>NC_136424.1:13910000-14510000 GCF_052625555.1 Lactuca saligna | reverse complement strand
TGGACGTGCTTTCGGGTGTGTTTGAACTTAAACTAAGGATCTATAATGTTATCAAAAGAAAATGTTTTTAAGTAAAGAAATTCTAAGACAAGTAACGGTGTGGTGCATGCAATCAACCAATCTCAAGTAAGTTTCCCTAGAATACCCATATATGTTATCTGTTATAACTTGATTTATGGATTTGTGAATCTCATGCTAGGTAGGGCTAGGAGAGATGCCTTTACCTATTGGATGAGTTGGTAGAATTGCATGCTAGTTTTGTGTAGTCAGCAATAGATTGGCCTGATATGTGATGCTTGTGGCCTTGGAGATACTGGATGCTATGCTAGAATGAGAATGATTATTGGTATTAGTAACTGCTACATGTATGCTTTCAAAATTGTATACGGTTAGGATCTTATAACCTTAGAATGATTGATTTGGCCTTATTTCCCGTTCCTCGTCTGGTTGTGGTCCTAAGGTAGAGTCTATTATTCGACAGTCTATTAGATCATGTTTTGTGTATAATTTTCATGCATAAGGAAGTCGACGGTAAGGATGGATCGAAGTGGATAACACAAGTTGGGATAAGTGGGTTGAATGTTCTATGGAAGTTCTTTGGATCAGAATGCTACTACACGAATATTTCTTGCTTTGCGCTTTGTGGAACTCTTGAGTGATGATAGTCAGCTACTAAGTGGAAATGAGGATATCCAGTAGGTGGATGGATGGCATCATGCGTAGTTCTTGAGCAGCTGATGGCCGGGAGAGGTTGGGAACCTAGGAAAGCCTACGATATGCACCAGTAAGTTAGTAGGGCGGTTCGATGAGGTTGGGAACCTAGGGGAATCCTATGAGTTGCTTTGGTGAGTATCGTGCTGTTGTTTAGTGGATATTTGGTGCATCAGAGGGGTAGGTGACTTAGAGGATTCGGGAGGATTGCTGAGGAAAGTATGGATAGGTGTGGAAGGTAGTATGGGCCCATACAACTGAAAGCACATGATCCAAACTCAAATCGGTGAGAGTCTTGGAGAATCTAAGAAGCTTATGGGAAGGAGAATGATTGGTTATGCTCTGATAATGGGACTAGCTTTTGTGCCAAATGAGGATGAGCATACAGGAGGGAGGACCAGGGTTTGATCCCGGCTCCAGTGGGGAACCAGTTAGTGGAAGGACAACCAGGATTTTTAATTCGCCTTGGATCTCTTGTATCAGGTGGCAAGGATTAATTATGCGATCTATTGCACTTCCGAGATTATAGACTATGTCTTGGGGATAGTTTATAGCCCAGTTTAGGGTAGACGTTGCTTCAGCTACTGTAGTTCTGCCATGGACAAATTGAGCTGGTGAGGGCATCATTTCAAGGTGTTTGAGATTATTAGTCTCGCTGGGATTCGGGAAGTGTATGTCTGATCTTTAGGAGTTGTGTAGTCCTTGGGGTTTGGGCCAGTAATAGAACGCTAGCATGGGAAAACAGCAGGTTATCAGCAGTTGGTTATTTAAGAGTAAGAAGGATTCGGAATCCTTCAAATCTCACGTATTTCGAAGACTTAGTCGAAATGGTAGGCATGAGATCGGTATGGGTTTCTCATTCCCATCGAGGAAAATGGTAGGCAAAGTCGCTATTTGGTTGAAGGTTGAGTGAGTTTGGAGTTCGGTAAAACTTGCCGTCATGCGGATTGAATCTTTTGGAGGGCTTGATAAAAGTATTTGGGAAAGTAGGTTGGGGCTCCAATTATGAATTGAGTTCAGTTCGGGTGTTCAGTCGAGTGGGTGATTGACTCTGCATGCATTTCGAATCGATAGATTAGGGGTAAGGTGCTGAGCTACGGTTGTGCCAAGATGAAAGTGTTGTAAGACTACGGGGGAGTTGTAGCATTCATTAATGGTCAGTTGGGGTGAAAGTGTTGTAAGACTATAGGGGAGCCATATCATTCACTAATGGTTAGTCAGGATGAAAGTGTTGTAAGACTACAGGGGAGTCGTAGCATCCACTGATGGTCAGCAGGGTGAAAGTGTTGTAAGTCTACGAGGGAACCATATCATTCACAAATGGATAGATAATGTGGGAGATATAGACAGATTACAGGGTAGCTGTGTTATTCACGGATTCGTTTGGATGACTTAGGCCAATGTGGGCAAGTTCGCAAGGTTGTGAGTAGGTCACAAAATAATTGGAATCAGGGAACGGTAGGTTGAAGGAGACTAGTTATGATGTAAGAATATAGTTATTCTGGTAGTATTCACTTTTTGCGTCAAATTCAGTGGCAACAGATTGTCAGTTTATCATGATCGGATGGATCGAATGGGTTGAAGGAACCATGACTAGAGGTATAGATATGGTAGTTATTGTCAGACAAGGTATCTTTCGGAGGTCATGTGGGGCTGCTGTGCGTCTGATGCTAGCTCAACAATCGAGTAGGTGTCCAGTGTTCTGGACAGTTGGCAGACAAGTTAGGACCAGGGTGTCCTAGTCATTCTTCAAGAAAGCAACTATGTGGTAGCATGATGAGTTGAAGTGGTTTTAGCAATTAGGGATCCGTGTGTGGAATTGCATGTCATTCGGGGCATATACTAAGTTGTTTACAGTTCAACTAAATAATATCAGGAACTGAATAGCCAATTGGGAGATAAGTGTCATGAACTCGACAATGATTCAATGTGGGCAGTCTGTCAGGGAGACAGGCCAGCTCGACACTTTAGGACTCAGATTGAGTAAACAAAATTATGTGGCTCAGGTTTTCTGGTATGTTAGGGATGGTGATGCATGACTTCGAGGACGAAATCTAATTTAAGTGAGGGATAGTTGTAATGCCCTATTATGAATCCATACTTAGTCTAAAGCTATGGCATGAAGGCTGGTCATTATAAGGATTATGGTTTTTGAGAAGGTAAGATCTAGGCCCATTTGGTACGGGTGATGTAATAGAAGTGATCTGGGTTTTCGGTTCATGTTTTGGAGCCTAAGGGTATTTCAGTAAGGTGGCAGTTCAGGATTTTGTGGAAAATGAATTTTTGTTTGGAAGGCTTTAAGAAAGGTATGAGTTAATAGAAGTGTAGGGCTTCTCGTTACCTTTCCATGGATATAAGGATCTCCAGAATCAGGCTTAGAACGAAGAAGTTATGGTCTTTAGAAGTTTTGTGGTTTTCAGGCTTAGCCGGGTATGTGGGGTATACTAGTGAAGAAGGGAGTACACATGGAATGCCTTGGAGTATGTTGGGCGTATTGACCAGGATGGTCGCGAATGCTCCCACAACTATGATGGGCGTACTCCAGTCACATCAGAACCCTATTTTAAGGTCTTGGACCCTATTTAAGTTCCTTATCTCATAACCTAACCCTAATATCTTCAGCCTCCACCGTTTAAAACCTTAGAAATTGTCATTTATCTTTCATGGTGACATTTTGAGCTGATGGAGTCCATTTTTGGGATGTTTGGCCCATTATCAAGAAGATGGAGCATGTTGCAAATATGGAAATCAAGGAGGAGCTTATGAATCTGGCTTTTGGGACCCATTCTCAGTTTCATAGAGGTATAAAGCTTTGAACTTGATCATTCATCTCTTAGATCTATCATTTGTGAGTTTTTGTTCATCGTGGTCCCAAGTATGAGATCTAGTGGCCTTGATTTCATTCCAAGAGCTTTGAGTTTCCACTCTTAGTGTTTCTGAGGTTCAAGGTCCATAAAGTTGGCACCTTTAGAGTTTAAGACCATCTATGTTAAAGTTAAGCCATTTCCATTAAAGTAGAATGCTATTTGGTCTTATTTGGGGCATGCAAAGTCACCAAGTCAGTGACTTGATGGGATTAGACATTATGTGGGACTCAGATCTGTGGTTTGGACTTATGAATTAAAGCATTAAGTGCTTAATGTAAGAAGTGAGGCTAGCGGGTAGTACGTTGGGCATACAAGCCAGTGTGCACAGCATACAAGCCATTAAGCGAGTACGCGCATCGCACTGCTGAGTACGCCCTGCGTACTAAGCCAGGCTGGGTTTCAGACTTTGGGCTTCATGTTTGGGCCATCTATTTGAGGCCTAGATTCTTGGGCCCTAATGGACCATCAGAATGGTTATGTTCTAGACTAATTGAAGGATTCTACCTTAAGTGAAGGCCCAATAAGGAGCGTGGGCCTAATTTGGAAAATTGGGCCATTCATGGGCCTTTATGGATTTAATGGTTTTGGACTTTTTATTTTGGGCCCTGTTAGGCCATCAGGTTTTGGGGTTGATATTTATTGTGGATGCCTACTAATGTTTTGAGCCCAAATTGGAAAATTAGGCCATGGATTGGGACTTACGGAATTTTTGGTAATTGGGCCTTGCGGACTATTGGGTTTGGACCCAATTTGTAAATTAGGCCATTAAAGGACTCATGGAAATTATAGTGTTGGACTTTTGTTTTGGGATTGAGCCTTAGTTTTGGATCATACTGGGCTAGGGGTAGAATGGTCATTTTACCCCATGCATGGATTAAGGATTATGGTACGGGACCTAGTTGCTAATTGGGTAAATTGATCGGTATTAATAACTTAGGAAATGGACATGGCAGCAGCTAAGGATTTCATTCGGGAAGTGTCTACATTCGAGATGAGTCTCCTCACCATACCAATGGGTCGAAGGCACCAAGGTCGGCCCATTTTATGATATGTGATACACTAGTTTTAGTAGAAATATATGGTATGATAGTTAGCTTTAGGATAAGTGGTATGCTAGCGATTATATGATATTTGCATGGAAGACCCCGGGGGAGCCCGTGGCAGTTACATATAAGACCATGTGGGGGAGCCTATGGAATTCCTAGGTAAACATCATATGGGGGAACCCATGACTTAATTGTATAAGACCCTGGGGGGGAGTCTGCGACATCATTATATGTTTATGTATGTGTTATGTAGTATAATAGATACTTATGTGATATATGATATGCTAGTTGATTATGTGGTTAATGCATGGAAGACCCCGGGGGGAGCTTGTGTCAATTGGATATAAAACCATGTGGGGTAGCCCATGGCATTCCTACGTAAAGACCATGGTGGAGCCCATGGCATATAGGTGTAATAATATGTGGGGGAGCCCATGGCTTCCTAGAGTAAGACCCTGGGAGAGCCCACGCCATGCTTATATGTTTATATACATTGTTTATGTGATATTTAGTATACTAGTTGTTTATGTGGTATGTGTTATAATAGTTGTTTATGTAACGTGTGACATGCGAGTTGTCTTTCTGATACTTGCATGGAAGACCCCGGGAGGAACCCGTGGCAGTGGATATAAGACCATGCGGGGGATCCCATGGCATTCCTAGGTAAAGACCATAAGGGAAGCCCATGACATGAAGGTATAAGACCCCGGGGGGGGGGGGGGGGGGAGCCCACGACATCCTTATATGTTAATATGCATGGATTATGTGATTGTTATGGTTTATGTGGCTTCTTTAGCTAATACAGATTATGCGATTATGTGTATTGTGTGGGTATGCTCTGGGGAACTCACTAAGCTTCGTGCTTACAGTTTTGTTTATGGTTTCAGGTATCATCGTTTTGTAAAGGAAGAGTTCAGCTTAATCGTAGTGCACACACCCGTGTTTTCTGCAATATATGATTTTGGGACAAACTATGACGAATGTTTTTAATTAATTATATTTTTGGAATATTTGGATTTAAAGATATATGCGTTTTGACTGTATTAAAAATGAAATTTTTACCCTTGATTTTTGGGTGGTTACAACTCCTCAACATCTCATGGTACTGGGCCTTCTTTATCTCCTCGTCCGCCACATACTGCAGAACCAGAAGTTCCCTCTCCCTGAACATAGCGGTGATCTCAGCCACCGTCTCAGTAGTTTGACAGAGTTCCTAGAACTCTCGCGCCAACTGCTGCACCTTAATAACCGGTGCAAACTCAGCTTGGAACCTGGTCGAGAAATCACTCCAGGTCATCAAATCAATAGTAGTATCATCTCCTATAGCATGCCTTACCTCCTCCCACCAACCACACGTTGTGTTCTTCAAGAAGCAAGAAGCTATTCTAACCTTGTCCCCTTGGGACAACGGATGGTATAGAAGGCATTAGCAACATCTGCCAACCACCTGTTGCTTGCAATGTGGTACCTCTCCCCATGATAATATGGCGCTCCACATGCCCGAAACTCACTAAAAGTCAGGGAGCGCATCCCAACCAAAGCCACAATCTCAACACGAAAGGTGCTCAACCACTCATCAAGAAGCTCCATAATTACCACCTTAACCGATCCAAATATCACAAGAGTCAGCTCAAGAATATTATGCGTAATCTCAGACGAGATGAACTCCCTCATCTGGTCATCAAGCTGCCGACTCCAGATCCTGAGCCCAAACCCTCCCTAGCACCAGAACTGCCCATTGGCCTGCCTTGCGATACCACCATACTTAAAAATTTTGGATTAGGTGTCTAATCCCATAACTATAATTGGTGTGTACTTGAATTGATAGGACATGGTCCTTTTGCATTGCCTTCACACTTGCAACTAGACAAGATGATTAATTGAGGAAGAGGAATAATTTATTAATTCGATTAATAAATTGAAATAAATTATTTATTAATATGTTATGGAAATAATTTATTAATTAGTAATCATATTGTTAGTTAATATTTAATCAAAAATTAATTTCAAATTAATTTTGGTATTTAAGGAATTAATTAAAAGTACAAGGACTAAAAGTACAATTGTTCAATAGTTGATCAAAAGGGTCTAGAACCTTCCTAGGAAAGGTGGTGGATGAAATTATATATATATATATATATATATATATATATATATATATATATATATATATATATATATATATATATATATATATATAAGATTATTCTAGAATTTCTAGAATATCTTATCATATATGGATAATCAAAGGAGGTGGATAATTTCCATATTTGAGATTAGGGTTATCCATAGCATCCTTGGTGCACTATATAAAGGGTCCTAAACCCTAAGAATTTTGGCCACTCTTTAGAAGAAGTAAAAACCAAAAATTGATCTCCTTCCTCTTCTCTCATATCATTCTCATGCATTGTGCGTTTGTGAGCCATTGGAGGTGTTACACTTGTGACACTAAGTTCTCAAGCTTCAAGATCTACAAGGGAATCATTGTTATTACAATATAACAATCAAGGTATTAAACCAAACCCTATTTTTATATAGATTTAAAAAATTGTAATCATTTCCTAGGGTTTCTCATTTTTGTGTTCAAGTTTGCATGTTCAATTAGAGAAAACCTAGATCCAAAGAATTAGGTTTGCATGTACACATAGAATTTGTTGTTATGTTCGAAACCCATCAAAAATAGACCATATAAACCATCAGAATACGCATCAAATATACACATTAGGGAAATCACAACTCCACAAGCTCCCTGGCTTCATTGCAACCCTCCTTGAATCAAGTACGAATCCTCTACTTCTAGTAGTACGGGCCCAGACTACCTTCCACATCTATCTGTGCTTTTCCTCAAGAAGTGCCTTAACTCAGCCAAAGTTACCATATATCCAACAATTCCCTCACAAATAAGGCTCCCAACACTAAATCTCATCCTTGGTTTTCCTAGGGCAAACTCCACACCACTCTTCGTCATCGGCTGTAGAAGGAACTCTCGCTAACTTCATCTAACTCGCTCACGTATACAATTACATACTACAAAAACTAGATAATTCTTCGAATAGAGGTCTCACACTACAATAGTTGGACTCAAACAAGAGCTACACATAGTGTTAAAACCTAACCCTATAAAAAATTTTAGTTACCATAACATGTAACTTAGCATATTCGCTTACTAGTTAGCTGAAGCTATTTAATACTCCTAAAAGCACAAAACAAGCAGCATTCGAGCATCAAGTAATCAAAACCAAGCATACCCTAATCAGGCCTTCCTATTATCGATTGATCAGTACAAGCATGCAAATCTATAAGCTCATACAACAGGCATACAAGGCATCTCTCCTAGATCATTAGCCCTAAACTAGCATGTGATCAAAATTGACAGTTTCAACATATCATAAACATGTATGGGTATTTTGGGAAAACTTACTTGAGCTCAGTTGATTGCACACACCACACCCTTTCTTCTTTTAGAAAACCTTTTCTTAAATATCTTTATCTTTTGAAAACTTACCAAATCCTCGGTTTGAGTTCAGACACCCTCGAGAGTGTGCACGAATCCCTCAAACCAATGGTTTTATACCAACTTGTAACATCTAAAAATATGGTACCAATTTTTTTTATAATAGATAAAATAGTGTTTTCAAACATCATCCATACATCTCAACAAAATCAATGTATCAAATGTATCAAAATCAGAGTAAATATCAAATGCGAAATCCCCATGCCGTGTACGGTGCAGTCAAGTCGAGTCCTTCCCCTTGGAACCAAAAGTACCAGAAACACAAACTAAAATCCGTAAGCACAAAGCTTAGTGAGTTCCCCAAGACACCACATATCAAACATATCACAAAACGGGCCCCGCCTACACTCGAATAACGGGGCCCACCCACAGTCGCATAATGGGCACTGCCCAATAAGCATACATATACAAGCACATATAAGTATCACACATACAACAAGTATATCAACATAATCAACAAGGGTCGGCCTTGGTGCCTTAGACCCACTAAACCCGGTGAGGAAAACTTACCTCGAAAAGCTGAATGAAAGAATGATCCCTAACTGCTGGTCCTACAGCTCCCCGAGCTATTAATTACCAAATAAAAGTAATTAACATTTGGGATCTACATCATTAACCAAAAATACCTACTTGGGGTAAAAATAATATTTTACCCCTTACATAACTTGGTCCAAGAATGAAACCCTAAATCACAATCCAATGCCCCAAAAGTTAGACAATCCAACAAGGCCCAACATATGGCCCAATTTCCAATTGGGCTCAATCCTTTCGCATGGGCGTTAGCCTAAGGCCCAATAATGCTTCCCAAGCCCAAAGGTTCTATTCTAGATGGAAAACTTAGGCCTAAGGCACAAAGTCCATGAAGGTACACCATCCGAGGCCCAAACAACGCAAAGCCCAAATCCATTGAGTATGTAGTGCGTACTCAATTGTACACTAAGCGTATAGGTTGCGTGGCTTGTACGCTGCGCGTACTAGCTTGTACACCCATCGTACTCACTCACTAATCCATAATATCAATAAGCACTTAAATCCTGAATACTTAGGGTTCCAATCACAAATCTAAGTCATATGAAGTGTCTTAAACCATAAAGTCGTAAAGTTGGTGGCTTTGCATGCCCCAAATTTAACTAAATCTCGAATATCCAACATTACTTCCATAAAATGAACCCAAACTCATGCATGGATTATTCAAAGCCTCAAAGATGGAAACTTTATGACTCAAGCACTAAATGAACACCAAGAGTAGCAACTCTAAGCTCCTGAAATAACAATAACCCACAAGATCTCATATAAGGGACCAAAAAGACCCAAAAACTCAAACAAAGAAGATCTAAGCATTAACAAGGAAAATTCTGAGATTTATACCTCAAATGAATGCCAAAAGATGAAGATAATCCAGATCTTTAAGCTCAACTCCAATAACTATCATTCACCAACTTCTTATTCTTCTTTCCAAAGCATCAAACTACCAAAAATGCACTCCACAAGGTCAAGAATGCACCAAGATGATGAAGGGTTCGATTTTAGGGTTTCTGGAAAATAGAGGCTGAAAAGGAGGCTAACCCATGGGACTTAATTACATTATATAAGGCTTAAAACCTAGAAATGTAACATCCTAAATTTCGAGGCCAAAGTTTTCATTTTTAATTAAGAGATCCATAACGTAGTTCACCAAACACTGCCAATGTCATAACAATTTATAAATAAAACATAACAACGTGTCTGAAAACCATGTCATCAAAGTAATGAAAATCGGAGTACAATCCCAGCAACCCTATGCGGAAACTATATGTGTGTGTATGTGATGCACTGCTGCACCATCTGCTCTTTCTCCTTAGACGAAGAGGTACCTGAAACCAAAACTGAAACTGTAAGCACGAAGCATAGTGAGTTCCCCCATCATACCGCATACCATACAATCACATATCATGAATACTGTTGGGAAATTCTAGGGAGTGCGACCTACCCATGTCAAGCCATTCTAGGGTGTTGACCTACCCATGTCAAGTCATTCTGGGGTGCTGACCTACCCATGTCGGGCCATTCTAGGGTGCCAACTACCCTCCGATCTATCTCAACCGGCAACGGGGACTATTTCACCCCTACCTCTATCATACAAAAACAAATATAATCATACGACCAGGCATATCTGGGGTACTGACTTACCCTGCGGTCCTAACGATCGAGTCAGGGAAAAACTACTCCATGCTGCTACCACTAACTCATATAGCACATCACATAAGCTTGTCTCATAAGCATATCACATAAGCATGTCTCATAAGCACATCACATAAGCATGTCTCGTAAGCATATCACATAAGCATACCAAGATAATTATCACAAAGACAATTATCTATCAATTACTCTTGTTGGTGGGCCGGCATTATGGCCTTAGACCCACCCCTACTGGAAGGCAGCTCACCTCGACGTAGTGTAATGTATGTATTGTCCTCGGTGTGAAATTCGTCTCTCCTTGACTCCTCAATCCCTACACGACAACCCTGCTTTGTTATCAATTTCTACTCACAACCCCTATAAGGGTCAACTTGAATCCAAGTCAAAGTCAAAGTCAAACCCTGGTCAAGTCAACTCTTTGGTTGACCAGACTCGCTGAGTTGGTCTGGCAACTCACCGAGTCCCTTCATCTACATAATACTACAAACCTGTCCCCACTCGTCGAGTATAACAAGAGCTTGACGAGTTCACCTTCAAAAACACTTCAGTCAATCTTTAACTGATGCGGTAAGTTCTTCCTTGAACTCATCGAGTTGATCTTCAGCATATGAATGCGTCTAGTCTATGACTCGCCGAGTTGTATGAACAACTTTTCGAGTCCATCTTCAATGATTAGCAGATTGCCTTGGCTTCGCCGAGTTTTCCTTAACACTCATCGAGTCCCATGATTTTCAGGTTCCTTATGAGCCTAAACAACTGAGGTACCTTCCACACTATCATCCGGTCCATCGACAGAAAGAATTTGGTGGTCATTACACCCCGACTCACGGAGTCCCAAAACAATTTCCTGAGTCTGATGTGTGTAAAACTCACTTAGTTTTAATCCTACTTTAATTATCAAATAACACACAAAAGGCACTGAACCTATCAATTGTGGTATAGCTAAATAAGCAGGGTATCGAACACAAGGAACGACAAATTAAATTAAAAACTAATTCTATCTAAGTTGATTAAGCAAATAGGGGGTTTTCTCTAGTTTTACAAGGCTAGAAACTTACTAACTATAACTAATTAAAGACTGGAAAATGACAATTTAACTAGATTCAATAATGGGAAAGGAACTTCTGTTTAGTTCAACTCGGTTAACTTTATGGTTGATTTCAAGGTAATAGTGCAATGGATTAATTCTTTCGTTGGTTACCGATTCAAGTGATTAGGTTTATGTTCACTACCCTAATCCTTAGCAAATAAACTAATTCAAACAGTGGCCAATTGCTTAACTTAATTATATTTACTAGATTACTTATTCGGGTTAAGTTAGACTTGCAATAGCTAATTAATTTATTATTCTTAATTAACCTCTTGTTTGATGGTCATCTTACAAGCTTGCATATGAATTTACTCGATCTCCTTATTAATCCTAGTTTCATATTCATTAATTCTAGACATATGATATAGTGGTCACATATCATATGAGGTTGATAATCAATAGATGTTCATGCTAATCAATTATCTTCCTATTAACAGAAAATCAATTATCATTCATACACAAGGTTCTTTAGCAAGCTAAAATAACAAAAATTCACCAACTTGGAATTAATCCTACCAATCAATCAAACCATATCGTCAACTTTGTATTCCCAAACAGAAGTCTAAAGAATTTAGTTCATAACTAAGGTAAATAACAGCAAACAAATAAGTTCAAGTTGCTTAATCATGTTGACAAAACAAAAGAAATAAGTAGAATGATGAAATTATGCCTTAATTACTCCCGGAATTGGATTCTAGCTTCCTTGGTCGACTTCTAGGGTTCTTCTGGCTTCTTATTCGCAGCTAAGCACTTCTGAAACTTCCCAGAAATCCCCCTTCTCGATTTGTGGAGTTATCTTTAAATATGCGTTCCGACTCGTCGGGTCATATGGTGACTCGTCGAGTCCCTCTCACATTCTCCGTATTGCGATAACTATCTTGACTTCCGAATCATTATCCTTCTGATTCCGCAACCGGACTCGTCGAGTCCATGCCCGACTCGACGAGTAGAAGCCTGTTTTTAGGTGTTTTCCTTCTTCATTCCACTCTTGAGCTCCTAACCGCTTCTCTTGCTTCCTTTCGCTTCCGAGCTTCATCTTTGGACTGAAAAACATAATTTAACACTTTTAAGTACCTTTTGTCCATAATATGCAACAATTTAGCTAATATATGAATAAAAAACTATACTTAATACACACTAAATATGCACATATCAAAATACCCCACACTTGTCTTTTGCTTGCCCTCAAGCAAAACTGAATTTTAACACATTAGAATTATATATAACAACTCCAATCTAACCCAGCCATTATGCCAAGACCGCAACGCATGCATTTGTGTCTAAAATTTTTCCTAAAGAACCCCCCATATTCTAAATACTCACAATCCTCATAAACATTCGCCCACTCACCCCGAACTATGCTCATTTTATGCAACCCTCCGAATCCATCCTCAGAAAACCTCTTTACCCTCAAGGTATTTTTAATTGAGCAACCCAAGCATACATATTCTAGAATTACAATTTTTCGATACCACTATGGAATTCTTTGAATTCTTCACTTTCTTGATAATTTGATCTTTGATATCTTTGAATTCACCAACTTGTATTGACTTTTGGCTTCTTCAATTTTTTTGAATTTCTTGGAATTTTGATCTTTAGATCTTCACTTCATTTGCTCCAAAATTCTTACAATTTTTCTTGTAATTCTCTCTTTTGTTTTTTTACATGTATACCTCACTTTTTTCACTCAAATCCCTACATGCTTAAGCAGGGGCGCTCAATCTCAACCTTTATTGGCTAATGATAAAAATTTTACTAGATACATTTCAGGTTTAGGCTGCTAAACATATTGCATCCCTCAGGCTGAGCAAGGTTGTGTTTTTGTCCCATGATTTCACTGGAATAAGGAAGCCACAAATGCACTAGAACGTATATAGGCTCAACTAAACATTTGGGTTTTCATGCAATTATTAACACAATTCTAATATGGAATCCTAATTTTTTACCAAAATTTTCTAAATTAAATCCTAAATAATACTTTTGGTATGCCAATTTTTTTAATTTGACTATTATGTAACCAACCCCCTACCCCACACTTATGTGATGCAATGCCCTCATTGCATATTATGCATAGAAACATAAAAATAAATAAAGAGGGAATTGGAACAAACTCCCCTGGGATAGCAGTGGATAAGTTGATCACTCTCATTTAAGCTCCAACTTCAATCAACTTTAGACATGGTAACATCTCATCCATGTCTTGGGTGTTTCGTCTCGTGTGGGTCGCTCCAAATATGCGAAAATCGGTGTAAGATCTTCAAGAATGGATATGGAAGAATAAGGAAGCAAGTGGTATAAGTATCAGCATCAAATCAGCAGTCTTTCGGCATAGAAATTGAACGACTCGTCGAGTCATATGGTGGACTCGTTGAGTAGCAGCGCGCCTTCTCAGAATTTGTGGAAATACAAGGCGACTCGTCGAGTCAGCTTAGTGCACTCGACGAGTTGGCCACTGAACGAAAAATCTTGGTATTTTGCAACTGTTTTAGCCTCTAAAAACTTCTTTAACTCTTCCTCACATTCGGACTCAATTGCTCATACCCCTAGGACCGGACTCGACACTTTGACGTTAAAATTCCGCTTCCTTGACTCGCTCTCACTCGCGAAAACATCCATGCTTTATATCTCTAAACCATCCTAAGCAAGCAATCATAATTCAATCCTGAAAAATAACTAAAGCAAACAACCATTAAACATAATAAAATCTCAAAGCATACACACCAAATAAATAACAAAAAAATAAAACAAAAAAAAAATTAAAATTGTTTGATTAAAAACACAAAAATATAAAAATCAATCTTTGTCCTCCTCATCATCATTGGCGGCTCCACTTCCCCTGGCTCCACTTCGTCGCGCACCAATCCTCTCATCCCAAGATGGAATGAATGGGTAATTTCCACCATCAATATGTGGGATATTGAAGTGGTCAAAAAGTCATATGTGGGATTGGTTGCTAAAGTTCAGCCCCCTCGCCATTTGATCCTGCATCCGCCTCATCTCTACATTGTACCAATCCATTGGTACGTCTTCATTCTCGACCGGAATCACTGGCGGCTCATCCTCCACATCCCGTTCTCTTCTTGATCTTACCCTCCTTCCCGGTGCTTCGGGACCAACAACGGGATCATCATTTGGGATGGCATAATGGCCACCACCATAGTCTTCAATTATCCGTGCTCTTCGGAAAAGAATGGGATTAAACGGGGGTGTCGGGATCAATGTCATGAAGTTCCAGGCACCGCGGTTCATCAACCCGAATGAATTAGCAAATCGGGTGACAAACATTCCACCATTGATACGGGAGGTTTTGCGATCTTTGACCTCACCCTCCGAAAGGTATGAAGCTATACACCAAGGGATGTTGCAAAAGAGGCCGGGTGTAATTATGCTCCATAAGTAGAAAACATCAAGGTTGGAGACCTTGTCATCGTCTTTCCTTTGGTTGATGGTGGAGGAAATAAGGCGGTGAGTTGGGGATCGGATGCTCCCTTCTTGTGCAGACTTTGGGATGTAAACTTTATTTCCTATGGTATTCCACCAACCCGTGCTTGTAACTCCATCGGGGAACACCATATGAGTGTTCGCCAAAAAGGCCCGAAAGATGTTTGTTGACACCAAGGGTTGATCATAGATCCCTAGTCGGCAGGCAAGGTCCACCACCGAGCATTGACGATACTCACCCCAAGACAAAAAGTAAAGCTTGCCGGGTGATACACATCCACTCCCCCGGTAAAAGATACCGCGGAGAAAAACTCCAAGCAAAGCTCTAAATAGACCGGCTCTTGTATGCGGAAGACCCGGCTCCACCCATCGCAGATCATTGTCTCGCCTTCATGTTGGAACTCCTTTAAAAGGTAAGGAGCTAATTCTTCTTCATATCTAACACTTTGCAGCCACTCCCAATCAATTTTGTTCGGCACATACACCTCCTTCTTCTTAATGTCGGAGAGCTTCTTCTTCCACTTCCTCATTGTTGAAGCGGATTCAATTTGCGGGAAGTTTACCCATGGAAACTCCCCTTGGCTACCACTTGAAGATTGTCCCCTTCTGAACATGATTTATGCAAAACATATAAACAAACCCAGAAAACACAGAATATAATTAAAAACTGGATTGCATCTGTAAATCGACTGGACTCGTCGAGTCCATGCCCGACTCGGCGAGTCGCGCAACCTGCACGAGTCGGTCGACGGGTCTCATAAAATTGGACCATTAAACCTGTAAATTCTTTCAAGGGTTTTGTCTCAACACTTAGTATTGATGTATTAAGGCCAAAAGAAGCATTCAAAACAACTTAATTCATGAGAAATCAAAACCCTAGAAATTTAGAACTTCTCAAAAACGGGTTTTTCATGCAATTTCTACCTTGGATTGCCTTATAATCATGCTCTTAACATAAAATAGGAAGAAATTTGATACCTTTTTGGATTGTGCTTGAGAATTTTGGAAGAACTTGAAGAACTTGATGAATGCTTGAGAGAGAAATTGCAAAAAGCGGCCCGTCCACGAGTGTAGATGTGAAACTGATTCTTTAGGGTTAAAACCCTACTTACCCAATGTAAAATTAATTTTGAAATTATTTTTTTTCTGTAAATAAGACCGACTCGTCGAGTCGTGGTCAGACTCGGCGAGTCTGGTCGCGAAGTCAAATGCTTTTCTGAAATCCATGTAGACTCGTCGAGTCGTGGTCAGGCTCGGCGAGTCATTTAAAAATTTGTATAATTTTCAAAATTTTCTGTTTATTATGAATCATTTCACCCCACACTTAGGCTATGCACACTCTCAAGTAGACATGCCCGATGATTTGGAAGATTAAGATTAAAAAAACGAAGGGAAAATAAAAAGAAAACTAAAAAGTAAAAGAAAGCAAACTCTATATAACGGGTTGCCTCCCGCCAAGCGCTTCTTTTTGAGGAGTCATGAGCTAGAATCCTTCCCATCTACGTTTTGTCATCTTCGAGCATCGGGAACGCACGCCTAACTTTTTGTGATTTGTACTTGGTCTTGTAAGCGTGGATCTTTTTCTTGTAAGCCCTTTTTAATTCATCTCTTTTTCTTTTCATTGCTTCATCTTCAACTGCTTGGGCTTCCCTTTTCCTCTTTTTCTTCTTCACCCCCTTCTTTTTCACCGTCTCTTGAACCTCCTTTTCTTTAAATTTAATAACTTCACATTCCATGACGGTCCGTGCTCTAGGTTTAGTAGTGAATTGGTGATCAGCTTCCTCCTTCCTTTCCTTTATTCCTGCATCCTTTCCCGTGCTTAACCCTTCCTCGAATTTGACCGTATCAAGACATGCAACATTGGCGTATTGAACTCTCCTTTCCTTTCCCTTTTCTGTTGTTTGTTCTTCTAAAGACTCCCGTATCTTATTGAAATCCAAGGTATGTGAAGAACTAGTAACACGCAGATCTAAGTCGGACAAGTGTTTGCCCAAATCGACTGGACTCGTCGAGTCCACTAGAGTGACTCGGCGAGTCGGTACGAATTCCCTAGAATCTTGGGTTTCTTCTGAGTGGGCTCCTTCCAGTAGCTTTTCCAATTCTTCCAAGTCCTTGTTAACATCTCCTTCTTCTTCAGAGTGTATCACAAACTTACTTGGATCTTCCTTCATCAAATGTGCAAGCTCTTTTTCTAATATCTCATCATCCAATTGGATCATTGAGACTTCTTCAATTTTTTTCTCTTCTTGCTTGAATTCTAGAATAGCTTTAAACTTCACAGCCTCATCACCCACTCTCAATGTCAATGTAGACTCACTTATATCAATTAAGGCACACGCGGTGTTTAAGAAGGATCTTCCCAAAATAATTGGAATTTCGGGGTCTTCTTCCATATCAACAACCACGAAGTCTACTGGAAATATAAACTTGTCAACTTTTATAAGGAGATCTTCACAAACGCCTTTTGGATAGATTATTGTCTTTTCCGCCAAATGGATCTTCATATGCACCGGTTTTGGTTCTGGTAGATTCATCTTCTTATAGAATGACAAAGGCATCATATTGATGCTTGCCCCCGAGTTAGCCAATGCTCGTGTGAAGATCTCATTACCAAATTGGCACGGAATCACCATATTGCCGGGATCACCCTTCTTTTTAGGTAGTTCACTCATCAAGACTTCTGCAACTTCAGCCAAATCCTTCCTAGCAGCAAAAAGGCCCTTAAGCAAGTTGAAGTATTTAGGCGTTTGAAGTATTGTTTCCACGAATGGCACATTAACTTGTAGAGCGTTAACATGATTCATGAAGGTTCTGTATGCTTCAAATTTTTCTGCAGGCATGGCTTTGGTTGGGTATGGCAGTGGAGGCTTATAAGGTTTCAAAGAATTGATGGGTTTCTCTTTTTCGCATGGACTCGTCGAGTCCACGGGAGTGACTCGGCGAGTCGGTTCGGGTTTAGCTGGCTCCGGTTCTTCTACCTTGTCTACCTTCTTCATGGAGATCCTTTGTGCTTCTGTGCATTTTTCTTCACTTCTGGAAGTTATTGCGCTCACGTTCTCATTTCTTGGATTGGGCTCGGTGTCGCTCGGAAGTTGGCCCGGTCTTCTTTCGTTCACTTGATGTGCAAGTTGTCCCAGCTGTTTCTCAATGTTGAGAATGGAAGCTTGCTGATTCCTCAACATGTTTCTGGTTTCTTGCATTGCCACATCATGATCATTATGTCTTTTCTCGGACGCGGTTATGAATCTTGTAAGTATATCTTCTAAATTCTCCTTCTTTTCCGTCACCGGCTCTTCCTTTTGATAATATCCCCTCTCCCTCTGTTTGTATTTCTCCTCCTTAGCCTTTTTGTACTCTTCGTATGGGAGCCATTCCTTCTTGGGTTTCCTCCAGTCTTCATCGTATCTATCACCACTGGAATAGAATACTTGAGCCTTTTTATTTCCATTCTCGTCTCGATCACAATCCTTGGTAAGATGGGGGGTCACCATAATTTTCGCATCCAACTCTAATAGCATGGATCGTTTGATCCATTTTCGTCATTCTTCGGTCTAGGCTATCGAGTTTAGCTATTACCGCCGCCATGCCATCGTTCACCAAGTTTACAGCTCCACGACTCACTTCATTCCTTGGGTTGTGGTATTCTCTAGAGTGCCTGGAGAATTCTTCAATTAACTCCTTTATTTCCGGAGGTGGCTTTCGGGTGAGCGGGCCTTGTGAATCGAGTAGTTGCCTTGTGGTGACATTGACTCCATCATAAAAGATAGAGACCTCTTGTTGGCTATTAAGATCATGGTGGGGGAAATTTCTAAGTAGGCTCTTGTATCTTTCCCAAGCTTCATAAAGAGATTCTCCGGGTTGTTGCTCGAAGTTGGCAATGGCTTTCTTTAGCTTGGCTATCTTGGAAGGTGGGCAAAAATGATCTATGAACTCTTCTTTCATCTTGGCCCAAGTGGTAACCGATTCGGGAGGGAGTGATTTCAACCAATCCTTTGCAGCTCCTTTAAATGTGACAGGAAGCATGCGTAGTAGCTGGATCTCGCGGGGCACATTGGGTACATTGAAGTAATCCGCCACATCATTTACTTCATCCAAGTGCTTATAGGCGTCTTCATGATCTCTCCCGTGAAAAGGTATCTCCTTGAGTTGAGCGAGAATATGGCCCTTTAGTTCAAACGTAGCGGTAGCGGGAATTGCGGGTTGCACAAGTCCCGGGCCGGTGTCATCACGCATCCTTTTCTTCCACTCCCCCATAGGGATTTCGTCAATATTAGCCATAGCGGTGGCTAAATCGTCTTCAAACTCGGATGTGTGCTCGGTTTCTTCCTCGGTCTCGTAGTCGGTGTCTTTTGGGATCGGGTCTTCGGTTGTCAACGATGCACTGGATGCTCCTGATTTGCTGCTCCTTTTCTTGCTAAAAACGGATTTGAGGTTTTTGAGTGGTGAGTTCTTTGAAGAAGCAGTTTCTCCAACGGTTTTGCCCTTGTTTCTTCTTAATGCGGTTTCCGGATCTTCAAGAGGGGGAACTAGAGGCGTAGCAGATCCTCGGGTCATGAACCAACTGCAAACAAAATAAAAAAAACAAAACAAAACGCGTAAAAAAGAACAAAAATTTAAATCTGATTCAGCGTTGTACTCGCCGAGTTGGGGCGAATGCACTCGGCGAGTTCAAGTCAAAATCAGCGTTTTTTTTTACACCTAAAAACTTAAACAAAAATTAAACATAAATTAACTTTGTGTAAGATAAATCTTACACAAAGGATCGATTGAATTAGAATTTTAATGCTAATTTTAGAACCGTTCCCCGGCAACGGTGCCAAAAACTTGATGTGTGTAAAACTCACTTAGTTTTAATCCTACTTTAATTATCAAATAACACACAAAAGGCAGTGAACCTATCAATTGTGGTATAGCTAAATAAGCAGGGTATCGAACACAGGGAACGACAAATTAAATTAAAAACTAATTCTATCTAAGTTGATTAAGCAAATAGGGGTTTTTCTCTAGTTTTACAAGGCTAGAAACTTACTAACTATAACTAATTAAAGACTAGAAAATGACAATTTAACTAGATTCAATAATGGGAAAGGAACTTCTGTTTAGTTCAACTCGGTTAACTTTATGGTTGATTTCAAGGTAATAGTGCAATGGATTAATTCTTTCGTTGGTTACCGATTCAAGTCATTAGGTTTATGTTCACTACCCTAATCCTTAGCAAATAAACTAATTCAAACAGTGGCCAATTGCTTAATTTAATTATATTTACTAGATTACTTATTCGGGTTAAGTTAGACTTGCAATAGCTAATTAATTTATTATTCTTAATTAACCTCTTGTTTGATGGTCATCTTACAAGCTTGCACATGAATTTACTCGATCTCCTTATTAATCCTAGTTTCATATTCATTAATTCTAGACATATGATATAGTGGTCACATATCATATGAGGTTGATAATCAATAGATGTTCATGCTAATCAATTATCTTCCTATTAACAGAAAATCAATTATTATTCATACACAAGGTTCTTTAGCAAGCTAAAATAACAAAAATTCACCAACTTGGAATTAATCCTACCAATCAATCAAACCATATCGTCAACTTTGTATTCCCAAACAGAAGTCTAAAGAATTTAGTTCATAACTAAGGTAAATAACAGTAAACAAATAAGTTCAAGTTGCTTAATCATGTTGACAAAACAAAAGAAATAAGTAGAATGATGAAATTATGCCTTAATTACTCCCGGAATTGGATTCTAGCTTCCTTGGTCGACTTCTAGGGTTCTTCTGGCTTCTTATTCGCAGCTAAGCACTTCTGAAACTTCCCAGAAATCCCCCTTCTCGATTTGTGGAGTTATCTTTAAATATGCGTTCCGACTCGTCGAGTCATATGGTGACTCGACGAGTCCCTCTCACATTCTCCGTATTGCGATAACTATCTTGACTTCCGAATCATTATCCTTCTGATTCCGCGACCGGACTCGTCGAGTCCATGCCCGACTCGGCGAGTAGAAGCCTGTTTTTAGGTGTTTTCCTTCTTCATTCCACTCTTGAGCTCCTAACCGCTTCTCTTGCTTCCTTTCGCTTCCGAGCTTCATCTTTGGACTGAAAAACATAATTTAACACTTTTAAGTACCTTTTGTCCATAATATGCAACAATTTAGCTAATATATGAATAAAAAACTATACTTAATACACACTAAATATGCACATATCAGAGTCCATACTTGATCATTACTATACAGTCGATTTAAATGGGTCTTAACACATCAAAACCATAGATTTGGCCTCCTAATGTCCATTTTACACGTAAATTTCGAAGCTTGGTTCACATTCAAGGGGTCTTTGGGTCAAAAAGCCATAAAAGATGTTCTACCAAGTGCATGGGGCTCTCATGGCCATAGAATTGGAACCTTTATGCCATGAGACCCCTCCAATGACCCAGATCTGAAGTCAAAACTCCATATAATCCTTCACAAATCCGAAAATAGCATAGAAATCCCTAAAGATACTCTAAATCCAAGCCCAAAGGATGAATAAACACATGGAAGACCAAGTTAGGGGCATTTTACCTTTAATTAGCTGGAAATGGAACAAAATCTCTGGATCTCCAAGCCCTAACTCGAACTCTCAAGCTTCCTTTATCTTTTCAAGCTTCACAATCCACCAAAATGGCCTTAGGACACTCACACAAGGCCAGGGTTTCGAGATAATGCTTTCTGGGAGTACTAGGGGTTGTGGAGGCTGAGATAAGTTGTTTAAATAGGGAAAAAACCCTCAAAATTATGGTTTCACCCAAACAGCACCTACTCATCGAGTCAGTCTCGAATAGGTCATTTAAACTTCCCGCGTATCTCGACTCTACTCGAGGAGTTGGGCCACCAACTCGTCGAGTCCTAGAGAAAAACATAAGAAATACTTGAAAGGAAGCATACCAGGGATCGGGGGTTACAAATCTCCCCCACTCATTTTAGACTTCGTCCTCGAAGTCTGCTGCTAGGTCCTGAAAAAGATCGGGGTATTGCTCCCTCATCTCATCCTCTGACTCCGAGGTCCATTCCGAGCCCTTGTGGTGTTGCGATTGCACCTTTACCAGCTCCACTCTCTTGTTCCTCAGATCCCTTTATTTCCTGTCAATGATTGCCACTGGCTGCTAAATGTCATTCAGGCTGTCATCAACCTGAATCTCCTCTATAGGCACCACTTCCGATTCGTCCACCAAGCATTTCCGCAACTGGGAGACATGAAAGGTGCTATGAATCTGATTGAGTTCAGCTGGCAGATCCAGCCTATATGCCACCTTGCCCACCCAGGCTATAACCCTGAAGGGTCTAATATACCTAGGGCCCAGCTTTCCCCGCTTCTTGAATCGAATGACACCCTTCCAAGAAGACACTTTCAGGAGTACCATATCCCTGACCTGGAACTTCATATCCGATCGACGCTTGTCAGCATAACTTTTCTGCCGACTCTAAGCAGTCTGAAACCTGCTTCGCACCTATTGGATCGTCTCCGTAGTCTTTAGTACCACTTCGGTACTCCCCATAACCCTATGACCAACCTCACCCCAATATATTGGGGTCCTGCACTTCCTCCCATACAACATCTCGAAAGGAGGACAAGCGATACTCGTGTGATAGCTATTATTGTAGGATAACTCTGCGAGAGGAATGTAAGTATCCCAACTACCTCCGAAGTCTAAAACACACGTTCGCATCATATCCTCCAAAGTATGGATGGTCCGCTCGTTCTGACCATCCGTCTATGGGTGAAAGGCGATGCTAAAATGCAGACGAGTACCCAGCTCGTCATGAAACTTCTTCCAAAACCTGGAAGTGAACCGCACATCCCTATCGGAAATCACTAAAACTGACACCCTGTGTCGTGCCACTACCTCTCTGATATAGATGTCGGCCAACTTTTTGGTCGAAATGCTCTCCTAAATCGGAATAAAATGGGCGCTTTTGGTCAATCGATCAAAGACGACCCAAATCGAATCCACTCCTCGCGTGGTCCTGGGAAGCTTTGTGATTAAATCAAAAGTAATATCCTCCCATTTCCACCGCCGAATGTCCAACGATTGGACCTTGCTGTGAGGTCTCTGGTGCTCAGCCTTGACCTTCCTGCAGGTCATGCAACTCTCCACAAACCAAGCTACATCCCTCTTCATACAGGGCCACCAATAATCAAGATGAAGATCCTTGTATATCTTCATCACCCCGGGATGGATAGAAAACCTGGATCTGTGCGCCTCCTCCATCAATATCTGGTGCACACCCCCATGATATGAGACCCCCACCCTACGGTGAAGAGTCAATAATCCCCGAATATCATAATCAAAGGAGGAAACCTGACCCACAATTCGCTCACTCTTCTGTTGTTCCTCCTTCTTGGCCTCATGTTGGGCCTCTCGAATCTGCTCCAACAACGGAGTCACAACTTTCATCCTCATATAGACGTCCCTGATCGGTGCTGCCTTGCGGCTAAGCACGTCGGCCATGACATTGGCCTTCCCGGGGTGATAGAGGATCTCACAATCATAGTCCTTTGCCACATCAAGCCACCAACGCTGCCTCATATTCAGATTTGGTTGGTCCATGAGATACCTCAGGCTCTTGTGGTCTGTGTAAATAGTACAACGAACCCCATAGAGGTAATGATGCCAAATCTTGATGGTGAAAACAATAGCCCCCAGCTCTAAATCATGTGTCAGGTAATTCGCCTCGTGAGGCTTCAACTGCCTCGAGGCGTAAATGATAACATGCCCTCTCTGCATCAATACCGCACCCAAACCCGAGATGGATTCATCACAATATACTACAAAATCCTCCGTGCTCTCTAGCAAAGCTAAGATTGGCGCCTCGCACAATCTCTGTCTCAACGTCTCAAATGTTGCCAGTTGCTCAGGCCCCCAGCAAAAGACCACAACTTTCCTCGTCAACCGGTCAGGGGCATGGCTATCCTGGAGAAATCCTGAATGAATCTCCGATAGTAGCCCGCCAGTCCTAGAAAGCTCTGAATCTCAGATGGAGACCTCGGAACATCCCATCTCATCACGACCTCCACCTTGGACCGGTCAACTGAAATCCCGTTCTGGTTGACAAGATGCCCAAGAAACTACACCTCGTGTAATCAGAACTCACACTTGGAGAACTTGGCATACAAGCTCACCCTCCTCAATGTATCCATAACCTCCCGTAAGTGCTCCTCATGCTACTATCGCGTCTTGGAATAAACCAAGATGTCGTCAATGAAAACTATCATAGACCGATCCAACATCGGCCTGCACACGCGGTTCATGAGATCCATGAATGCGGCAGGAGCGTTGGTGAGCCCGAAAGGCGTCACCACAAACTTATAGTGACCATAACACGTCCGAAAAGCAGTCTTCTGAATGCAAATCAATCTTGGAGAACAAAGATGCTCCCTGTAGCTGGTCAAAGAGGTCATCAATCCTCGGGGGTGGGTAACGGTTCTTCACCGTTACCTTATTCAGCTCCCTGTAATCTATACACATCCGATGCGACCTGTCCTTCTTCTTCACAAATAAAATCGGGGCTCCCCAGGGTAAACTGCTCGGTCTAATGAATCCTTTGTCTAACAGCTCCTACAGCTGTATAGACAACTCTTGCATCTCAGGAGGAGCCAACCGATACGGTGCCTTGGCCAAAAGAGCTGCACTAGGGACTAGGTCGATCCTGAACTCTACCTGTCTCTCCGGAAGTATCCCAAGCAACTCCTCAGGGAATACATCTGCGAACTCTCGCACTACTGGCACATCGCCCACAATCGCCTTTCCCGCCTCCCGGGTATCCATGACATAGGCGACATATCCTACGCAACCCCGCTGAAGGTAACGCCTGGCTCTTACTTCTGAACGTAAAGTTGGCCCTCACTGTGGCCTCTCGCCCTTAACCACTAGTTATCCCCCACTCGGGATCCTGATCCGTACCAACTGATGTGTGCAGTCAATCACCGCCCCACTGGGGCTTATCCAATCCATACCAATAATAACCTTTCCCCCCCCCCCCCCACAAGAGTGTGAGAACCAAGTCTACCAGATAACGCTCCTCGAACAACCTCAAAACACAATCTTGGTAGACCTATGATGCTCGCACTGATCGATCGTCCGCAATCTCGACTTCTAGAGGGCAATCTGTGACATCCCCAATTTCACGGCCAGAAAAGACTGATTTGTTTATGCTTTGTTTTTAAAATCAGAGTAATCTTTTACAGAAAACAGTTGCGGAATTTGTTCCCAAAACAAAATATGATAAGAATTTATCAAAGCATTTCTTTAAAGAAATGTATTTTCATTATATAACAAAATCTTGGAATGTCATGTTCAATACAGACCAAAAGCATAAATAGAACAAAATAGACCTTACAACAGTTATTCATAACTACTTGCCTATAATCCAAAATCTCTCATTATGTCAGCCAACTTATGCTCTCGTGCCATAACCTGTAATACAAAGAAAACTGAGTGGGTCAGGCTTGTGAGCCTGGTGAGCATATAAGGTTTTTAATCCCACAATGTTATATCATATATATATATATATATATATATATATATATATATATATATGTGTGTGTGTGTATCTATATATATATATATATAATAGAACTCACAAACTGATATAATTTCACCATATAAAAGCAACTCTTATCCCACCCCATCGATCCTCACAACGACATGATCTAAACTCTCGTATCTAAAACCTTCCTATTTACCTTATCCCTACTCACGGATCTGAAACTAGTCTCTTCACTTGATCCATATTTATGGAATCTAAAACTAATCTCTCCACCTGATCCATACTCCTATATCTAAAACTAATCTCTTCACCTGATCCATACTCCTGGATCTAAACTAATCTCTTCACCTGATCCATACTCCCGAATCTAAAACTAATCTTTTCACCTGATCCATACTCCCGCATCTAAAACTAATCTCTTCACCATATCCATACTCCCAGATCTAAAACTAATCTCTTCACCTGATCCATACTCCCAGATCTAAAATTGTGCCCAATCCATACTCCCGGAGTAGGGACATTTAACTTAGGCTTAATCCATACTCCCGGACTAATAACAAGTTTTTCTCTTTACCTGATCCAGACTCACGGATCTAAAACTAACCTCTTGATCTCATTATCCAACTCATCTTTTATCACACACCAACTATCTCATCTACCCATATTCTACCCAACATATTTGTAGATATAAAATACATATAGAATTTAACTCATTTAAAACTATATAAAACATCCATTCCGCACTCATCTTAAATAAACAATAATATATAAACACATAGCACGTATTTCATAGCAAATACTTCATATTTATGTGTTAGAAGAGAGTAACTACATACTCACCCAAAATATATACTTAAGACATTAAAACAATACTTGTATTAAAATCGTGTTTATGAAAGGGACTATATACTCACTTGATAAGATGATTATCGGACAACACTACGGCTCTTCAAGTAGAAATTCTTCGGTGAAACCGAGATATCTTCACACACCGGACTTCTCGCGGGCAGAGCTTCGGCTCGGAAAATCTTTTATTCTCGGGATCTTTGGAGCGTCGGGGCTCACTTCGGGTCTCGAGACGATATAGGGGCTTCGGGGGTACTTCAAGAGGGCTAGAGAGGGTATCGGGAGTGAGAGAGTAAGGGAAATAGCAACCATGGCCGGCTGCCCTTCGATTTCTATTTATAGGGCCATTTTTCTGGATTCACATCGTGAATTTCAAATATTCACGTTGTGAGTTCAGTAGTCATCCGGCGCATCATCACAACTTGCATCTGTTAGGCTCCAGAAGTCATTAATATTGAGTTCACGTTGTGAACACTGTATTCATGTCGTGAACTCTGACACAACTTTGGAGTTCGCGCCCCAAACTTCAGAAATTTATAACTTTCGCATATGAGCTTCGTTTTCGACATTATTTATATCCACGTGTAGGTGAGATTATTCTCTACAACTCTTGTTTAGACTCCGTTGGCTAATTTTGAATTTATTTTTAATATATTAATAATATATTATTTTTAGTAGGCCTGGAAAGGAAAACTCTGTTAGAAATTCATAACTCCTTCATCTGACGTCCGTTTTCAACTGTCTTTTCACCGTTGCACTACTATCAACGAGATCTTCGATTCTCGTTTACATTGTTTCGACTAGAACTCACTCGATCTCAAAGTCGAACTTCGGGTTGCATACTGCTAAGCTGAAACTTAGAAAAATCATAACTTCCTCATACGAAGTCAGATTTGGACGTTCTTTTTATGCACGCTCTCAGTTTAACGTATTCTATGACTTTCATTTAGACTGCTAAGGCTAAATATCGCTCTATCGTAAATTCACAGTTTACGTGGCCTTGTGTCGTGTCGGTTCTATCGCGAAACTTCGACGGGTCATAAGTTCTTCGTTATAACTCGGATTTCAACGTCCTTTATATGTACGGAATCCTTGTAACATATACTACAACTTAGTTAATACTAATACTCCTAAATAATCTTCTATCAAAAATCAATTTTTGATGTTCATTGTCTCTAAATTGACTAGCCCTGATCTACGAGAATTACGCAATCCAACATGTCCGAGGACTCGAGAAACTTCTTGCTAAGCGCAAGAGAGACAAATGATCGGGTAGCACCCGAATCAAACAACACATGAATTGGGATACAGTACGATCCTAAACAGAACATACATATCACATATCAAAATCACAGTGACATAACATAAAAGATTAGAGAGAAGAAATCATACCCGTCACTACATCGGGTGCAGCGCGTGCCTCCTCGGCTGTCAATTGAAACACTCGGCTCTACACCACTGGAGCCTCTGCCTTGACCTTCCGACCATCCTCAACTCGTGCTGTCGCTGGAGTCGGCACCAACACTGGCGCTGCTGCTGGTACTGCTGACAATCAAGGGCAGTTGGCCTTCTTATGGCCCCTCTGATTGCAATGGAAGCAAATCAGGTCTGACTTCTGAACTGTGGGGGCAGGGGAAGTACAATCCCTGCCAAAGTGTCGCATCTTGCCGCACTTATAACAGCCCGACGATCCTGCCCTACAAGCTCCCTCATGCGGCCTACCACATTTCCTGCAACAGCTCTGGCCCGGCTGGCCCTTCGACCTAACGTTGGATCCCTTGGATTTCTTCCCCGAAACCCCTGTAACCTTCTCAGTCTCCACCTTCCTCTTCCTAAGGTGCTCCAAATCAATATCCCTCTCCCGCACCCTAGCAATCATGGACTCCATGGTCGAGCAGGCTAAATAGGTGACGTGCTCCCGAATGTAAGCCTTCAACATGTCATGGTAGCGGGTCTTCTGCATCTCCTTATCCCCAATATACTGAGGTACCAACAAGGCCCTCTGTCTGAACTTGTCGGCGATCTCCGCCACTGAATCTGTAGTCTGTCTCATATCCAGAAACTCTATGGCCAGCTGCTGAAGCTCCATAGCTGGCGCAAAATCCTCCCTGAACCTAGTCACAAAGTCTGACCAAGTCATAGCCTCCACGGCTGGGGCTCCGAGTGAGTCACCGACTGACTCCCACCAATTCCTATCTCTGTCCCTCAAACAACCAGCATTAAAGTGGACCTTCGACCCCTCCGGGCAGAAGCTCGTCAATTGCACAGACTTGATGTCCGTGATCCATCTCCTAGTTGCAATGGGGTCCATCTCCCCATGAAATTCTGGTGCACCACTCCCTCGAAAGTCCTTAAAGGACAGTGTGCACATACCCGACTAGCTAGACGCCAAGTCACTCCTGAATGCTCGGAGGCGATCCTCCATCAGCTCAATAATCCCTTCCTTGATTGACCCGAAAATAACCAGGGTCGCCTCAAAGATACCCCTCGTGATCTCAGACGCGATGAACTTGCGTAGCCCGTCATCGACCTGCTCGGACCCTGCACCCTATCCCGATCCTGATCCTGATCCAGATCCAGATCCTGAACCTCCTGCTCCATGTCGTGTGACCACCATACTGGAAATAAAGCACGTAAATGTGAGGATCATACATACTTTCAAGAGGTCTCACACACTCCCCAAGTTTCCTGGTTCCGTCTTGGCCCTCCTTGACTCGAGTATGGATCCTCTACTTTCAGTAGTACGGGCCCATACTTCCTTCCACATCCATCCGTACTTTCCTCAAGGATTGCCTTAACTTCACCAAGTCCCTTAACCATTATCCCTCTCCGACTGATCTCATCCTAGGCTTTCCTAGGGCACCCTCCGACCTACTCTCCGCCATCAGCTGCACTAGGGGTCCCTAGCACCTTTCCCTAACTAGCACGCGAATATTGTTACATATTCGCTTACTAGTTAGTTAAAGTTAGCCAGAACCCCTATAGCACAAAGCAAGCAGGATTCGTGCATTGAGTAACCAAATCGAGCATAACCTAATCAGGCTATCTCACTGCTAACTAACAGCTTTAACATACGGCTCAATGAGCTCCTATAGCAGGCACACAAGCCATCCTTCCTAGATCCTTAGCCCTATTCTAGCATGCAGTTCTCATAAACACATAACAGGCATACAGGCATCCTACTAGATCCTAAGCCCTAATCTAGCATGCATCTCTCATAATCATATCATATAACATAGCAAGTATGGGTATCTTGGGGAAAACTTACTTAAGCTCGGCTGATCGCACGCATCACACACCTCGTTCTTTCTCAAAACTCTTTAATTTAGATTTAAAAAACAATTTCCTTGTAAAAATCTTTCAATCCCTCGGTTTGAGTTTAGACACCCCCTAGGGTGTGTCCGAATCCTTCAAACCAAGGCTCTAATACCAACTTGTAACATCCTAAATTTCGAGGCCAAAAATTTCATTTTTAATTAAGAGATCCATAACGTAATTCACCAAACATTGCCAATGTCATAAAAATTTATAAATAAAACATAACAACGTGTATGAAGACCATGTCATCAAAGTAATGAAAATCATAGTACAATCTGAGCAACTGCAAGCGGCACTACTAGAAAAACAGCCTTTCACGACACGCAATCAATGACACGTGCTGATAGAGGACGGGCATTTGTGCGTGCCCTAAAAATTGATGTTAGTTTTCCAAAATATGAAGCATAGAGGGCACGCATTCCTGCGTGCCCTTAAATTAGTGTCTAATAAAAATAAAAATAAAAGCACGGAGGGCACCTTAAATAAAATGTGCGCCGTCTAACCATGTCGTTTTATAAATTTTAATGAAACTCGCGTTGCATCTCTTATGGGGGGAAATGAAATCAAAAAAATTAAAAACCCCGCTTTGTTTCCACCGACTGAAAACCCTAGCTCGTCCCTGTTGAAAACCCGCTTTCTTTCTTTCTTCTCTCTTGATTCTCAAACATCCACCGCTTCACTTCTCCACAATGTGCTCAAAGTAGCCGCTCAAGTACCCGACAGTGGTCCATGTGTCACATACATCGGTGAAGGCGGTTCCGACAATTTCGTCAAAATGGTCCACAACAGAATCGAGTATGGTGACATGTAGCTGATTTCCGAAGCATATGACATGCTGAATCCATTGGGAAACTCTTGAACGAGGAACTACACAAAGTGTTCTCGGAATGGAATCTGGGGGATCTTCAAAGCTTCTTGATTGAAATCACCGCAGACATCTTCGAAATCAAGGACGACAAGGGAGACGAATATCTAGTCGACAAAGTGTTGGATAAAACAGGCATGGAAGAGACTGGAAAATGGACCGTCCAACAAGCGGCGGATCTATCAATCGTTGCCCCCACAATCGCGGTGTCTCTGGATTCGTGATTCCTGAGCAGATTAAAAGAGGAACGTGTTGAAGCTGCTAAGATCTTTAAATACAGTGGGTTCGGTGATATTCTGGGCACTCAAAATGTGGATACACAATAAACTGGTTCTTTCACGCCCTCAACAAACATTCTATCGGGTTCGTAATTCCTTTCCAAATCTTGGGTGTTAATCTTTAAATCTTAATCTTTAATTCGGAATTATGAAATTGAAATTGTGCATATTCTTTTTATGCACGGACATAACTACTTCGAAATTGACCTAGATATACATCAATTCAGCTACATCTCACGGAAAGCACTTGATGCATTCCAGGGACGATTGAAACATGGGATTCTTGGCATTGGTTTAACGATTCAGGTAAATTGGGTTTCTGGTTTTTGAATATGGAATTGGATTTTGTGTTGTGATTCATAAACTGAATATATGTATTTGATTGGATTCTCAATTTTTAGGCATGTCATCCTGAAGAACTACCCGAGCAAGTTTTATGCTGTGTTAGGCTTAACAAGATCGACTTTTCTGATCATGGTCAAATCCCAAAAAATTTAATACCAAATAGTGATTAATGCTACAGAAAAATGAGAATGGTTGTGGAGTATTTTGAATTGAGTAGGAAAGGTGCAGCCCTCATGGATATATTAGCAAAAATGCCAAAGTTCCCTGAACGTGAGGTATATTTAGTTTAGGGTTTTAATTGATCTATTGGTTTAATAGTTGACCACATCTTAGATAATTGATGTTGACTTTGATTATCTATTTGAAGTTCTCATTGATTAAGAAAGCAGAAGACACTGAAGTTGATACGGCAGAGCTAAGCTGATACTGCAGAGCTAAGTCCTCATTAATACTCCACAACTTAGTATGGTTAAAATCCCCACTGTTGACCATAATTCTGTGAATGTCTTGGAAAAGGACTATCATACCCTTTCTGTAGGTAGGAAGCTAATCATTTTGCAGATCTTATGTTATGGTGCCCTGGATTCTACAGAACCAAGGGCAGAAATAGACAATCGTGAAGAATTTGAAGTGGGACCAGATCCTGATGCAGTTATTGCATTCACTGAACCTATAAAAGACACACCTATAAAAATACAAGGTCTCCCTCCTAAAACCCCTTTACCCAAAGATCAAGAACCTGTAAAAGATATTCCTATTTCTAGTATTTAAAACCAGAACCTCTACTCATTCTGCCAGGATCACGCATAACGTAGTAACACAAAACCAAAAAAGTTATCTTTTTATGATTTTCCCAAAATACCCTTTAATTAATTAACTAATTAATGATGTTAAATTCGGAAGCTAACCTTGCAGAAAGGGATATTACCACAGATGATGCTTAAGCATGCTGCTCAACTAGGTAAAACTTTTTTGAATCAATAGTGTTAAAAATCGTATACCCAATTCTTTTTTTTTCATTTCTAATGCTAGATGTATGAGAAACAGAAGAGTTCACTGTTTTAGCAATTTGGGTATCTGAAATTCTTGAAGTTTGTTGTGATTTCAATCTAGATTCTTGTAATGAGGTCATCTAATTTATTCTTTCATGTTTTTCTTCTCTTCTATCTGTTCTTGAAGTATCTAAATGCACTTCTTGTTTTTCATTTCTAATGTTAGATTGCATATGTGAAACATAAGAGTTCTCAATTTTAGCAATTTGGGTATCTGAAATTCTTGAAATTTGTTGTGATTTTACTCTAGATTCTTGTAATGAGGTCATCTGATTGATGGTTTCACTGGCACTGCATGTCCACTTGGAGCTAAAGGCATATTAAGTTCTGCATCCAGATCGGGTTCATTATCAGGTTGAATATATGAAGGTACCCCTTCACCTTCAGTTTCTTGACCCATGTCTGCCTCCAAAGCATCAAGTTCTTAAACATTTCCATGAAGTGAAGTTAACATTTAAAAAAATAAAAATAATAATAATGAATTTGTGCTTACCACCCATGAGATCATCTTCATCAATATCATCTGGCACACTAAACTTCTACCAAGAGAGTCTTGTATCTCACTGCTTATATCCATCATGTCCATCATTTCATCTTGCAAATTCTAAACATAAAAACAAGATTAAATGATCTGTAATTACAAAGTATCAAAAGAAAGATATTCATAATATTTATACTAACATCAATGTCTTGTATCTTCACAGTTTTCATCATTCCTTTCAGCTCTTTGTTTGATCCCGTTTGTAGCAAATGCTTGATAATTGTGGCACATACTGTTTGCTGAGCATCTTTAATACCTTCTGAAGCGAATGAAAATTGATCCAGGTTAAATTTTTGATTGTACAACATGTCACGTTGTCCTTCATACCTGCTCAAGTATAACTTACTTTCATTATCAACTCTACAGTAGATCCAAAAATTCGAGGAGGTTATCTTGCCTTCACTTCTCAGGTAGGTTTTTTAATTCATACCCATGTTCAAAATACAAAAATATGTGATCCTTTTTTATTAAACATTTAAAATGCTATAAAGTTTATATGTTATTGTGTTGAAGGACTCGCCTAGTGTACTTCATTTGAAAAAATTATCAGATGTTGTCTGTAGGTAAGAAAAATTCTTCATTTCCTTCTTTCTTATTATTCAAATTTTACAGTGTATGATTTTATGATTTGGATTGCAATGAAAAATATTAGATATGGAGATGCTCAAATCTCTGCCACCAGATTCACCTGAGCAACAGGAGTACATAACAGCCATCCAAAATGAGGATGGATACAACTGGGGGTAATTCTAATTCATGCTCTTTAATTCTTGATTCTAAAATTTTATTTGTTCTAAAAATTATAAATTTACTCTTTTCTTTCAACAAAAAGTTATAATCCTGTGTTATGGGGAGTCCCTAAAGGAAGCTATTCAACTAACCCTAATGGTTCATTTCGTATAATAGAGCCTCACCTTATTGTTCATATTAACTCTTGTTTTCAATAAAAAAAATTAAATCAAACATGGTTCTGTAACTTTTGTTCATATTAACTTTTTTTTAACTATGATTACAATATGGATGCACTATGTGGTCCTGATGGTGAACTTCTAGAGAAGGTAAGGAATTTAGAGCCTCGCCTTATTGAGCACATTAGTAATGAGCCTCGTCTTATTTAGAAGCCTTATGCTACAATTATTTTACAAGAGCAATGGCCATTTATGTAATTTTACCGGTACCTAAATCTTGTATCAAAATGCATATTGTACAATTGACAGCATCCAGAAAATTTGACGAATCTTTGGCATTGTTTAAGTTACTTGCACCAGAAGATTCAAACCTTCGAGCCTCAAAGTAGCAGTCAATTCATATCAGGTAATATTTATGGACCTGAGAAGTTTTTTGGATATGAGTGGTAAAGTTTACTTATCATCTGGTATGTCAGATGACATGGACAATTCTTCACCTTCTCATACACCAAAGAGGTTATTTCAGATGTTGTTGGACACATCCATGAAAGCAATCAATCCAAAAGATCAAACAAGGTAACAATTTAACATTATTTAGAGTGAAGAGTATTAAAAGTTTTGATATATTTTTTTTAATTTTCAGGGGAGAGTCAACATGCCCCTTGACTCAGGTGCTAGAGAGATGGCATCAATATTAGAGATATGGGATCTCTGGGAATCTTCAAAATGAAATGGTATGTTACTCTTTGATAATGTCAACATCATTCATCAATTATGTTGTCGGGTGAGTAGACTGCATATAATGATGTTCGAACTTTTATAAAGATTCATGAATCATATTTGAAGTTTCTTTTGTTTACTCTTCATGAAGGAGGTTCTAGAAGCAATTCGTATAAGCTGTACAGGGTACCATACCAACAAGGCTTTTGCTGATTTTGTTAAGCAATTTGGTCTTCTAGTTCCCAAAGTTTTAAGATCAAAGTAAGTAAAATTGATTTAAATCCTAATGGATTTGTTTACTTATCACTTGTTAAGCAATTTGATCTATATATTTCTTGCAGTTCAATCGTCGCCATCGATCCAAGTCGACCTCGATCTAGATTAAGGTCACCGTGGGTTGTTAGTTTCATAGGAATGTATAACTCATGTTAGCAATGTATTACTTTTGTTTAACATTTGAATGATCATTTGTATGATATAATAATTTGTGTAATTTATTTTATTTTTTATATATGAGATTTTATTTTATATTATGAGACATTAAATGTGTCATGTAATTTGAAAATTAGTAAATTTACGTAAATCTATAAATAACTTTTTTTAAAAAAAATAAAAGTTACGATACGCAAATATGTGTGTCATCTTCATTTATGACATGACCTTTCTTGACAGCTGCTTACGCATTGCGTGTCATAAATGTGCGTCGTCTCTAGACGACGCGCAAAAACGTGTCATCTCTCGTTATGACAGGGCCTTCCTTGGAGCGCATTTGCGCGTCGTCTGAGCGTTTTACGACGCGCAATGAGCGTCGTAAAAGGCTGTTTTTCTAGTAGTGTGGAAACCATATGCGTGTGTGTTTGTGATGCGCTGCTACACCGCCGACTCTTTCCCCTTAGACGAAGAGGTACCTGAAACCAAAACTAAAATTGTAAGCACGAAGCTTAATGAGTTCCCCCATCATACCGCATACCATACAATCACATATCATGCATACTGCCGGGCAATTCTGGGGTGCCCGACCTACCCATGTTAAGCCATTCTGGGGTGCTGACCTACCCATGTCGGGCCGTTCTGGGGTGCTGACCCACCCATGTCGGGCCGTTCTGGGGTACCGACTACCCTTCGGTACCGGCAACGGGGACTATTTCACCCCTACCTCTATCATACAAAAACAAATATAATCATACGGTCAGGCATATCTGGGGTACTGACCTACCCTTCGGTCCTATGCTACAACCACTAACTCATATAGCACATCACATAAGCATGTCTCATAAGCATATCACATAAGCATACCAAGACAATTATCACAAAGATAATTATCTATCAATTACTCTTGTTGGTGGGCCGGCATTATGGCCTTAGACACACCCCCTACTAGAAGGTAATTCACCTCGATGTCGTGTAGCATCTGTAATGTCCTCGGTGTGAAATTCGGCTCTCCTTGACTCCTCAATCCCAACACGACAACCCTTCTAAGTTATCAATTTGTACTAACAACCCCTACAAGGGTCAACTTGAATCCAAGTCAAAGTCAAAGTCAAACCCTGGTCAAGTCAACTCTTTGGTTGACCCGACTCGCCGAGTTGGTCCGCCAACTTGCCGGTTCCCTTCATCCACATAATACTACAAACCCATCCCCACTCGTCGAGTCTAGAAAGAGCTCGACGAGTTCACCTTCAACAACACTTCAGTCAATCTTTAACCGACGCGACAAGTTCTTCCTTGAACTCGTCGAGTTCATCTTCAGCATATGAATGCGTCCAGTTTATGACTCGTCGAGTTGTATGAACAACTCGTCGAGTCCATCTTCAAAGATTGGGATATTGCCTTGTACTCGCCGAGTTTGCTCGAACACTCATTGAGTCCCATGATTTTCAGGTCCCTTATGAGCCTAAACAACTGAGGGACCTTCCACACTATCATTAGGTCCATCGACAGAAAGAATTTGGTGGTCATTACACCCCGACTCGCCGAGTCCATCCTTGATCATTACTATATAGTCGATTTAAATGGGTCTTAACACATCAAAACCATAAATATTGCCTCCTAATGTCCATTTTACACGTAAAGTTCCAAGTTTGGTGCACATGCAAGGGGTCTTTAGCTCAAAAAGCCATAAAAGATGTTCTACCAAGTGCATGGGGCTCTCATGGCCATAGAGTTGGCACCTTTATGCCATGAGACCCCTCCAATGACCAAATCTGAAGTCAAAACTCCATATAATCCTTCATAAATCCGAAAATGGCTTAGAAAGCCCTAAATATACTCTAAATCCAAGCCCTAAGGATAAATAAACACATGGAAGACCAAGACAGGGGCATTTTACCTTGAATGAGCTGGAAATGGAACAAAATCTCTGGATCTCCAAGCCCCAACTCGAACTCTCAAGCTTCCTTTATCTTTTCAAGCTTCACAATCCACCAAAATGCACCAAAATAGCCTTAGGACACTCACACAAGGCTAGGGTTTCGAGATAATACTTTCTGGGAGTAATAGGGGTTATGGAGGTTGAGATAAGTTGTTTAAATAGGGCACAAACCCTCAAATATTAGGGTTTGACCCAAACAGAACCTACTCGCCAAGTCAGTCTCCCAACTCGTCGAGTAGGTCATTTAAACTGTCCGCGCATCACGACTCCACTCGATGAGTTGGGCCACCAACTTGTCGAGTCCCAGAGAAAAACATAAGAAATACTTGAAAGGAAGCATACCAGGGATCGAGGGTTACAAAAAATTAGGGTTTTTGGTCCTAAGCACGTACGTTGTGTGTACCTCTTCGTACGCTAAGAGTACGTGCATGCCTCCGAGTTCCTTAATAGACCACTACGCCCTGCGTACACCAAGATTACACCCAACGTACAGCCTTAGCAAGCCCACTCAAATAAAGCCTAATACCACTAAGCCCACACAACCTGCATAATTAAACAATTAGATAAATGATTAAATAATTGAATAAGACCTTGGAACCATCGGGCGTTACAAAACCGATCTTACCGGAAGGAGGATGGTCGATCGTAACACTAGTACCGTGGATTGAAGCACCATCTTTGTCAACAAGATGGTACTTCTCCAAAATTTGGTCCAAGCGATCATGAGTCATAGTCGACGACAATGCATGCATAGCAGAGCGAGACATTTTCTAGAGAAGACGAGGTAGCAATAACAAAGAGAATAATTGACAAGTCATTGGTGAAGGAACAAATGATGTGACAAACATTTATAAGGGTAAATAAGGCATGAACATCAACCACTGACAAACCAATAGATCAAGCGGTTACGTGAATACTCAAGCACGTGTAACCAACGTCGAACACTTCGATATCTACAACATTTAAAAGCACATTTAAGCCCAATTATTAAAAACGGCTTCATAAATTCCCTTAACAATTTGCATGGGGGCTTAATAGTGTATGAGGGTCAACCCATACACAAAGACGATACAACACCACCAAAAGCAGCCTGACCACGTATAATAAGCCCATAACTTACCAGGCAGGTACTCCTTAAAAGAAGAAAACCAACTACTTAAACAGGGAAGCAATAATTTGTGGCAACAAAATCAGCTGTATGAATCCTTATGCAACTTCCCAAGAAACACGAAAAATACAGTATTTTTATATTGAATAGTACAACCCTTGCATCATATGGATAAAAACATCACCCGCTTAAAGGAGCAAGAACCCATACCATTCTACATGTATAAAAGAACTTCGATACACATCGACAAAGGCAACACTCTCTCATATTAAGCAATTTTACTACACTTCTACCCGACATCTAACTTAGGTATCAGAGAGTAATATCGGGGCCCATCCCTCGGTATCATTTTCTAACCTAATGTGTGACTATCTTTTGTAGTGTGCCATCATGAATGTGCATTAGAAGAGGATTCATCCGATTCGTTATCAGACATCTGGAGGGTTACGTAACAAAAACTATCCCTCGCAATGTTAAATATTTCAGCATCTATAATTAAAGCGAAAAAATGATTGAGGTATGAAAAATATGAAACACTAAATTAGTGAATAAGTAAATTACTATTATTATATAAGAAATTGTGATGTCTAATGACCTATTAATATTTATACATATTAACTTATAAGTATAAATGAACATATTGATATATAATAACCAAATCCATCTTTGGTGTGGTTCGGTGTCTACGGTCAACATAATATCAAAAACTGCACCGCATCGTAAATCATCGATTTTTAGTTTGATTTTGGTTTTTGGGCTTTGGTTTTTACAGGTTTTTTATTTGTATTTTTTATTTCATTTCGGTTTTTGCTCATGTCTACCATTTATCATGTTCACATTTCTCCATAAATATTTCTGCCAAGTCTTCGGTATGCCCACATCAATATGATTAACTTGGATAGTACTATGTGTAACACTTGTGATGTTGTCGTTAAAACTTTGGATCAAATTTTCTTTATTGGTAAGTGGCGCTTAATATACGGTAATTCTATACTTACCTTATATTTAATACTTCGGTTTTGGTTTTTTCGGATTTTTGATTTTTATTTTTTGTTTCGGTTCAGTTTTTGCTCATGCCTACCATTTGTCATGTTCACATTTGTCCATAAATACTTCAGCTAGGTCTTTGGTATGCTCACATCAATAAGATTAACTTGGATAGTACTATGTGCAACACTTGTGATGTTGTCGTTGAAACTGTTGGTGATTTTATATAACTAATATTATTTAAGTGTAATTAAGTTAATTTGTTGTTCAATGTCATTTTGACAATTATTGAACAAATTAGTATGGTGCGGGGTGCACATTTGTTTAATTTTTTCTTTGTTGAAAGTATATTGCTATTTAGGGGCGAAGCCCCTGAAATGACGAGGTTTTGGGGCAGCGCCCCTGGGAGCGGGGTCCAAGGGGCAGAGCCCTTAGCTGGGGTCGAGCTGGTTATAGACCCGTTTTTATGTCTTTTGTTGCTATATAAAAATGGATTAGAAATCCGTTTTTTGGAATAAACTCAGTTTTGTAACCCTGGTTATAGACCCGTTTTTATGTTAGTTTGTGACATGTAATGTGATAGTTTTTTTGACAGGAAGTTGTTTTCCTGTAACTATCATATGTCAGTTTTAAGACAGAAAGTTAGTTCTTGTTATATGATCAATTTCGAAATCTTCTTGGGTACAAATCTTTATAACATCTTCTTTCATTCTCCACTCTAGAAAGCATTGAGTTTTATCTAATTAAGTATTTTCGAGTGTACCCTTGAAATGCTTTAATCTAAAAATATTTCACAACTCTTATTGAACCAAATAATTCTATACCCCGATTTTATAACATAAACTTTGGATCACATTTTTTTATTGGTAAGTGGCGATTAATATAGGGTAATTACTCTCCTCCTCCCCATACGCACACAAACATTGCTTCATGTGCCTACTTTGTGAATGAGTGATTGTATGTATCCCAATGATGTTATTATATACGAGTGAAATGTACATATAATAATATAATAAATAATTTGTTGTCGGGAGATTACCATGTTGATACTTTGACAACTCAATGATTTTCAAGCCATGGATCAACTAACAAATACTCACTTATTTACAAAGGAAAATAATTCATACACAACAAATTTTTTCCATACACAACAATTTATGTTTTAAAGTGTTGTATTATACGATTCAATTAAACATACATTGTTGTATACGGATAAAAATTGTTATGTACAAATCACTTTTCATTTACAAAAGTGCTTATATGTTATTGTTACAACAATTTGCACACTTTAGAGATTTCAAAACGACACCATCTTTGTAACAGCAAAACTGTGAAAATCTATCAATTTTTATTTTATAGCAACCTATTTTTTTCTTTTTGTTTTACAATAAAATTTCAAAGTTTAATAACTAAATCCTAGCTATAATTATTTTATAATTGGTTTGGTTGGTTTTAAAATCTAATTAATGTTTTATTTTATTGAAATCCGCCTTCCTCAATAAACAAAAGAATACAGTCGTCCACAAGTGATAACTAAAATTTTTGACAATGGAAAAACATGTACTTGAAAATTTCATTCATTCAAATCGAAATATAATTATATGACGTTTTCCAGTGTAATAACAAATTTCAAAACTCAGAAATAACTAAACAAAACAAACATTTTCTAGAAGCACAGATAAATAACACCACTTTCCAACCCATCTGTAACACAACCCCAAACCCCAAAACAAAAGTTAAAATTGCTTTATTGCTGTCCTATTGACATAACCCAGCTTTATCACCACCATAAACATATCACTCAGTGTTACAAAACAACTTTTTTGGCCATGACAACACATTCATTTTATTTTATTTTATTTCAAAATATTCTTAAATGGCCAATTGTTTAAAATACTTTTACATTTTATTGATTTTTTCTTTCAAAAGTATCCACAAATGTTCTTTATAAAAAAAATTATAATGACAATGCCTCTATTAACGTAGAGAAAGTTAATTATTATTATTATTATTATTATTATTATTATTATTATTATTATTATTATTGAAATAAAATTAAGTTATAAACAGTAGTTATAATATTAAACTATTAATGATATTTACAGTATGTTAGAGTGAAAGAAAAGTAAGCCACCTTTGTCATCTTATTTTGTTTGGGTTATTTGGTTTGTTAAACGAATTAGATTAAAACCCGTGTTAAATAAATAAAGATTAGTTTATTTGATTTGGGTCTGGTTAAATTTTATTGTTTTGCTTAATTCGAATAAATAATTATATATGTAGATGTTATTTGTTATGAATTAACATTTAATTTTTAATTTATAAGCTGATTACCAAAAGTTCTTTATTAATTAGCTTGTTACTTAGTAATAAATAATTATACTTAAGTTGTATTTGTAGGCATCTAGGGGTAATTTGTGTTTACGTTTGCGTTTGCGTTTTTTGTTAACTTGTTATGATTTTTTTGTTTGCTTGTTCTAGTACTGTTTCTTTCTGTGATGTTGCCGGGTGCCGACAGTTTTTTAACAAATTTTTGGTAACATGTTGTTAAGGTTAAAATATTTATCCACTCAAGTAAAAATCTTGGGTATCACTAATCACATGATTCAACATACTTTATAATTTTATATATTTATATTATAAAATCACCAAAGTTACTCTCTCTTTTATACATTTACAGTTACGTATATACTTATTTTTCATTTGTTACTAGTTACTCTTTCTTTTTTAATAGTCCTGAGCACATGTGGGACTTGCCACCGTACATGGCCCATGTTGTAAGAGTGGAAATTTTAATATGTCATGGTTCCGTCACTAATTCATCGCTAATATGTTGTTAATCTGTCATACATGTCTCTACTAGGTGTGAGATCCATGTATTACATGGGTTTGATTAAAATATATATATATATAAAATTTTAACAATTTGAAAAGTTTGAATTTATAAGAAAAATGAAAAAAAAAAAAACTTGAATTATTAAAATTAATAAGACTTTAATGTATTGAATACATTACATATATAAACTGTTTCTAATGAATACTTTGCATATATATTACTTTACACATTAAATGTGGAATTTTAATTTAATAAAATAAAAAATACAATAAAATAACAAGTGGAAAATAAAATTTTTAAAAATTCTACAAAATAACATGTGTCCAAATGAATGAGAAGAGGACATGTGGCAAAAAAACTTTCATTTATTATAGGAGATCCGTTGCTAATCCGAAATTATACCAGACACGTTTTTAATTTTCTCCCAAGATCTTCAAAGTTAAGTTAACGGACCGACCATACATTTAATAAAGATGTTTTTGATTATGTTAAATTAGAACACAAACTTAAACAATTAAATAGTAATAATGTAAATTTTAATATGTTACTCCAATTAAGTTTCATTCGTTTTAACCGGTAATCTAACCGGGCCGAATAAACTGAAACCGATTAAATCAAGTCTTATTTAATTTGGTTACGATTAACATAAGGAGATTTGGAGAAACGATTATCAACCGAATAACGCCATAGATGCGGACTTCGTGAGAAACCTTAGACATGGTGGTCTATTTTTGTCATTTCAATTTTCATGTTATAAAAAAAATAGGATTTTGACATATTTTAGGTCATTTTGACATCTTACTAGTTTTACATTTAACATTGTATTAAATTTAAGTTATTTCAAAAAATATTCATTGAATACTTTTAGTTTTTGACATTTGATTTATATGTTACATTTAATAACATTTTTGAAATAATAAATTAAATATATTATGTTATATATTTAAATTAATAAATTAAGTATATTAAGAGCTTTTATTAAAAAAATAAAGTTATCCGGCGATTTTAAGTCTTTTTGAAATTCCACATTTCCTCCACTAGCGGGATCAAACACAGGTAGGGTTATCATCAGAGTTTAATTCTATCTGTCTTCCCCTCCGATCAGCGTGTGCTGGATTGCTTATTTGATTCTAATCGGCTTGTTAATTGCATATGGAGAATCGATGGCGTGGTGATGATTCTTGGAACAAGAAACAAAAAAGTCAAGAAAGAAACAGGAGCCATTGTATTGGTCCTCACATGAATCGTCTTACTATAAGTCTTAACGTCCAATCTTTCTATGTTACAAATTTTCCTGAATGGGTACATTTCATTAATCTTTGGAAGGTTTGTTCCCGTCTGGGTAATTTATTTTATATCTTCATCTCTAATAAAATATTGTGACTAGGTAAATGTTTTGGATTCGTTCGTTTTAAAGGAGTTCGTAATGTAGATGAGATGGTTAATAATCTTCGTGACATTTGGTTTGGCTCCTATAAGTTATTTGTTTCCTTAGCAATAATTCATAAGAATGATGCCTCCCATTTTCCTCATGGGATTCCCTCTAAAGTCGTGAAGCAGGTTTCTCAAGGGAATTCTTATCCTAGTGTGCTTAAAGGTCCTTCTTTGAATCATTATAATAAAGCTCCGGGGGATGAGATCATTGAGTTACATGCAGGAGATTTTTTTTTGAAAAAAAGAAACTTGCTTGTCTTTCCAAGGCTATACACTTTCCTACCTTGCCTAATCTTCGAATGTTACGTCAAGATGAAGGTTTTGATGATTTTGAAATCCATTATGTGGGAATTCTTTGAATTTTTTTTAATTCAAATCTCAGGAAGCTTGTAGAAATTTTATGGATTGTGAGGCCATTGATCATTAGGTTACTGAAAAACGAAGTTGGGATAGGAATTTTGTGCCTCAAGGTCATATTGTATGGGTAGATATTGAAGGAATTCCTCTACGTGCAAGGAGTAAGCCGACATTTAGAAAAATTATGGTGAAGTAGGGAACTATTGTACAACTTGGTGATGTTCATGGTGACGATGTTTATAAAAACCATGTTTGCATTTTGATGTCGTATCATGGAATTATTTATGAGGAATTAAAAGTTAGTGTTGATGGGGTGTTATTCCCCATTTGTGTAAAAGAAGCCCCTAGATGGACCCCTTCCTTTTCTCATATTGTTTCTTCTTCTCAGGGTGATGAAGGTGAAGATAATAGGCATAAGCTTGATGATGAAATCTCTAATTCAATTCAAGATAAAGATGATGCTTCTTTGGGACCATTCAATATTTATGAAACATTGGAAAGGATGGATAGAGAAAATGTTAATGTTGTGAAATTTCCTTTAAAAAGAAACTTTAGTAACAGTGGGTGTGGTAAAAAAACTCTAGATGTTACCCCTCCTCGTGTAAATCTTAAGATTGCTATTGCATTATCTTTGGAATTTTCTTCTCTTCCAGTTGAATTCGCTACGCTGGTTGTTCAATCAGCTGTCTTACCTCCGGATGCGATCAAATCGATTACATCTCCTCCTGATTTGGTCACTCCTATCATTCTTGTTCATCATGCAGCTCCACTGAATTCTACATGTTCGGCCATGGTTAATGAGGTTCCTGTTGTGGAGTCTCATCCTAATGTTACAGTTAGATCAAGCTCCATTCCTTTGGGCTTTTCGGGCTGTTTTGGTAGGATTTCAGGTATTGATATTGATGAGGATGATCTTTCACATCCTCCGAGTTATTCTATTCCATGCAACTCTTTTGGAGATGGAAACAAATCTTTGTTGGAGGGCTCGTTTAACAATCATAAGTTTTTTATTGAATTAAATAAAAAACTGGAGATGGGTGAAGCGATTGGGTACAATGTGGAGGGATGTTTTAAATGGTTGAAACAAGTTGTTGAAGGCCACGGTTTGAATCATAATTTACTATAAATTGTCTCTCAATTAATATACAAGAAGCGGGGTGTGTGGATAAATGATCTTGGATTTGTGTCACCTTCATAAGGTGATTTTTCTTGTTATTCAGGAAACAAAGATTGAAAACATTAATTTAAATTTGATCAGATCATTTTGGGGTAATTTATCTTTCACTCATGATTTTTCTCCCTCATGTAGTGCTTCGGGTGGTATTATTGTTATATGAGACCCTAATCAAATTACTCAGAAGAGGGTGGTTGTTTCTGACTGGTTTGTTGCGGTTGAGGCGGTGGGTCCACTTCTAGTATTGATGTTATGTTTATTGTAGTTTATGCTCCTCAGGGAGCTAATTGCAAGAGATAACTTTGGTATAATATTTCTAGCTTGATTGCTACTTCTCTGGGGGAGTGCATTATTATGGGAGACTTCAATGAAGTTTAGGATGAGTTAGAAAGACTGTGATCGACTTTTCATCTAGCCTCTGCTATAACCTTCAATGAGTTTAATGATCAAGCTTCTTTAATTGATGTCCCTTTAGGAGGTCCTAGATTTACATAGGGTTCTAAGTGGGGGTCCAAGTTTAGTAAATTGGATAGTTTTTGGTTACAGAGGGATTTCTTCATTCTTTTCCTTATGTCTTGGTTTGATTTTGGAAAAGAAAATCCCTGATCATCACCCTATTCTTTTATTGGAGCATTATATTGATTTTGGCCCTACTCCTTTTCGTCTCTTTCATTCCTTGTTTGAGTTAGATGGATTTGATGGTGTGGTTGATGAATTTTGGTCAAATTCGGTTGAGGGGTTGGATATTTATAGCCCATGAGTGATTTTTAAGAAGAAGTTATAGCTTCTTAAATCGAACCTACATGCATGGAATGTGACAAGTCGTTCTCATCTTTCCATCCACAGAAAGGAGTTGCAGGTTTTGATTGAGGATATTGATTCTCATTTCCTGGAAGATATGGACTAAGAGAAACTGAGAGAATACATGGTGTCTTTTTAGAAAGATTTGATAGATTTAGATCACTTGATACATAGTGAGATTACACTATAAAACGAAGATTCGGTGGAGTATTAGGGGTGATGAAAATTCAAGTTACTTCCATGGTACTTTTAATCGAAAAAAGAGGCAATTAGCTATTCTGGGAGTTATGATTGATGGGATGTGGATGTATGATCCTAATATGGTTAAGGATGAATTTCATTCTTATTATGCTTACATCTTTTTGGCTCAAAGGGGATTTTGTCCAAAGACAAATCCTATTCTCTTTAATACCCTCTCGATGTTGCAGGTTTCTTCCCTTGAGGCTACTTTCTCTCGTGAAGAAATCAAATGGGAAGTTTGAGATTGTGGTTTGTCTAAGGCTCTGGGTCTAGATGGCTTCACTTTTGATTTTTTTTTGAAGTGTTATTGGGATATGGTTGAAGATGATGTCGTGGCGTTTGTTTTACATTTCTATTCCCATTATTCTATTTCTAAAGGGTGTGATGGCTCGTTTTTTACTATCATTCCTAACGTGGGAGATCCGAAGACTATGAAAGTCTTTAGACCTATTAGTTTTATTGGTTTCCAGTATAAGATTATTGGTAAACTTTTAGCTAATAGGTTAGTCGATGTGGTGCATAGTATTATGAGTATGGAGCAATCTGGCTTTATTAAAGGTAGACAAATTTTGGATGGTCCTTTCTTGCTAAATGAAGTTGTTTCTTGGAGTAAGGATTCTGGAAATCCTTTGATGCTTTTTAAGGTGTATTTTTAGAATGCTTATGATTATGTGTCATTAGATCACTTGTTAGAGATTATGCAGATCATGGGTTCTGGTTCTCGGTGGTGTGGTTGGATTCTTGAGCTTATAAGATTGGCCAAAGCTTTAGTTTTAGTTAATGTTTCTCCTACTGATGAGTTCCAAATCAAAGAGGGCTAAGACAGGGTGATCCTTTATCTCCTTTCTTATTTATTATTGCTATGTGTAACATCCTGAGATTTTGCAGGTATTCTGAATCCTCTCCTCTATCATTATTTTGTCATTTGTAGCCCTTGAGGTTGGAAGTGTCAAGCCAGGACAAGTCTAAGTGCCAAGGTTGCAACCTTGGATCAGGAAGGAGTACACTGAGCGTACATAAGAGTACGCTAAGTGTATTAATTTGCGCCTTATTACGATGGTCGTACACTTGTGTACGCTAGGTGTGCTTATGTCAGGAGAAAACCCTAATATTTAGGGTTGGGGGCTATGTAAACACCCTTATGGCTCATTTTCTCTCATCACTTCTAGCCTCCATCTTCCAGAAACATTCCAAACCCTAGTTTTGTGTGTTAGTGTGAGTTAGTGTGTGTTTTAAGCTCTTAAAGGTGAACGCATTGTATCAAATAGTTGGAGAAGGAAGAAAATTTTGTAGATCTGAAGTTTCCTTGTGTTATAGAAGCTCCAGAAGGTAAAAAGCTTCAAACTTTATGCTTGTATGTTATAGATCTTGCAATGCTAGTTTTATGGAACCATTTCTTGTCCTAAAAATCCCAAGTTGATGCATTATATGATTTGGACGAGATGAGCTGTCCTTTCAGACCCTTAAGGAGGTCCTAAGTGATAAAAATGATGTCCCAATAGCTAAATGTGTCTCATGCATGGAGTAGGAAGGTCTTAATGGATTAAGATGATGTCTTAGCACTCATGAATGTTGCAGCAAACTTGCTATGTCTAATACCATTCAGACAAATCTACAAACCAAATTCATGATAGTCTTGATTCAATAGCTACTTCCAACTTATGATCGACTATGGATAGTTTGAATAATATGATATACCATAACATAATTATTCTAGATGTCAAAACATGCAAAATGAAACAATAGTAAATGACTGACACAAGATAGTACCATACTAGTAAATAAAAAAAACACCTTTTATTTAAGCATCAAATGTCAATTACATTTCAAATATTACAAGTTTTGAAAGCTATCTAATCATTAAAACTAATATCATCCTTCAGCCCGATGTGCCTCGCATGCTGTAAATGCTTAACCCTACTCAGTCCCTTCATGAAGGGATTCATCGGGTTCTCATCTGATGATACCCTCTTTGCCACGAGGAGTCCTTCTTCTATTCGATGTCTAATGAGGTGGTATTTTCTGTCGATGTGTCTGGATCTGTCGTGATCCCTTGGTTCCTTTGCCAAGGCAACTACACTCTCGCTGTCACAGAAAATATCTATAGGCTCTTTTATAGCTGATACAATTCCAAGGTCACCAATGAAGTTCTTTAGCCATATTGCCTCCTTGGCCGCCTCACTTGTTGCGATGTACTCCGATTTGCAAATTGAATCAACTACTGTCTCTTGCTTGGAACTTTTCCAAGTTATTGCTCCTCCATTCAGGGTAAAGACCCAGCCCGACTGAGAGCAGAAAGTATCCCTATCAGTCTGAAAGCTAGGGTCACTATACCCCACTACTCTCAAGTCATCGCTCCCACTGAGGGTAAGGGCCCAATCCTTAGTCCTCCGCAAGTACTTGAGAATGTTCTTTATCGCAGTGCGGTGAGCCTTACCTAGGTTCCCTTGATGTCTGTTGAACATGCTTAAAGCAAAGGTCACATCAGTGCGAGTACAAGTCATAACATACATGATCGAGCCAACATCAGAAGCATATGGTATTCGACTCATCTCAGCTATCTCAGCCTCTATACTCGGACTCTTAGCTTTACTCAGTTTGGCATTGCTCTGCATTGGTAAGTCACCTTTCTTGGAATCCTGCATGCGGAATATTTTCAACACCTTATCCAAGTAGGTAATTTGACTAAGTCCAGTTAATCTTTTACTCCTGTCTCTCAATATCCTTATCCCAAGAATATAGGCAGCTTCTCCGAGGTCCTTCATAGTGAAACACTTCCCAAGCTAGGACTTAACCTCCTACAAGGTTGGGATGTGATTTCCTATGAGCAGTATGTCATCCACATACAATACCAGAAAGCTAACTATGCTCCCACTAGCCTTGACATATACACAGGACTCATCCTCGCTTCTCGAAAAGCCAAACTCTTTGACTTTCTCATCGAAACAAAGATTCCATCTACGAGATGCTTATTTCAATCCATAAATGGATTTCTCAAGCTTACACACTCTATTAAGGTACTTTGCATCGAAAAAACTCTCTGGCTGACTCATGTAAACATCCTCAGCCAACTTTCTATTAAGGAAAGAGGTTTTGACATCCATTTGCCATATATCATAATCATGAAATGCAACAATGGCTAGCATAACCCTACTAGACTTAATCTTCGCTACTGGGGAGAAGGTTTCATCATAATCAACTCTCGAAGTTTGAGTAAAACCCTTCACAACCAGTCTCACCTTATAAGTGTGTACTTTCCCATCCATGTCGGTCTTTTTCTTGAAGATCCATTTGCACCCGACTATATTACGACCTGGTACATTGTCAACCAAGTTCCAAACTTGATTGTCATACATGGACTGAATCTCACTGTCTATTGCCTCTTTCCATTTAACAAACTCAGGGCCTGCCATGGCTTCCTTGTAGCTGTTAGGTTCATCCAAATTTATCAGTGTGCTATCACTGATAAGTGTGTCACCCTCAGATGTTATATGGAAACCATACAACACAGGTGGAACACTAACTCTATTGGAACGCCTCATAGGTACATACTCGTCAATCGGCTCAACATGAGTTTCCTCCTCTGGTTGATCGCTGGTGTTTAAGGTTCCTTCACTAATTGACTCTTGAAGTTCCTCAAGGTCAATTTGCCTCCCACTGTCTCCTTGGCCTATGAGCTCTCTCTCTTTCTCTCTCTCTCTCTCTCTATCTATCTATCTATCTATCTCTCTTGTGAAAGACTCATCTCCTCGCAAGGAAGATAACATTGTCACTCGGTCTGTAATAGAGATAACCAAAGGATTTCTGTGGGTAGTCAATGAAAATACACCGTTCACTTCGAGGTTCGAGCTTGTTATGAGTCTCGCACCTCACGAAAGCCTCGTAACCCCAAACCTTGATGTGGTATAATGTGGGAGCCTTCCCAGTCCACATCACGTGAGGTGTTTTGGAAACCTTTTTGGTAGGGACTAAATTAATGATATGGGTGGTAGTGTCTAAGGCATACCCCTAGAATGAGATTGATAATGAAGCGTGACTCATCAGGGAACGAACCATGTCCAACAAGGTTCGGTTGTGCCTCTCAGCCATACCATTAAGATGTGGTGTCCTAGGTGGCGTCAACTCTGAAACAATTACACACTCCTTAAGATAGTCTTGGAACTCGATACTAAGATAGTCACCACCCCGATCGGATCGGAGCATCTTTATCTTCCTGCCCAGCTGATTCTCCACTTCTTGTGTTTAACTCTTTGAATTTCTCAAAGGTTTCTAACTTATGCTTGATTAAGTAGACATAACCATATCTATTGTAATCATCAGTAAATGTCACATAGAAGTGGTTAGCATCCCTTGTGGCGGTTCTGAAGGGCCCACACACATCGGTGTGTATGAGATCTAACAAACCCTCACCCCTCTTACAAGTACTGGTGAACGGTGATTTTGTCATCTTTCCAAGTAAGCAAGATTCGAAAGTGTCATCCGAACTTAAGTCGAATGACTCCAAAACGCCATCCTTCTGGAGTTTGCCTATGTGCTTCTTGCTAACATGTCCAAGACAACAATGCCACAATCATGCTTTATCCAATTCATTGGAAGAATCAATATGCAACACATCATTTTCTAAGTTGTCTACAACATTCACAGTTTCATATACACCATTACAAGGTAATGCCTTCAAATAAAAAACATCATTATAATAAGCATTTATTACACCAATTTCATTATCAAATGAAAATGTGAAACCTTGTTTGTACAAACCATGAAAGGAAATAATATTTCTTGCCATATCAGACGAGTAGCAACAATTATTCAAATCCATTCCTAACCCACTACTAAGCAATAAAGAATAAACTCCAATCTTGGTAACAGGTGAAACCTTACTATTCCCCATGATCAAGTTTATCTTTCCGTGCTCCACATCCTTACTTCTTTTTAGGCCCTGCACATCAAAACAAATGTGAAATCCACAACCTGTGTCAAGCACCCAAGAGTTAGAATGTGATGAGTTTTTAGATAGAATAATATAAATACATGCATGGGTAGGTTTAACCTTACCATCCTTGACATCGTGCAAGTATTTGAGGCAGCTTCGTTTCCAGTGCCCTTTATCATGACACTAGAAACACTATGTTTCCTTAGGAATGGAAGAGGGAGCAGCAGAACCATCCTTGGCCCCACTTGAAGAGGATCCATCAATAGACTTTCCATTGTGGCCCTTTGAGGGAGCCTTCCTCTTATTCCCTTTCCCTTGTGCTATTGCCATAACAGGGGCAGTTGTGGTAGGAGTAGAAACAACATTTTTACCTTTAAGACCACTTTCAGCGGTCCTCAAAAGCCTTTGAAGCTTGCTAAGTGTGACTTCCTCCTTGTTCATATGATAAGTCATGAAGAACTAATCATAACATGGAGGTAAGGAGTGTAGAATGATATCTATCGCTAGCTCCTCAGGAAAGTTCACATTTAACTTTAGCAAATGGTCCACAAACCTTTACATTTTCTGCATGTGGCCCGTGATGGGTTCACCATCCTTCATTCTTGTTGTTATCATGGAAGATATTATTTCATACCTCTCTTGACGAGTACTCTGATGGTATCTTTCCATCAGGTCCTGGTGCATCTCAAAAGGGTAGAAGTCCGCATAGTACTCTTGGAGTTTAGCCGACATTGTGGCAAGCATGATACAAACTACCTTGGTGGTATCCTTCTCATGTACCCTAAATTCAGCAATCTCCGCGGGAGTAGCAGAAGACTGATCAATTTCCTTTAGCTCATTGTCAAGGACATATTCCTTATCCTCATAGCGAGTGACCATCCTAATGTTCCTAATCTAATCATTGAAGTTGGAACCATCGAAGATGACTCTCCCATAAATTTTCAGGAGAGAGAATAAGCCAGTAGGGTTTGAGCTAGAAGCAGTGTTGGAACACATCTGAAAAAGAAGAAAGACAAACTTTAGATTAGATATAGAATCCTTAATATAACACCTAAATGAAATATTAATGCTAGGACCCAACACAATATTTACCAAAATTAGAAGAGGGATGACGTAATCTAACTTGCAAAATATTTTAAGGTAGGTAAATGACAATTTACCAATTTCCACCATGAAAAATGAAATAGATATTAGATTTTAATTGGATTGAAACTCCTAGATCCTTTGAGATTCGATGAGCAATTTAATGGCATGTTTAAATCTCGATTATGCCCTTCAGGTTTGTGACTAGGATACCTAGGATCACAAACAAGGTGTGAATAACCATGCAAAATGTGTTTGGTACTCTCGACTTTATCACCCAATCAATGTATCAGTTAACCACACACTCCATTGATCTTATGATAAACATCGAGCCACCCTTTGCCACCCTTACTAGTCCAAGTTAATGTGTTGGTTAACCACACACGCTCCATTAACGACTTGGTAAGGTGCAAACTGCAATTTTCATGGATTAGCATCAATTTCACATCTTCCTAAAGTAACTAAGATTGGAAATTTTAATAAAACATTTAGTTACTTTATTATCATTACACTTAATGAGAATTATAGTCCATTCCTACCCGTTCGGCTAACGACCCTCCACCATTCAAGGAAGCAATGGGTGAGAGTGGACACCTATTAATCTGTCATTTTATAGGCATTAACCTTATACCCACCCCTTACAGACCGACTTTGTGAATGAGGCCTACTAACGGTAATACTGACTTGATCTTAAACATATATATATATATATATATATATATATATATATATATATATATATATATATATATATATATATATATATATATATATATATGTTCTTTGGAAAACAAAAAACCCTAAAAATCATAAAAATGCATAAAAAAATATTTATAAATCACAAAACTTTTTTTTAAAATTTTTTTATCAAAAAATCGCAAGTTTTTAAATAAATTCGTTGGGTTTTTTTTGAATTTTTTTTTATTTTAAAAAAAATTGATTTTTGATTTTTTTTAGCGAATTTATTAAAAAACCTGCGATTTTTTTATAAAAAAATTTTAAAAAAAAGTTGGTAATCTCTAAGTATTTTTTATGTATTTTTATGATATTCAGGGTTTTTTGCTTTCCAAATAACCATTCCCTATATATATATATATATATATATATATATATATATATATATATATATATATATATATATATATATATATATATATATATATATATATATATATATATATATATATATATATATATATATATATATATATATATATAAACTTATAATACTATAAAGTATAATGACTGAATTTTACACTTATAAAATTATAAGGTTTGGAATTAAAGTTTTCTTAAGTGACCTTATAAATTCTAAAACTTGAGAGCAAGTTTTGAAACTATTCAAAACCTTTCATTTCTATAACTTATGAGTTTTAATGACTTTTAAGGAAAAGACTTTTGGAATTCCATAACTTGAGGACAAGTTATTGAGTCTATTAAAAGGCATTTAGATCAACAATTAAACTAACAAGCAAGTGTCAAATAATATGATCTACCAAAAAAACTCATAAGCATGGATAATTCAAATCAGAAAATTTTAAGTATCATATAAACTAATATAAAACTAGAAACTTTGACAATTATCTATGAAACTGCATTAGCATGATCATTACAACATCAAAAAAACAGGTTTATAAGTTCAAAAATAGTTTAGGGTAATGATCCAATCCAATTCCAGCCACAAAAGTCGAAAATCTGGACCTTGGAGCACCAACTCGTCGAGTGCAGGAGCTGACTCCGCGAGTTGGATGAATTTGTTATTGGACTCGGCGAGTCCACTATCCAGAAAGCCAAAAAAAAATTCAAGCTATAAACACAAGTTGCATCAAGTATAATTGAAAACAAGCCTAGGCTCTGATACCACTTAAGGGTTTTGAGCATTTTAACACTCCTAAGGTGTGCATGCAAACCTAGAAACACTGGATCTATGTTTTCTCTATTATACATGCAAACATTCATTTTTCCAAGGTTTCATCCTAACTAGCATACCATGAAGTATATGCAAAACAAAAAAAAAAATCTAGTAGAATGACATACCTTTTCTTGTAGCTTGATTCCTTGGACCTTTATGAGCCTAGCACCTTAAGTGTGATGCCTCAAATGCTTCACACAACACCACCAACAATTGGAATGACTTGATAGAAGATCACTTATATAGTGTGGTGGAATTAGTATCTTTCAATCACAAAATTAATTCTTGATCAATACTAATTAAATAATATGATTTCATATTATTATATTAGAAATTATACTATATTAATAAATCATAAATATCCTTTCCTCATAAGTCCATCCTTATAAATTGTTTCGGTGCCATGCAACCCAAATGGACCATGCTACTCTCGGGTTAAGTACATATCAATTATAGTTATGGGCTTAGACACTAAATCCAACAATATGTTATGTTAGTGACCGGTTAGGTCTGTATCCTGGTAATAGGATGTTGCTATGATTAGTGATCAGTTAGATCGGTTTGACTATTATATATGCTAGTGTATGATATATATGTGCATATGTTTGTTGATTGGGGGTTAGGTTGAGGTGGTCCTACTTTGTGCTGAAGGCCAACATACCCAGGGCTGTTCGGGTAAACTGAATATCCTGCAAAGGGGTTCAGTTAAGCCGAAGGCCCAGTGAGCGGTCCGGATGGGCTGTAAGCCCTGCAAGGCAGTCCAAACGTGTCGAAGGCTCGAAGAGCGGTCCAAATAGGCTGAAGACCTGCGAGGCAGTCCAGTCAGGCTGAAGGCTCATTATGCATGTTGTTTTCTTATATGTTATATGATATGGTTATATATGTATGGTGTTGGTATTTTGGGGGTAACTCACTAAGCCTTCGAGCTTACATTTATTGATTACTGTTTCAGGAACTTCGGATGATCGCGGGAAGGCGAAGGTGTGATCATACAACTCCTCATATTTCATGTTTTATGATTTGATTGTGGGATACTCTGATATTATACTATTTTGGAAACATGTTTTGTAATAATCTTGGTTTTGAAAATGTTTTAAATAGTTTAAATTTGGCATCATTTTTATGGGTGTTACACTATGGAAGGGATTCATGTTGCTCTGGTTAGGGCTCAATAGGCTAATGTTTTCAGAGGTATTTCCTTACATGGGATCGAGATCTCTCACCTTTTCTATGTTGATAATGTTATGATTTTAGCTCATTGGGACCCTAAGATATCTAAGTGCATTATCCGGATTATGAGATGTTTTTTCTTGGCTCCGGGTCTCAAAATCAATTTTCTTAAAAGCAATTTAATTGGAGTTGGAGTTCCACATACATAGATCTTAAGTGTGGTAGATTCGATTGGTTGTACACCAAGTCTTCTTCCTTTCATGCATCTTGGAGTTCCAGTAGGTCAGAATATGTCCCAGAATTCTTCTTGGACACCTATTATGGATCACATTCAAAGTAGGTTATCGACTTGGAAGGCTAAAGGCCTTTCTTTTGGGGGTCCTCTTACATTGATTAAGTTTGTTCTTGGTTCGTTGGGAAGCTATTTGATGTCATTTCTTCTTACTTCGATTTTAGTTTTGACAAAGTTGGAGGCTATGCGGGCTAGATTTTTTTTGGGGCTTGGACTTGGGTGATAGAGAAATGCATTGGACTTAGCCATGCGGAAATACAATTCTCTTGAACATCCGATGACTAACCACTTATGCATCCAACACTTGCAATTGACTCCACTATCTTCATGCTACCATTCCTTCCCTAGCAACGGGGGTGCCTTGAACTCCAAAGTTCTTCCATAGACAGCTAAAGACCATACCCAAACAATGATATAACCACTAAACCCTGACTTCACTGGAGAACTATCGCTCTAATCCTGACCCAATATTCTTTGAATAATATTCCAGCACAGATCCCGACACAGATCCGGGATGAGAACGGTACACACGGAATCCACTCCGCAAGATACATCCATCTTCAGGTTCATCAAGGACTTCTGACATGCAGATTAGCATATAACAATCCTTGATAACCTCAACAGTAGCAGAAAACCGACCTGAGGTCTAACTTGTCCAAACTCACTCACGATTCCAAAGCGATGGATATTCCCAACATCCATCTAGTAGCAGTAGAAAATGACATACCCGCAACATCAGAAGGAATACAGATCACCCTCTCCAGAGGTACTTATACCATCCTGAGAACACGACACAAAACCCTCTCCGAATCTTGATGATAGGAACTAACAATAGGTTCCTCCTTCCTGAAGGATTATAAGAATCCACAGACCTTGGGTTTCATATGAACCCCTAACTTCCCCGCGACAAATCTGGCCCTTAAGGCCCCGAGACAATTATTGAGAGCTCCCAAAGTCCTTTACTTGGTTGAATGAAAGACCACAGAAATACATTCCCATAACTCTACAAGTAATCTCCGATGAGATGAACTTTTGAGATCTCGCATCAACTGCCCCAGGCACTATTCCTTAGCCGGAACCAGAATCTGAATCTCATTCTTGGGTGTTTAACACCATACTGAACTGAAATTCCAAGGATTCGAATATACCTAAGAATCCTTATCACCTTTTGCTGACATGGCCAACCCCACTATCTTGTAGCAGCCTAAGCCCTTGAAGCGACAAGTTTCCTTGTGCACTTACCGTACGTGCTGCACTGACTCCGACCCTGCTGACCTTTCACCCGACGATCAAAAATCATGGGTCTCTTCCCGGGACCCTTTACTATATGCTCCTAGCACTAACCCCTCTTCTTAAAGTGTTCCAAATCAATATCGCATCTGCAACCTGGTGTAACTCATACCCTTTAAGGTCTGACACCCTGCCACGCTCACTAAATCACTTGCCAATGGCTAAGCTGCAACACCTGGAACATCCTCTGTCCCCAAACTAGGTCAAAAACTCTTCCCTGAAGCTTCTCATATTCTCCAAGACTCTCACTGATTCGAGTATGGATCTTGTGCTTTCAGTAATACGGGCCCAATACTACCTTCCCCACCTATTTATACTTCCTCAGCAATCCTCCTGAATCCTCCAAGTCACCTCCTCAAACTGGTACACACGAGTCTCACTGAGCCTCACCCTAACCCACTGAAGCATATCCTAGGCTTTCCTAGGTTCCCGAACTCACCTAGTCCTTAGTTGCTGAAAGATTCCCAGTAATGTCAACTAGCTACTTCATGTATATAGCTAGCTCACATTACTAAGATTCCCACAAAGCACAAAGCAAGCAACAGGCCATGGAAAATCTAACCATCATATTTCAATCAACCCATTCTATCCTCTACTCAGGAATCTATACATGCAATTCAAGGCTCATACAATCAGGCATAACCTAAACAGGCTATCCTATCACTGACTGATCAGTACTATCATGCAGGTCATTAAGCACATACAGTAGGCATATAAGGCATCTTCTTAGATCCTTAGCCCTAAGCTAGCATACAGTTCTCATAATCATATCATATCATAACATATCAAAACATGTATGGGTATCTTGGGCAAAACTTACTTGAGCTTGGCTGATTGCACGCATCACACACCTTGTTCTTTTCACAGTTCCTTTCTCCTTCCAAATTCCTTTCAAATTCTTTTTATAAAATGATTTTCTTTTGAAAATTTTCATACCAAGTCCTTAGTTTGAGTTCAAACACACCAGAGAGTGTGCCCGAATCCCTTAAACCAAGGCTCTCATACCAACTTATAACATCCCAAAAATTACAGGCCAAAAATTTCATTTTAATTATGTTATTACATAAAACCATCAGTATAGAAACATACATAATAATGTCTCATGTTAAAACTTAAGTGTCAATAATCCAAAACATAGTATCATAAAACCACATCAGAGTGTAATCCCAAGGATCTCGTGTGTGGAAAACATGGTGTGATGCGCTGCAATCAAGCTGGCTCCTTCCCTTTGAAAACGAAGTACCTGAAACCAAAATTGAAAAATATAAGCACGAAGTTTAGTGAGTCCCCCATCATATCACATACCATACAATCACATAGCATAAATACTGCGGGGCAATTATGCGGTGCCCGACCTACCCATGTCAAGTCATTCTAGAGTGCTGACCTACCCATGTTAAGCCATTATGGGGTGTTGACCTACCCATGGCAGACCATTCTGGGGTGCCGACTATCCTCTGGTCTATCTCAAATGGCAACGTGGACTATTTCACCCCTAACTATATCATACAATAACAAAATACAATCATACGATCAGGCATATCTGGGGTACTGACCTACTCTTCGGTCCTAATGACCTAGTCAGGGAAAAGTTATTCCCTGCTACTACCACTAACTCACATAGCATATCACATAAGCATATCTCATGAGCATATCACATAAGCATATCTCATAAGCATATCACATAAGCATATCTTATAAGCATGTCACATAAGCATAACAAGATAATTATCACAAAGACAGTTATCTACCAATTACTCTTGTTGGTGGGTCGACATTGTGGCCTTAGACCCACCCCTACTGGAAGGTAACTCACCTCACACTTCTAGTCCATTTGCTTGATCTTGGATGGCCCATTAATAACCCAATCATCAAGGCCCAATAGAAAGTTCCAACAATAAACCCAAGTGAAATTAGGGTTTCACATAAAATGACGATTAGGGTTAAGTGTTTTTGACTTAACCCATTAAGGACTTAATCCATTAAGTCCAACACTCTTCTAAATAACTCATATGGTGTGATTGGTCTTAATACACACTTCCATACCAATGGCCCAAATGTGGGTCCCGATAAGTCCAAGCCCATAAATCCAATATTAGGGTTTTCTAAACCCTAATTAGGGTTTCCAATCCCATCTTAACCTAATGAGCCCAAAACTAAGTCCTTAAGCCCATTAGGGTTTTCCTTAGGTAAATTACAGTTTATTACCACCATTAGTTACATGTTTGGGATTTTAGGTCCATTACGGCCTCATTGGGCCCATTAGGGTTTTAGTCCTTTGTCCAAACATCCAAAAAGTAATCCCAACACAACTAAGCACACCGCCACCCAACACAGTAGCTGGTGGCGGCAGCCACCACCTCACGGTGGTGGTTATCGGTTTTATTTTTATTATTCCTTTACCAAATACAACATACAACCTGAAATTCCAATTAAACCCACACACAGACACACTAATTAAACACACACACACACACACAGCTACCCTAGTGGTGGCCGGTGGTGGTAGATGGTGGCAGCCACCATGGCTGGCGGCCATGGTGGTTATCGTCTCCATTTCCAGCCATCAACACTACCTACAACACTCACACACACGATTTGGACACATAAAACACACCTGTCGGTCATCTTGAGGTGGCAACATCATTGATTTGCAAAGTCAACTACCACCTCATGGTGGTGGCAAGCTTTCTTGAGTCCCCATCAACAACACACACCTACAGAACACCCACTCGTCAGGGGCTTAACCCTAAACGCACTCCGATCTCAGCTATTCTTGTGCCGACACAAGGCATTTGGGAAAGAAACCAACCGCAATAGTGGCACTCGCGACGTCAAACACCTCGAGGAGCAAAGATAAGCAAGACGAGGTGGTCTAACTGAGAGGTTATGGTTGTTCGCGACCTGCCCCTCTTCGTTCACAGCCACACTCCGATCTCGGGGGTTTATCCGACCATTTCCGACTGAACTACGCTCCTTTGCTGGTCTCCTTCTCCAGCAACAACAGAAACGGTGACAGCGGCGCTTGACTCGATGGGTTGCGTCCTCCACACGGTGGTGCACGGTGACTATGGGAGAGATGGTGGGGGCGGAAGGAGAACGAGGGTGGAGAGGGTGGCGGCTGAACATTGGTTAGGTTTAGGGTTATGGAGAGCAATACAACAGTTAAATACCGTGTCTTATCAAACTTCCCTCCACAATGGCAGGAATGGTCCCTCTCCATAACATTTCCTTTCAAAATGAATCCGATAGTTACCATTTAAACCCTTAGCATTAAAATCCTTTACAACTTAGGTATAAAATTTACCAAACAGCCCCCAATATCTTAATTATGACATATTCAGCCCCTTTCACCTCATTTCCTTTTAAATTAAATCCAAATAATTACCACAGAGCCCCTGTCCTCAATAATATTTATAAACTAAGCCTGAAACTTACACTTTTAACCCGCGACTTCTAAAATTTTGACAATTAGCTCTTTGAGACCATCCTTTTATATATAATTATTTATTTAGGGCTACTATTAGCTCATTAATTTATTTATTTATCTAATAAATAAACAGGGTGTTACAAACATACTAGGGCGAGCCCTAGTATGCTGAGCGTACATCAGTGTATGCATGGCGTACTTGCCAGATGAGGAAAACCTAATCTTTAGGGTTTGGCTCATATATAAGCACTCTTATGGCCTTATTTCCTTTACCTCAACTGCCTCCAACCCTCTCATATATGTTTGCAACCCTAGTATCATCTTGAGGAGTCATTTATAAGCTTGTATATGTGTTTTGATGCTCTTGAAGAAGAAGTAAGGAAGAGGAGACCACCTTGAAGGAGTAAAACTCTCTAGATCCAGGATCACACCACCTTTTGGCACCATTTTGAGGTATCAAGTTTTAAACTTGGTGTAGTTTTTTATAGATTTTGTTTTAGGTTAGTTTTAGGTTCTTTTGTCCCAAATGTGGTGTTTCATGAACAAAGCATGTTCTTGACCCATTAAGCTGTCCTTTCAGACCCTTTGGAGGGTCTTGAGTAGTAAAAATGGGTTTCAAATGGTTGGTTTTGCTCCATGCATCTAGTAGAATGTCTTATTGGGTTAAGAAGTTGAGTTAAGCACTTAATGTGCATGAAAAGTCATAAAGTTGGAAACTTTATGACTCTTGAATGTATTTTAGTCATGGATCTAAAATATGGATGTAAGTGCTTAAGCCATTAAGCACTTAATGAGTTTTGAAGGTCCTGGGAGTACACCCCGCATACTCGGAGTACGCATTGCGTACGAAGTCAACCATCTCAATGGTGTTCAACATGCGAGGACTCGAGTACGCCCAGCTTACCTTCAGTGCACGCCCCGCATACTCATTCTGAGTCAATTTGGCTTAGTTGACTTGGTTGTGTTGACTTAGTTGGTTTGAACAGTTTTACTTTGAGTTTGACCTTAAGGGTATTTTGGGTATTTTGGGATTTTGATTGAGATTGGTCATTTAGTTGGAATAGGTGATAATTTGAGATGAGATTCGGAATCGGTACCTCATCAGCTATTGTTCAGTTTGTAAGGTGAGTTTTCTTCACTGTACATGTGGGTCAAAGGCACCAAGGCCGGCCTATTAGTTGATATTTACTAATATGCTATGTATGGAATAGATATGCATGATTATGCTAGTTACCCATATGCTAGTCTGGTAGATCTTTAGGACTACCTGTGATTCTATTTGCATGATTATTTATATATGTTTATTATTTGGTATATGTCGACATATTGTGTTGAGTTGAGGTTGTACTGCTCTATGCGGTAACCAACAAACCTTGGAGCATTCCAGGTATGAGCTGAGGGTCGGGTAGGGCATTCCAGACTCATACTGAGGGCTCATGAACATTTCCAGATACGAGCTAAGGACTGGGCCGTATGCCAGACCCGTACTAAGGGGTTGATGGTATTTCAGTCTAATGACTGATCTGGTCACTGAGCAAGTCAGACTTATGTTGAGGGCTCAGGGTAATCCAATCTTCTAGCTTTGGACCCATTGAATGTTGTTATTGTATATATTATTTGGTTATGTGTTGGTACTTTGGGGGAACTCACTAAGTGTTGGCTTAGAGTTTTGGTTTATGTTTCAGGTACTTCGGATGACCGCGGGAAGGTGAAGGCATGACCGTACACATCCTCTTGTTATGATTTATGATTTTGGGAAAACTCTGATGTTGGAAATGTTTGAAGACTATTTTTGTAAACACTTTATCGTTTTGGGTTGTATTTAAAAAGTTTAAATTTATCAATATTTTTATGGGTGTTACAACTTGGTATCAAAGCCTTCGTTTGAGTGAATTTGAGGAACACTTGTGTAAATCCAGTCTCAAACTAAGGAAAAAGATTTTTCAAAATGTTTTCAAAATAATTAAAAAGGATGTGATGTGTACCATCAGCCGGAGCCAGTAAATTGACCCCAAATTACCATACAGTTATTTAACTTATGTGATATGTTAGAGCAACATGCTAGTGATATGCTAGGGATCTTCAGGAATTACAAGATAGAATTTCCTGATTATATGATGCCTGATAGCCTAGCGTTTTTCCTTATATGAAATTGACATCATTATTGTAGTTGGTTAGTGTATGTATCATAGTTGTACATAAAGAATATTCTATAGGATGAGAATGTTTGGGATAGCCTTATTTATTATTCTTGTTTGATGAAGGGCTTAGGGTAGAATAAAGTATTTGACTATCTATAGGATCCAATATTATGTATGATCAGGATACACGCGTGATGCACAGTTGGTGGAAGTTTCATGTATGTGTTGTGTGGGGTCAGTTGTCTAGTTTCGTAGTGTTAGCCTTCCTCTAGGAAGTAAGGATGGAGTGTATGCGTATGCTATTGTGTATTGTTAGGGTTTTTGTGATGATCTTCTGAGACAAATATAGGTACGTGTGGAAGGTAGTATGGGCTCGTACTACTGGAAGCACAGGACCCATACACGTAATAGGGAAGTCATAACCCCTAGCGATTTGTTGGGAGTGGTTCTATGGGTATGATTTGTGTGTTATCCAATATCTCCCTGGTTTATTTTTAGTATACTGATGACATGACGTTTCGAGGCAGGATCTGGATCAGGATCAAGGACAGGTGGCCAGAACGGGTCGGCTGTGTCCGAGAACAGGATTAGGGAGATCCTCCTAGAGGAGGTTGTTGCTCACTTCCGAGTACAGTTGCCAATGATGTTTGGTTCTATTAAGACTGCCATGATGGATTATTTTGATGAGTGGTACGCTGCTCTCTCTGAGGCTGCTGCTGCTGCAACCACCGCACTCGTTGTCATTGCTAGGAGGGTCTTCCAATATTGGGACTTCGACAATACGAAGCCCCCAACTTTTGACAGAATTTAGGATCTAATCATAGCCATGAGGTGGCTGTATGACATTGAGGGGTGCTTCTTCACTTGCTCTTACCCAGCTGACCAGAAGATCAGGTGCGTTCTGAACCTTCTAAGGTCTGGAGCAAAGGATTGGTGGAGACTTGTTACGAACTCATATTCTCCTGAGTAGAGGATCGTAGTGAGTTGAAAGCAATACTTGGAGATGTTTCATTCTAGATATGTTCTGTTGGTGGAACGTGAGAGGTTGGCTCATGAGTACTTGGATTTGAGACAGGGGACGGAGTCGGTGATGGAGATCACCAAGATGTTCACGGAAAGGGCCATGTTTTGTCTTGAGTTTGCTACTTCTGAGCAAGCTTAGATGACCCGTTACTCGAGCATGCTCAAGACAGACATCAGGCAGTTTGTATCCATTCAGTGTCATGGTTCATTTTTGGAGTTGCAAGAGGCCACCAGGCGGCGTAAAATTGAAATGGAGCTCCAAACGAGGGAGCAGAGACCCGCCTCGGAGCAGTCGCAGCATGCGCCAAAGTAGTTTAAGGACATTGATGTCAGATTTGGGGATTGGAAAGGCCGCACTTCTAGGAAGTGAGGCAAGGTTCATTTGGGTGCTTCCCAATCATCTTCTAGGTGCCATATTGTGGTCGGTAGGGCCATATGGCGAGGGATTGCTGCCAGCAGGCCCCAACACTCATCTCCAGGATTTGTTACCACTGTGACTAAGTTAGCCATGTGAAGGCCAACTATCCCTCACTTGCTGCTAGGCTGACGTAGGCTCCCACTATATCTACTCTAAGGATCACGGATGGGAGTCGGGGCAGGGAAGATCTCCCAAGGGCTTTAGCTCGTGCTTTCCAACTCACGATAGAGGAGGCCAGGTCGGTACCTGACGCCGTCACTGGTACGTTCTTAGTGAAATCTTTTCCTACTCTTGTGTTATTTGACTCGGGTGCAAGTTGGTCCTTTGTATCTCGATCATTGAGTATGGAGTTTGATATGCCTATTGGTGAGTTAGAGTGTCCATTGCGAGTTTCCATCACCAACAAACATGGGTTTTCCGCAGCGTATTGATGGGTTTTGAGCATTCTAGCACTTCCTAAGTGTACATGCAACCCTAATAACCTTGGATCTATGTTTGTCTAATTATCATGCAAAGTTGAATTCCAAGGTTATATTCCTATATAGCATACATGGGGAACAATTTTAACATAAAGTATAGATAGAATAACTTACCTTGTTGTTGTTTGTGTTCCTTGAAACCTTGTGAGCCTAGCACCCCATGTGTGATGCCTCAAATGCTTCACACAACACCAAATGCTCTTGGAAGAACTTATGAGAGAACACACATTTCTCAAAATCGGCCAAGCCCTCTTGTTTCTTAGTGTAACCGATTTTGGGTGGAGAACATGTTACTTATATAGTGTTGACACATCTAGGGTTAAACCCTAATGTGTCATGACTCTTCATTTCCATGACCCATGGGTTTGTAACTCCCATGGAGCATCCATGGAGCATCCTATGGGTGGAACCCAACTTGATAGTCCATGGAGCCTTTTAGCCCACTATACAAGATGTGGATGATTTACATAATCAACCCATATATTTAATTAGTTATCTTTTGATCACTTAATTAATTCTAAATTAATTCTTGATCAAACTAATCAAATAATATTATTAATATATTAGAACTTATAATATATTAATAATCTCCAAGTGTTATTTCTCTCATTTAGTCTATCCAATTGCACGGTGCCATGCAACCCAAATGGACCATGCCGGGTCGGGTCAAGTACATACCAGAAATAGTTATGGACTTAGACACCTTATCCAACAGTCTCCCACTTGGATAAGTCTAATAACTATTACTGCAAGTATGACTTCAGGAACCGATCGGCAATCGTAGCTCATTACAAGATTTCTCGAAACTGAGAAGATGATCGTACGCCATTTAAGATAAGTGATCATATAATCCTCTGTTCTAGATATCAGTCGGACAAATACATGGAACAATGTCTTACTTATTGTCCAACAGTTTGTTTCCCGATTTCCGATTTGTTTGACAAAGAACTTCATTGAACACATCAATTTTAGTTCTGACCGGGCCCGGTACATAGGTCAAAACAAAATCATCGAGGGGCCCAGATATCAGCTTCTAATCCAAGAAGGAACAGATAAACTTCGACTCATATGTTTGTTCTACTACTCATTGAATTACACACAAGAGCGCGATTTATAACATCGAGTTACCAATGCATTTTTCGTACAATGAATGCATAACCAACTTGTAAGTAACAAATCATATCTCTAGGTTTAAAGACTTATACGATATTACCGTCTCACGATCACTCGAGATAGAATTCCATGAAGTGATTCCAGTGAGCGTGGGTTGAGTTCAATGCTCAGAACTTATGAGCACTCATGATTGTTGTAGCCTTGTCCAAGACCTCTACAACCAAACATGACAGTCTTGATTCATACCTACTTCCGACATATGACCGACTGTGGAGGTTTGAATAATATGTTATACCAAACAAAATTATTCTGGAAGTCAAAACATGCAAAAGAAATATAGTAAACGATCGACAAGAGATAGCAACACTTTACTCATAAATAAAACACTTTTATTCATCATCAAATGTCAATTACACTTTACAAATTTCGAGGTTATCTAACTACTAAATCTAATATCATCCTTCAGCCCTATGCTCCAAGCATGCTGGAGATGCTTAACCCGAGTCAGTCCCTTCGTGAGGGGATCTGTCGGATTCTCATCTGATGATACCCTCTTTGCCACGAGGAGTCCTTCTTCGATCCGATGTCTGATGAAATGGTATTTTCTGTCGATGTGTCTGGATCTCCCGTGATCCCTTGGTTCCTTGGCTAAGGCAACAACACTTTCACTATCACATAAAATTTCCATTGGCTCTTTAATAGCTGGTACAACTCCAAGGTCTCCAATGAAGTTCCTCAGCCATAACGCCTCCTTTGCCGCTTCGCTAGCTGCAATATACTCTGATTCACAAGTAGAATCTGCCACTGTCTCTTGCTTGGAACTCTTCCAAGAAATTGCTCCTCCATTTAGGGTAAAGACCCAGCCCGACTGAGAGCGGAAGTTATCCCTATCAGTCTGGAAGCTAGCATCACTATACCCTACAACTCTCAAGTCATCACTCCCACCGAGGGTAAGGACCCAGTCCTTAGTCCTTCGTAGGTACTTGAGAATATTCTTTACCGCAGTCCAGTGTGCCTTGCCAGGGTTCCCCTGAAACCTGCTAACCATGCTCAGGGCAAAAGCTACATCAGGTCGAGTACACGTCATAGCATACATGATCGATCCTACAGCCGAAGCATAAGGTACTCGACTCATTTGTGCTATCTCAGCCTCAGTGCTAGGGCTTTGTGTCTTACTCAGTTTGGCGTTACTCTGGATGGGCAACTCTCCTTTCTTGGAGTCTTGCATTCTGAATCTCTTCAGAACCTTCTCCAAGTAGGTACTTTGACTAAGTCCAATTAGTCTTTTACTCCGATCTCTCAAGATCCTTATCCCTAAAATATAGGCAGCTTCACCAAGGTCCTTCATAGCGAAACACTTTCCAAGCCAGGATTTTACTTCCTGCAGGGTTGGAATGTTGTTTCCTATGAGTAGTATGTCATCCACATACAATACCAAAAAGCTAACTATACTCCCACTAGCCTTGACATATACACAAGATTCATCTTCACTCCTAGAAAAGCCAAATTCCTTGACCTTTTCATCAAAGCAAAGATTCCATCTGCGAGGTGCTTGCTTTAATCCATAAATGGATTTCTCAAGCTTACACACTCTATTAGGGTACTTGTTGCTGACAAAACCCTCTGGCTGACTCATGTAAACAACTTCAGCCAACTTCCCATTAAGGAAAGCGGTTTTGACATCCATTTGCCAAATTTCATAGTCATGAAATACGGCTATGGCTAACAGAACCCGAATAGACTTAATCTTGGCTACCGGAGAAAAGGTCTCATCATAATCCACTCTAGGAATTTGAGAGAAGCCCTTTGCAACCAGTCTAGCCTTATAAGTGTGTACTTTACCATCCATGTCGGTCTTCTTCTTGAAGACCCATTTGCACCCTACAGTCTTTCGACCTGGTACATTCTCAACCAAGTTCCAAACTTGATTGTCATACATGGATTGTATCTCGCTATCCATAGCCTCTTTCCATTTAGCAGACTCGGGGCCTGCCATGGCTTCCTCGTAGCTGTTAGGGTCATCTTGACTTACTAGTGTCTCATCACTAATAAGTGTCTCACCTTCTGCAGTAATATGGAATCCATAGTAATGCTCAGGTGCACTCCTAACTCTCGTGGAACGCCTCAGAGGTACAGATTCGTCAATTGGCTCAACAGGAGTTTCCTCCTCAGGTTGAGGGCTAGAGTTTGAAGTTCCTTCACCACTTGACTCTTGAATTTCTTCAAGATCAACTTGCCTCCCACTGTCTCCTTGGCTTATAAACTCTCTTTCTCGAAAGACTCCTCTTCTTGCTACAAAGACCACATTGTCACTAGGTCTATAGAAGAGGTAACCAAAGGATTGCTGTGGGTAGCCGATGAAAATACACCTCTCGCTTCGGGGTTCGAGCTTATCATGAGTCTCGCGTCTCACGAAAGCCTCGCAACCCCAAATCTTGATGTGGTTTAGTTTAGGTACTTTACCAGTCCACATCTCGTGAGGAGTTTTGGCAACTTTCTTTGTAGGGACTAGATTAAGGATATGGGCGGCAGTCTCTAAGGCATACCCCCAGAATGAGATTGGTAGCGAAGCTCGACTCATCATGGAACGAACCATGTCCAACAAGGTTCGATTACGCCTCTCAGCCACACCATTCAACTGCGGTGTCCTGGGAGGTGTCAATTGTGAGACAATCCCACATTCCCTTAAATAGTCGAGGAACTCTGAACTAAGATACTCACCACCCCGATCGGATCGAAGCATCTTAATGTTCCTGCCCAATTGATTCTCGACTTCCTGTTTAAATTCCTTAAACTTCTCGAAAGTCTCTGACTTATGCTTGATTAAGTAGACATATCCATATCTACTGTAATCATCAGTAAAAGTCAAATAATAACGATTAGCATCCCTTGTGGCATGTTTGAATGGCTCACACACATCCGTGTGTATAAGGTCCAACAAACCTTCACCCCTTTCACACGAGCCTGTGAAGGGTGACTTTGTCATTTTTCCAAGTAAGCATGATTCGCAACTATCATTTGACTTTAGGTCAAACGACTCCAAGACTCCATCCTTTTGGAGTTGCCCTATGCGTTTCTTGCTTATATGTCCAAGACGACAATGCCATAATGATGCTTTATCCAAGTTATTATTATTAGTAGAATCAATACACAAAACATTATTTCCTAAGTTATCTACAACAGATACAGCTTCATACACACCATCACAAGGTAATGCTTTAAAATAAAGTACATTATTAAAGAAAGCATTAATCGAACCAACTTCATTATCAAACGAAAAGGTGAAACCTTGTTTGTACAATGCATGAAAGGAAATAATATTTCTTGCCATTTCTGGCGAATAACAACATTTATTCAAATCTAAATTTAACCCACTACTTAGCGATAAAGTATAAACTCCAATCTTGGTGACAGGTGTAACTTTCCTATTCCCCATGATTAAGTTTATTCTTCCTTGCTCCACATTCTCACTTCTTCCTAGTCCCTGCAAGTCACAACAAATATGAATACCGCAACCGGTATCAAGGACCCAAGATTTCGAATGGGGTGAGTTATTAGAAATGATAGTGTAAATACCTACATGGTTGGGTTTGACTTTCCCATCCTTCACATCCTGCTGGTACTTTGGGCAGTTCCGCTTCCAATGAGCTTTTTCATGGCAATAGAAGCATTCAGCCTCTTTTGGGTCAGAAGAAGGAGTAATGAAACCTTTCTTGGTTCCACTTGAAGAAGAGCCATCAAGGGTCCGAGCCTTGGTACCCTTTGAAGATCTCGTTCTCTTCCTCCCTCGACTCTGCCCGATTGCCAAGACCGGAGTTGAGTATGGAGTAGGAGTGATAGCAACCGACTTCCCCTTAAGACCTGTTTCTGCGGTCTTGAGAAGTCCCTGAAGTTTGCTGAGGGTGACCTCTTCCTTGTTCATGTGATATGTCATGCGGAATTGATCATAGCACGATGGTAAGGAGTGCAAAATGATATCTATTGCAAGCTCCTCAGGGAAGTTCACATTGAGCTTCAGCAAACGATCCACATACCTTTGCATTTTCTGCATGTGGCTCGTGACGGACTCTTCGTCCTTCATCATGGTTGTTATCATGGAGCAGATGACTTCGTACCTCTCTTGTCGTGCACTTTGATGGTATCTTTCCATCAAATCTTGGTGCATTTCATAAGGGTAGAAATCTTCATAAGACTTTTGGAGTTCAGCTGTCATTGTGGCCAACATGATGCAAGCCACCTTGGTTGCATCTCTTTCATGAGTATGAAAGTCAGCGATCTCCTGGGGAGTTGCAGTGGACTCATCAATTTCCTTAAGCTCCTTGTCAAGGACATATTCTTTGTCCTCGTAGCGGGTAATCATCCTGATGTTTCTGATCCATTTATTGAAGTTGGATCCATCAAAGGTGACTTTCCCACACAAACTCATAAGACTAAAGGAGCCATTAGGATTCGAGCCAGAAGCATTATTTAAAGACATCTGAAAGAGAAGAACAAGTTTAGTTTAGATTTAAGAGAGTCCTTAATAAAACACCCAAATGTAATATTAAGGCTAGGATCCAATCACAATATAATATAACTTAGAAGAGGTATGCCGTAATCTAAGCTATACCATATTTGAAAGGTAGGTGAATGACGATTCACCAATTTCCACCACGAAAACCGAAATATTAGATATTTAGTTTTTATTGGTTTTAGAAATTCCTAGATACTTTGAGACCCAATGAACTTTTCAAAGGCATGTTTCAATCTCGAGAGTGCCCTCCACGTTTTGTGACTGGGATACCGAGGATCACAAAACGAGGTGTGAAGTAACCATGCAAATCACTTGGTACCCTTAAAGTTTATCACTCAATCGATGTGCCGGTAAACCACACATGCCCCACCGATACTATAATAAACCTTAAGTCACCCTTTACCTACCTTGTTAAGTCCAAGTTAGTGTGCCGGTTAACCACACACGCTCCACCAACGACTTAGACAAAGTGTAAAGTGTAATTTCATGGATTAGCACCTTATTCACATTTTCCTAAAGTAACTAAGATTGGGAATTTAATAAACATTTAGTTACTTTATTATATTCATCATACTTTGAATGAGAATTTATAAGTCCTTGTCTTACCCGTTCGGCTACCGACCCTCCACCAGTCAAGCAAGCGGTGGGTGAGAGTAAACACCCATTAAGTCACCATTTTATAGGCAACAACCTTATACCCACCTTATAGACCGGCTTCGTGAATGAGGCGTACTAGCGGTAAGACGACTTTATTCTTATACATATATATATATATATATATATATATATATATATATATATATATATATATATATATATATATATATATATATATATATATATAATTATTAAATCATCATAATATAAGTATAAGGGTTGAATTTTAACTTTTAAAATTCTAGGGGTTGGAACTTAAAGTTTTAACTTAACTTTACTTGTTCCAAAACTTGAGGGCAAGTTTTGTAACTTTCAAAACTTTTCATTTCTTGTAACTTATGAGTTTAATAGAGTAATAAAATGAAGACTCTTCATTTTTCTAACTCTTGTATTTGTTTTAATGGTTTTAACTCAAGTGTGACTCTTGGTTTTCCATAACTTAAGGATAAGTTATGGACTCCATTAAAACAACTTATGATCAAGAATTAATCTACCACATAGGTTACAAAGAATTCCTATGATCATCTAAAACATCATAAGAACAAGAACATGGATATGAACATAATCAAAAATTACATTTAAAACTTTGTAATTTTGATAACTAGTTGTTTGTAAATGAATTAGTAAAGACATTACACCACCAAAAACAAGTTTTCAATTACCAAAACAGTTTAGGGTAATGTTTCTAATTCATTTCCAGCAACTAAATCGAAATTCTGCAATCAGTCGACCCTACTCGCCGAGTGCATGAACTCACTCGCCGAGTTAGTTGAAGATACTCATGAACTCGACGAGTCCCCCCTATAGACTTGACGATTCCATTCGCAGACAGCAAGATTTCCGATTCTTTTTCAACTTTTAAGCACAAATAAGAGCAAAGAAGCCTAGGCTTTGATACCACTGATGGGTTTTGAGCATTCTAACAATTCCTAAGTGTACATGCAACCCTAATAACCTTGGATCTATGTTTGTCTAATTATCATGCAAAGTTGAATTCCAAGGTTATATTCCTATCTAGCATACATGGGGAACAATTTTAACATAAAGTATAGATAGAATAACTTACCTTGTTGTTGTTTGTGTTCCTTGAAACCTTGTGAGCCTAGCACCCCAAGTGTGATGCCTCAAATGCTTCACACAACACCAAATGCTCTTGGAAGAACTTATGAGAGAACACACATTTCTCAAAATCGGCCAAGCCCTCTTGTTTCTTAGTGTAACCGATTTTGGGTGGAGAACATGTTACTTATATAGTGTTGACACATCTAGGGTTAAACCCTAATGTGTCATGACTCTTCATTTCCATGACCCATGGGTTTGTAACTCCCATGGAGCATCCTATGGGTGGAACCCAACTTGATAGTCCATGGAGCCTTTTAGCCCACTATACAAGATGTGGATGATTTACATAATCAACCCATATATTTAATTAGTTATCTTTTGATCACTTAATTAATTCTAAATTAATTCTTGATCAAACTAATCAAATAATATTATTAATATATTAGAACTTATAATATATTAATAATCTCCAAGTGTTATTTCTCTCATTTAGTCTATCCAATTGCACGGTGCCATGCAACCCAAATGGACCATGCCGGGTCGGGTCAAGTACATACCAGAAATAGTTATGGACTTAGACACCTTATCCAACACGTATCAGGGTCGTATATTAGAGATCTTCGGGGTGCTTTATCCAATTGATTTGATCGCTATCCCCATGGGGGATGTATGCGTGATAGTGGATATGGATTGGCTAAGCAGATTTGGTGTCATGATTGATTAAGAGGGCCATCAAGTGGTAGTTCAAACCCTAAGTGGGGGAGAACTAGTTATCTATGGAGAGGGAACCAGGGTTGGTTCTGGGTTTACAATCGGTAGCCAGGGCTCGTTAGTATATTCAACATGGGTGTGCAAGTTATTTGGCATATATGCTTGATACTTAGGTTGGGGATCAGATTTTAGTTTTAGAGGTTCTAGTTGTTAGGGAGTTTATGGATGTGTTCCTAGAAGAGTTACCCGGTGTGACTCCTGAGAGGCAAGTTGAGTTCAGGATTGATCTTGTGCTAGGTGCGTCTCCGATTGCCAAGGTGCCATACTGATTGGCACTACCTGAGATGAAAGAGTTGTCATCTTAGCTTCTGGAGTTGCTAGGAAGCAGTTCAACAGACCGAGCAGTTCTCCGTGGGGAGCGCCGATATTGTTCATCAAGAAGAAGGATGTTTCACACCAGATGTGCATTGATTACTGGGAGTTAAACAAGTTAATATCTCCTTCCGCAGATTGATGACCTCTTTGATCAGTTGCAGGTTGCATCTTGGTTCTCCAAGATTAATATGAGGTCTGGGTATCATCAGGTGAGAGTTAGAGAGGAGGACGTGGAGAAGACCACGTTCCGGACTCATTATGGGCATTAAGAGTTCGTGGTGATGCCATTTGGGCTCACCAATGCGCCTTATGTATTTATAGATCTCATGAATCGGGTATGCACGTTGATGCTCGACAGATCTGGTATCGTGTTCATTGATGATATCTTGGTGTATTCCAAGACCAGAGAGTGGCATGACGAGCACCTTCGAGTGCTTTTCGAGGTTTTAAGGCGGGAACGACTTTATTCCAAGTTCTCGAAGTGCGAGTTTTGGTTACGAGAGGTCCAGTTCTTGGGGCATCTAGTTAACTAGGATGGGATTTTGGTCGATCTGGCCAAGATTAAGCTTGTGATGAAGTAGGAGTTTCCGAAATCTCCCTCAGAGATCAGAAGCTTCTTGGGTTTGGCAGGGTACTATTAGAGATTTATTCGGAAATTCTCTAAGATTATGGTATCCCTCATTCATCTGATGAGGAAGGGGTGGATTTCTGATGGATCCCTGAGTAGCATTCGACGTTTGAGACTCTTCGACGTAGGTTATGTGAGGCCCCAATATTGACCCTCCTGGAGAGAGTTGAGGATTTTGTGGTATTCTCTGATGTATCCATCAACAGTTTAGGGGCAGTCCTCATGCAGAGAGGATGATTGATTGCTAATGCTTCGTGACATTTGTAGCCGCATGAGACGTGATATCCCACGCATGACCTAGAGTTGGGGCAGTGGTTTTTCCCTCAAGATTTGGAGGCATTATATTTATGGGATCCATTGTACTGTCTACATGGATCACAAGAGTTTGAGAAACCTAATGGACCAGCCGCACCTGAACATGAGGCTGCGTAGGTGGCTGGACGTGGTCAAGGATTATGACTGCGAGATCCTTTACCATCCGGGTAAAGCAAATGTGGTAGTAAATTATTTGAGCCGCAAGTCAGCTGGGTATTCGGTCAGGGAGATGTGTATGAGGATATCTGTTGATTATCCACTTCTGGGATTGATCAAAGAGGCTCAGGTTGAGGGAGTTCAGAAAGAGAACTGGAAATAAGAAAGGATCAGAAGTTAGATTGACAAATTTGTCACGGATAGTCGATGGTTATTGACTCGATGTGGTCGGGTCTGGGTTCCAGTTTTTGGTAGGATCAGATAGATTGTGTTAGAGGGGGCTCATAACTCTCACTTTTCTATACACTCGAGAGCCACCAAGATGTATCGGGATTTGAGATTGAGCTACTGGTGACCGTGTATGAAGAGGGAGATAGCCTGGTATGCCTAGGGATGAGCGTAGGCGGGTACCCGCCTTATTTGGCGAGAACCGGAACCGACGGTTCCTAGAAAGTTAGAACTGGAACTGGAACCGGTTTAGGCAGTTCTTCAATTTTTGGAACCAATCCCGGAACCGGCGGTTCCGGTTCCGAGAGCGGGTAACCCGGTTACATCAACTTTATTAAAAAATTTCAATAAAACCACAATTTATTTCGGTCGGAATCGAATAAATTTGAAACAAAAACGGATAAAATCGGAACAATATTTTCTAAATCGGTCAAAATAGCGCACACACACATATATATATATATATATATATATATATATATATATATATATATATATATATATATATATATATATATATATATATATATATATGAATATATGTGTGCGCTATTTTGACCGATTTAGAAAATATTGGTCCGATTTTGTCCGTTTTTGTTTCGAATTTATTCGATTCCGACCGAAATAAATTGGCGGTTCCGGTTCCGGGAGCGGGTAACCCGGTTACATCAACTTTATTATAAATTTTCAATAAAACCACAATTTATTTCGGTCGGAATCGAATAAATTCGAAACAAAAACGGACTAAATCGGACCAATATTTTCTAAATCGGTCAAAATAGCGCGCGCACACACACACACACACACACACACACACACACATATATATATATATATATATATATATATATATATATATATATATATATATATATATATATATATATATATATATACATACATATAAACCGGTTCCGGCGGGTAGCGGTTCCTAAAAAATAAGAACCGGAACCGGAACCGCTTAAGGCGGTTCTGTAACTTTAGGAACCGGAACCGGAACCGCTTAAGGTGGTTCCAGTTTCGGAACCGGCAGTTCCAAGGCGGTTCCGGTTCCGAAAGCGGGTAACCGGTTCCGATGCTCATCCCTAGGTATGTCGAGAAATGCTTGACCTATAGGATGGTCAAGACTGAGCATCAAAGGCCGTATGCCAGGCTATAGCCTCTGGAGGTTCCCATGTGGAAGTGGGAATAGATCACCATGGAATTTATCACCAAGTTGCCGAATATGACAAAAGGTTTTGATGTTATATGGGTCATCGCGAATCGATTGACCAAGAGTGCCCACTTTTAGGCTATCTGGGAGAGCTTTTCGACCGAAAAGTTTACCGATATGTATGTTCGAGAGATTGTTTCTCTTCATGGGGTTCCGGTCTTCATTATTCCAGACTGTGATGTTCAGTTCACTTCCCGTTTCTGGTAGAAGTTCCACGAGGAACTAGGTACAGGGCTACATTTGAGCACCGCATATCATCCGCAGATCGAACACTAGAGCGAATGGACTATACAGACCCTTAAGGATATGTTGTGGGCCTGTGTTGTTGATTTGTGGTGGAATTTAGGATTCCTACCTACCTCTTGCAAAGTTCTCCTACAACGACAATTATCACTCCAACATTGGTCCTCCGCCATTTGAGCTTTTGTATGGTCGGAGGTGTCGCACCCCCGTTTATTGGGGAGAGGTTCGTCACAAGGTTATGGGAAGGACTAAAGTAGTCGTTCAGACGATGGAGCTTATCCAAGAGATTAGGAAGAGACTACAGGCTGCTCAGAGTCGGAAAAAGAGCTATGCCGACCGACGCCGATCAAAGTTGGAATTTCAGGTCGGCGATATGGTGCTTTTAAAGGTCTCACCGTGGAAGGGTGTGATACGCTTCAGGAAGAGGGGGAAATTAGGCCCCCAGTATATTCGACATTTTCGGGTGATTTCCAGGGTTGGCAATGTAACTTACATGTTGGATCTACCTGAGAAGCTCAGTCAGATTCACAACACTTTCCATGTTTCGCAGTTGTGAAAGTGAATATTAGATGATGAGGTAGTGGTTCCATTGGACAGTATTCAGGTGGATGAGCACATGAACTATGTCGAGAGACCGGTGGTTGTTCTAGAAAGGAAGATGAAGGTCCTGCGCAACAAGGAGATACCTTTGGTAAAGGTACAGTGGCAGCATCGGAGAGGCTCCGAGTGGACCTGGGAGCTGGAGGCCAAGATACGGGAGCATTATCCTGAGTTATTTGTCGCAGCCGACTTCGAGGACGAAGTCTAGATCAAGTGGGGGAGAATTATAACATGTCGATGTAAGTTACCTCTAATTTTAACCCCTTTAATTCATTTATATTGCATTTTGGTCCCAAAGTTCAAGAAATGTATGCAAAAGGGCCTTAATGACATTTTCTCAATATTAGCCTTGGGGGAGTATGTCGTGCATAAGTGTGTACGCTTAGCATACTAGGGCGTGCCCCAGTATACTGGGCGTACATCAGTGTACGCGAAGTGTACGTGCCAAGTGAGGAGACCCTAATCTTTAGGGTTTGGATCGCATATAAGCACTCTTATGGCCTCATTTCCTTCACATCAACTGACTCCAAACCTCCCATACATGTTTGCAACCCTAGTATCATCTTGAGGAAGCATTTATAAGCTTGTGCGTGTGTTTGGTGCTCTTGAAGAAGAAGGAAGGAATAGGAGACCACCTTGAAGGAGTAAAGCTCTCTAGATCCATGATCACACCACCTTTTGGCACCATTTTGAGTTATCAAGTTCTGAACTTGGTGTAGTTTCTTATAGATCTTGTTTTGGGTTAATTTTAGGCTCTTTTTGTCCCAAATGTGGTGTTTCATGAACAAAGCATGTTCTTGACCCATTAAGTTGTCCTTTCAGACCCTTGGGAGGGTCTTGAGTCATAAAAATGGTTTTAAATGATTGGTTTTGCTCCATGCATCTTATACAATGCCTTAATGGATTAAGAAGTTGTGTTAAGCACTTAATGGGAATGCAAAGTCATAAAGTTGGAAACTTTATGACTCTTGAGTGTATTTTAGCCATGGATCTGAAATATGGATGCAAGTGCTTAATTTATTAAGCATTTAATGAGTTTTGAAGTTCCTAGGAGTACACCCCGCGTACTCGGAGTACGCCCTGCCTACTAAGTCAACTACCCCGATGATGGTCAACATGCAAGGACTCGAGTACGACAGCGTACCTTCGGTGTACTCCCCGCGTACTCACTCTGAGTCAATTTGGCTTAGTTAACTCGACTGGGTTAACTTAGTTGACTTAGTTGGTTTGACCAGTTTGACCAAGTTTGACCTTAAGGGTATTTTGGGATTTTGATTGAGATTGGTCATTTTATTGGAATAGGTGACAGTTTGAGTTGAGATTCGGAGTCGGGACCTCATCAGCTACTGTTCAATCTGTGAGGTGAGCTTTCCTCACTGTACATGTGGGTCGAAGGCATCAATGATGACCCATTAGTTGATATTCACTCATATATTGCGCATGGAATATTTATACATGATTATGCTGGTTACTAATATGCTAGTCTGGTAGATCTGTAGGACTACCTATGATTTTGTTTGCATGATTATCTGTATATGTTTATTGTCTAGTGTATGTCGACATATTGTGTTGGATTGAGGTTGTACTCCTCCGTGCGGTAGCCAACAAACCCTGGAGCATTCCCGATATGAGCTGAGGGTCGGGTAGGGTATGCTAGATTCATATTGAGGGCTCATAAGCATTTCCTGATACAAGTTGAGGACTGGGCGGTATGCCAGACTCGTACTGAGGGCTTGATGGTATTTTATTCTGATGACCGATCTGGTTAGTGAGCAAGCCAAAGATAAGTCGTGGGCCCTGAGGTCAAGCCATACTTATGATGAGGGTTTAGGGGTAATCCAGTCTTCTAGTTGTGGACCCATTGCATGTTGTTATTGTATATGTTATTTGGTTATGTGTTGGTACTTTGGGGGAACTCACTAAGCCTTGGCTTACAGTTTTGATGATTTTTATGGGTGTTACACGTATGTTGGGTCAGCTTCATGGTAAGGGCTATGATCTTTGGTCTTTATGCCCAATCAGGGTGGGAGATGAGAGCCTTACTTCTTTTTGGCATGACGTATGGATGGGAGACTTGCCCCTGACTATGTCTTTTCATCGGATTTATACGTTGGATGCCTTTAGATATGTTACTATCATAGAACATATTCAAACTGGGTGGGGTTTGGAGAATTTTAGGTGCAACCCTAAAGGTGGTATTAAACACTCCCAGTGGGTTGGTTTCACTCTTTTGTTGCAGGATTTCCACCTAGTTAAGCCTCTCAATAGAATGGGATGGATTCTTGACACTTCATATGTCTTTTCAATTCCGTCTTCTCATGGTTTTCTTGATGGTGGTATGCTTTTCTTAGGAGGTGTGAAGACTTTGTGGAATAATCTAGTCCCTTTTAAGATTAATATTCTTATATGGAGGATTACACTTTTCAACATACCTACTAGGGAGAGACTGTCTCATAGAGGCATTATGGTTGATTCGGTTTTGTGTGTTGTTTATAATCTGTTTGTTGAGTCTGTTGATCATAATCTTGTTGGGTGCACCGAGTTACTTGATGTGTGGGTGTGAATTGCTATGTGGTGGAATGTTCAGTGCCCGACTCAGTTTTCAATTCGTTCTTTTTCGAGTGGCCATACTTGGTTAACTTGAGAAGTAGCCAAAAGAAGGTTTTTGATACGGTGATTATGACTAATTTTTTGGTGCTTATGGGATTTTCATAATTCCATAGTTTTTGGAACGGTCATTCCTAGGAAATCCTTACTTTTAGATGATGTTGTTCATAGGTCTTATTTTTTTGGATTTTTAATAGGTATAACAAAGCTAAGTTAGGTTGGACAATGTGGTTACACAACCTTGCTTCTGCTTGTACTTTTTGTAATGTTTCATTTCTAGCATCTTGCTAATTTAAATAAAATCTTTGCCGTTAAAAAAAAATTAAATTATGTATATTATGTTAGAATTTGAAATTTACTATTGACGTTGAAATAATAGAAAATGTAATATATAATAAAAATCAAATTAATATGACTCAAAATAAATATTTATTTTGAAACATATGAGAATAGTCCAGGAAATAAATAAATAAATAAATATATATATATATATATATATATATATATATATATATATATATATATATATATATATATATATATATATATATATATATATATAAAGATCCTGAAATCTGAGGTGGTAATCATAGTATTTATTTTGAATTGTTTTCTAAAATATATAAAAAAAAAATCCCAAAATCCAAAAGTGGTCTCATTCGATATTGGTTATTCCAAAAAAATACATAAAATTAGATCCTTTATATTAATTCTAAGGAAATATATACCTAAATATCAATATAGTTTTATTGAGGTGCAAAGTTTTTCTTAAATGTTTTTGTAGGCTTACCTTTTTTATATGTGTAATTAGTTGAACTTTTCTTATAAATAAGTGATATGCTCCTATTTGTGTACAGAGATTTGGTTTAGTGAGAGAATTTTTACATGACCCACGTTGTAATCATCGTTCTAGAGTAATTGAGCTTAAGCAAAGAATTATTTACATTGTGTGTTCTTCATTATGTTTGATTCACATTGATCATTACTATTCCGCATTCGTCATCTATTCTGGGATCTTTCTAGACTAATTAGATATTTTGGACATTTTGTTTTATTTTTGCTGTTAAACCAATATATTGTTTTCAATCGATGAAAACAACTGATTTTTGAAAGAAATTTTCACCACGATTACATATTTATGATTTAACATTCTCTAAAAACTAAAACCTGACATGGATTCTCATTAACTTACATGTCATTATATGTAAACCCTAAAATAGCTTCCAATTTTCTAAAATAACATTTCATCTACCCTCATGGTAATGATGCAACATAATAAAATCAGTGCAACTAAATTAAGGATTGGATGTGGAACGAGTGTCTTGGATTTATAAATGGTTAATGGATTTTTGACTTGGTTCCTATCTACCATCATATAAAAAAATATTTAGGACCGCCCTAGAGCCTATGCCCTGGAAGAGGCATCTTACGATATTATTGGAGATGGTTTCTCTTGATAAGGATCAACCATATCTATGTGTAGATATGATAATATATGTGTTGGAGGAGAGAGTCAGGTGGATGTTTTTGGGATCCTTTTCAAATGGCAGATGGAATATGACTAAATGAGAGGGCAATAAGAGAGAAGGGAGATACAACACGCTCTTACTACATTCTCTCTTAGTGGATGAGGACAAAAGGTGACTATTTCTTTGTAAGAGGTGGTAAAGTCATAAATTCCCCTTAATTAGTCAGATGTGATTGGCTTCCGGCCAATCATATTAAACTTAAATAGGTTAGTGTTCATTCTCTTTATGCAATAGTGAAAAAGTTGGATTAACGTGATGATGTAACTTCATTCCTTACGAGCATCTTGATGTTTGAACCATCAAGTTCTTTGGTCAGGTGTGGTTAGCTCTCCACTAACATTATTGAATGATACAATCCACAACACCACAATTTAAAGTAAATCTTCAAGCCTCAACTGCATGCACTAGTTATCCTTCTGAAAAGTTGTCGTATGGGACATATACCATGAGGTATTTATATAACCTACTAAACCAACAAATTTATGGTGTCATTATATTTAAAGTCATCAAAGTTAGGCTATGTTTGACGAATTAGCTGAAAAGCTAGTTGATGGCTGAAAAGTTAGCTGATAGCTGAAAAGCTTGCTGATAAAAAATAACGTTTGACAAAACTAGCTGAAAAGCTAGCTGAAATATATAAAATTACATAAAAGGACATGTAAGAGAATGTGTTTCTATAATTAATTAAGGGGTGTATTTGAAATTTTTTATAAAAACTCTTAAAAAGCTAGTCTAAGTAGTTTTTCAAAAAGCTAGCTTATAAGTTACTTTTTGATTTACCAAACACGACAACATAAAAAAAACTCGAAAAATAAGCTAGTTTATCAGTTAGTTGTGGTGCGCCAAACACAACCTTAATCTCTTTTATTTATATATAATTACCAAAGTTCTTCTCTCTTTGTAAATATTCATATATTAAAAGTATTGGGTGTTTGGGAGAGCTTAAAAAAAGTTTTTAACTTTATTACGATTTCACATCGGTAGAAGATAATAAAAATGTTTGAATATATATATATATATATATATATATATATATATATATATATATATATATATATATATATATATATATATATATATATATATATATATATATATATAGTTGTCCTATATTTATAATAATCCATAAAGTCTACGGACCATCTCTGCAACCCTCTGCAGTAGAAGAGGTGGACCAAACGGCTACAGACTGTAATAAGAAGCGTGTTTGTTTGTTTGTTTTTTTTTTAATATCTGCATGTTGTTGCAGATATTAAAAAAATTAAAATAAGTTGATTTTTTAATTTGAAAATAGTTTTTTAATACCGAAAATTTAATAATGTATAAAATTTCGGTAAAAATTTATAATATTTCAGCAAAAATAATGATATTTTAACAAAATATAATAATATTTTAACATAAAATAATGATATTTTATCAACAGATTATTATTATTCAATATTAAAAAAAATCAACAAGAATAAATAAAAAAATGTGAAATAAGATTTCAAAAATATATAGTCAATATTTTAGCAAAAAAAAAAAAAAAAAGGTCGGAAGAGGCCAAACAAATGCTGCACCAAGAAGAACATGCGCACAAGTTTTTTAATCCGAAGGCTTCTGAAAAACAAACAACTGCAATATGAAAAGTGTTACGTGTATGCTGCGTCGTGCAATAATAATAGGTCTGAAGAGGTTTTTTCTAAAAAAAACAAACATCACCTAAGTTTTTAAGAAGCTTCTTTTTCTTTGGTCATGTAAAATATTTATCAACTTTAACACCATATAAACTAATAAAAACTAATAAGTTAAAAAATATTTATCATATTCCCAAACCCTTTATAAATAAAAAACGTTCGAGTGTATCCGACCCACCCGTTTTAGGTGGTACCCGGTTGGACCCACCCGTTTGATTAATTTTGTTTCCAATGGAGAAACAGATTTCAAACTAAACCTATGGCGATTGTCAAATATGAAGGGGCCGTTGTGATCTGTATACCGTTCCTTTTTGCCGGCAAAATTCTCTTTCAAAAGTTGGTTTCCTTATACAAAGTCCGATCAAATTTTGTTCTTCTAGACGCTTATCTTCAACCCTAGCTTTCTATATTTCAATTGTTGATCTTCTTTTATGGGCTGTCCAGAAACCGTTTATTTTTATCTTCATCTAAGATTCTCTGCTTATCTTTCTTTCTTCGATCTATCCCACTTTCTCTTCTTTGCTTTACACAAGCCAAGAATCTATCTATTTCTCTATCAGAAAAACTGTACCTTTCGTTACCCTTTCAGAGATTCCCCCTTTCTTTTCTTCCTCAAACAAATTAGCTTTTTATCTACAATGATGCCATTGTTCTTCTCCCCATCTCCCTCTGCTGATCTTCTTTTTTTCTTTTTCAAACCACCCTTTCGGTCTCTATCGCCATCTTACTCCTTTTCCAGTTTCACCATTCGTCTTTTCTCCTTCTTGAAATCCCGGTGGCCAAACTATACATACATCCCACAACTCACCAGTCATGTCTTCTTCAGGGAACGTCACTCACCTCTCTCAGCCTTGCATCTATGGTACGAACAAACAAGAACACTTTTCATCATTGACTATTGTTTGATTTATGGGTTTTGTGAGTGCATCAGGAAACTGTTTGATGAAATGCTTGAACGAACTATACTTATGAAACTTTTCTGAAACAGGGGACTTTGTTTCTCCACACGCAGAGAGGAAGTCCGGTTTCATGAAATGGCTGAATAAGCTTCTTAAAGGTGGATCAAGTCGTGGTTCAGTCAGTGGTGGAAATCCTCCTCAGTTTATTGGAGATGAAAGTATGGTATTACGTGCTCCTGTTAGATCCTTGGTAAATTCCATCTTTCCTTTTTTTTTTTTTTTTTTTTTTTTTCATTTTACATTCCATATATATGAATTTATTATAGCTATTAATGCAAGAAATTCATATAGGACAAACGCACAAGAAGTGATAAAGAAAAGGAAGAATTAGATCGAGCAATTGCACTTTCTTTGGCTGAAGGTTTAAGGAAACCAAATGGTAAACTTTAACTAAATCAAAAGTTATGAGTTCATCACCCTCATTTTAAATCTTTATCAAGATAACAGATGAACATTTTTTTGTGTGTTTGAATTACTTTAGGATACGGGTGGCAACCAGGCAATGATAATAATGATCTTGCAAAATCACATCAAGATGACTTTCATCCATCATACCCTCCATATGTACCCATGGGATATAGGTACCTATTATATCTTTTTGTTACTAAAAACATGATATAACCTTGATTTAATCTTTGTATTCATCTCTTAATTTCAGGGTATGTGGTGGATGCAACCATGATATTGGTTACAGCAATTACTTGGGTTTCATGGGGACATTTTTTCATCCAAAGTGCTTTTGTTGTCGTGCTTGTAGTTACCCAATCACTGAACATGAGGTAATTTGTTCTTTTTTTTAATCATTATTACAATGCATTTTTTTTTCAAAACCTTATTAGTTTTTTTCTGTTGATTCAAGTTCTCTTTATCAGGGAAAGATGCATACCATAAGTCCTGCTTCAAAGAGTTGACTCATCCCAAGTGTGAAGTCTGCTTTCAATTTGTAAGGGAAAATTTTACTTGAATGTATTTCTTTTTTTAATTCCATTTAAGTCCTGATAAAGTGGCCAAATGGGTAAAATGATGTCTGTATGGATAAAATGCTGTATACACAAAGTCTGTTTCTATTTGGACCGAATAAACCGCATGAACATACGTAAATGACCATTTTACCCTTACACTCCACAAACAATTTTCACCATACCCACATCAGACTCGAAATTACCCTAATAAAATCCAACAAGATTTGGGTCTGAATGTATTAAGCCAGCAGTTTGGGCTTAATGTGTTAAGACATTCTGTATGGATCAAGGCAAAAAGAAACAACCTTATATATATATGTATCTTTCCACATTAAGTTCTTAACCCATTAAGCCCATCAGTCAAAAAGAAAAACCTGCTTAGTTGTATTGATTCTTAAAACAAGATTTGATTTTGGATGCTAAAAGATACAAAAGAATTGCATATACGATGATATATTCCTTTACAAAAAGTGTAATATCATCTTTTTTACTTTTTAGATTCCCACAAATGGAGCTGGATTAATCGAGTATCGATGCCACCCATTTTGGTCACAGAAATATTGTCCAGCACATGAACATGATAATACAGCTCGATGTTGTAGTTGTGAAAGACTTGAGGTATGGACATAAAGTTTCAATCTTTATACCTTTTTTTGTAACATTTTTTATAATTATTATGTTAATTTGGAAATATTGAAGTGTGTGAATGTAAGATACATCTCATTGGGAGATGGAAGGAGTTTATGTTTGGAGTGCATGGAATCTGCAATAATGGATACAGGAGATTGTCAACTGCTTTATCATTCCATTAGAGACTATTATGAAGGAATGAACATGAGACTTGATCAACAAATCCCCATGCTTCTTGTTGAAAGACACGCCCTTAATGATGCTATCGTAGGGGAGAAAAACGTAATTAATCAATCTTTCCTTTTTTATAACGTTTTTGCTACTTGAATTCTTGTGATTTTTACAATTCTTTTATCTTTCAGGGGTTCCATCATTTGCCTGAGACAAGGGGTGTGTGTCTTTCTGAAGAACAGACTGTTGCAAGTGTATGTATGCTTTAAAAGAACATGATACTTGTAATTTTGCAAATACTTAATATATTTTTATGAGTCAATTACAGTTTTAGTCCCTGAGTATTTCTGATTTTTTCAATTTAGGTTCCAAAAGGTTTCCTATTGCAAAAATGTAACTTTTATATATTAATTATTTTGTTGCAGATATTAAAAAGGCCAAGAGTTGGTGGTCATCGATTGGTGGGAATGAGAACTCATTCTCAGAAGCTGACTCGAAGATGTGAAGTTACTGCCATTCTTGCTTTATATGGTCTTCCAAGGTCACATTTTCTTTTCCTCCATTCTTTTAGTTCTTTAAATAATTTAAGTTAAAAATAAAAATAAAAATATATAACAGTTGAGAAGGTTATAAACACTTGAGTATATCGTATGCAGATTACTAACTGGAGCCATTCTTGCTCATGAGTTGATGCATGGCTGGTTACGTCTTAAAGGTAACAGTTTCTTGAATCTTAAATTTAATCTTTTTTAAGATTAAGTTTTTTTGGTAATAGTAAAGTTGTGTTAAAAGTTTTTGAATTTTGACAGGTTTCAGGAACCTAATTCCTGAGGTTGAAGAAGGTATCTGTCAAGTGCTTTCATATATGTGGCTCGAATCAGAGATCATGCCCAACATCCCATCATCATCATCATCATCATCATCATCATCATCATCATCAACATCAAAGAAAGGTGTGAAATCAAGAAACGAGAACAAATTAGGTGAATTTTTCATGCATCAAATATCTCATGATGCATCACCAGCATATGGAGGAGGGTTTAGAGCTGCAAATGCAGCTGTTAATACATATGGCTTACGAAGAACACTCGATCATATTCGCCTTACTGGAAACTTCCCTGTCTGAGTTTTGTTTTATAAATAAATTATTGTTTATTTTTAATCTGCTTTTTTTTTTCTTTGCACAAGTAGCTCTTGAGGATCAAAGTGATCGAATGACACCAAGTTTTTAACTATTTATGGGGTCGTTTTGGAGATAAATGTGCAAGAATATGAGGAAAGTTGGTCTTTGATTACTTTTTTATAAACCTTTAAAAGGATTTATTTCTGTAATTGGTATTTTGTGGGTTTCTGTTTTGAAATTGTTTGTGAACTTTTGTGATTTATTAGTATCTTTTTTATTTTTTCTTTTGAATTCTTTAATTGAATATGCTATTCTTTGTTCCCTTTTAATTCAATGGTTCCTTTTCACTTGAGATTTCTACGATGAATGGTGATTAAGAGAGACAACATCATATGACACAACATAGTGTTTCACTTTCACCCCAAAGCTCTTTACATGAAGTGTTTTTCACAAATTAATATTATTTTATTCATTTATCTATTACATATACTTATATAATTGTTATTATGGGATCATAATAATACTATGTGAAAAAACTCACCTGTAGTGGTTGGTGATGTGGTACCAAAGGTGACATTTAACCATAATCTGTATCACTCATTCAATGACGAATCTAAAAAAAAAAAAAAACATGTGGTTCACCAACTGAGTTCAAGTCAGTTCAGGATAAAATTGGGTTCAATCAGGCTAGTTTAATACGTATAAAAATTGGTGGCAAAAGCCGAAAGAAGTAAGTCAGTCTAAATAAGGCATCCACAAGCTTATGATGTAGAAATATAAAAGATGGAACATGGAAAACCCTTTGTCATTTTCTTTCTAGAGTCGATGTTAGACTTCTTCGTACCATAAAATATGATTTCTATTGTTAATAATTTACATTTTTTTTACAAACAATAAGGTAGATCATTAATAATACTTAAGGTAGGTACTAAATATATATTTTATATATAATTTGTTTGATTTTTTTTAAGTGGGTTAAATGACCCACCTTCTCATAAAATAGCCTCGTCAGTGCACTACCTTAAATTAAAAAATATCCAAACACATAAGGTGCTAAGGTGATGTCCATTCCTTATATTAGTATCGGGTACCCATCCTATACGTAAATAACACAAGCATCATGTTAGTTTTTCTTTTTCTTCCTCTATCTTCTCATTTCATACGTAACTTCCCTAAACATATAGAAATGGTCATTCCTAACATACATCTCTTCCCTAAACCATTTTATTATTAAAATAAACAAAAATTAATTCAAACACACAAAAACTAAGCCAAAAAATATATAAGAAATTAAATAATATTTGACTATATAAATAGAAGGGTAAATAATAGGAAAAAAAAAAAAAAAAAAAACCCTTGTAAAGGTTTGGTATGTAGGTGTTTGCCATATGTTGCACGATATGGCTGCAATTTTTTTTCTTTCTATTAAAATAAACAAAAACCTGTGGTAGGCTTCTTGGTAATGCCATTCATTAAGAATACATTCATTTACTTCTCTATTGTTTGAAGGATCGATATGTTTGGAGGATCGATAATGTGATCAGGATATATGGACGTATCTTCATTTTTAAATTATATTGTGTAAAATAATGCAAGTGTATATTATTTTTCTAATATTCTAGGAAGCATTGCTCATGGAGTTCAAGTATGCACCAACAACTTTTTAGGATGTCAAAAGCTCGTTCGATTTTTTTTCTTGTGTTGCATTGAATAAAATAAATTATCTAAATATGAATACCCTTTTAAGTGTGTTTTTAATTGAAAGTTAGATTTGGTAGGGTTGACAAGGATGATGAAAATTTTGGATAGGGTTGGATTGTGTAGAATTGTAGATGTAGGTGAGATAAATTTGTTTTTTTAATTGAAAATTAGGTTATATTTTGTTATTAATGAAGATAGACTCTAAGTGGTAGGCGACGAAAACTATATGGGGTGTTTGTTGCCATTAAAATATAGTATATGGATAGTAATGAAAACTTTGTGAACTTGAAACAATTCCAGGTTTTTCTATTCTTCTTCTGAATTACCGATGAAAGTTCCTGTTTATTCGAAATTTCTGTTTCTTCCGATTGGTCCTCTCTCCCTCCTCCCCTTTCTCTCTCTACAATCCTCTGCAACTCCTTCCGTCTAATCTTTCCATTACAGTCTTGCTCTTCATCAGCCATTTCTGCATGGTTAGATTCTTAATCGTCTATCATTTTCCATTACATAAAATAATCACATTTGGGATTCGTTTTCACTTTCTAGTTTTGTGAAGACGTCTGAAGATAAGAAAATGGTGGTTTGAAACAATAAAAGTGGGTGAAACTCTATCGAAAAAAAAAACGATTTTGTTCATCGAAATTGATTAGAAGAAAAGAAAAGATCCCAAGTTGGTCGTTATGAATAGTCGTTTATCAAAACTTTATTTCGTTTTTCTAATCGTGTTTTTCTTCCATTTTCTATAGGTCTGAGAGAAGGAATGGCATATAAGGTGGATCACGAGTATGATTACTTATTCAAGATTGTATTGATTGGGGATTCTGGAGTCGGTAAATCTAACATTCTTTCTCGGTTTACCCGGAATGAGTTCTGTCTGGAGTCTAAATCCACCATCGGTGTCGAATTCGCTACAAGAACTCTTCAGGTTGAGTAACCTCCGGCAGTTTTTTTTGTGGGTTACGCCTTCAATTTCTTATAGATATCACTTTTTTACGTCAATCATATCCATATATAATAGTTTGTTTCTTGAAAATAGCAACATATCGACGGAGACTTGGTAATGCCCATAAGGTGTTTGTTGAAATTACCCACAGAGATTAGTCTGTCATAAGTTGTACTAGGTGGGTGTAAATCGTAAATTGTAAATTGTAATGCAGGTGGAGGGGAAGACAGTGAAGGCACAAATATGGGACACAGCTGGTCAAGAAAGGTATCGAGCAATCACAAGTGCTTATTACAGAGGAGCTGTAGGTGCTCTGTTGGTGTACGACATAACAAAAGCACAATCATTTGAAAACGTGACAAGGTGGCTAAGGGAGCTAAGGGACCATGCAGACTCCAACATTGTGATCATGTTGGCTGGAAACAAGTCGGATTTGAACCATCTTAGAGCCGTTCAAGAAACCGATGGTCAAAAGTTAGCAGAACAAGAAGGGTTGTCGTTTTTGGAGACTTCTGCACTCGAAGCACAAAATGTGGAAAAAGCCTTTCAGATGATTTTGTTGGATATATATCAGATAGTTAGTAAGAAAGCTTTGGCTGCTCAGGAAGCAGCCAAAACGGTTGTTCCTACGCAAGGAACAACCATAAATGTTGGTGATTATGGGAATAATAACCAAAGGAAAGGATGTTGTTCTAATTAGAGGGGACATAAAAGAGGAAAAAAGATTGTACTTGTACATGTTTGTTCAAGACTTACAAGTGAAGTGAAGGACCTATGAATGTAGGATACTTTTTTCTGTAAAAGATCAAAGAAAAAGAAAAAGGAAATGAGAAGGAAATGGTAGGGGATTGGTGTTATATATATGTTTTTTCCTTTTATTTCTTTTGAGTTTTGATAGGGTATAGAGAATAGATTAAAGAGTATTGAATATGTATTCTTTTTGTTGCTATAATTTAACTTCTGTAAATCATTTCAATTTATACTAGCATTATATATATATATATATATATATATATATATATATATATATATATATATATATATATATATATATCACTCTAAAATAGGTGACTACTCACCACTAGTGAGAAAAAGAATGAAAAATGGTAAGTTTATGCATATGATTGTAACAAATGGGACAAAAATATGAGAAAGGGTGCTAAGTATGCAATATGATTGCATTAGAGTAGATAGAGTAGTAGATAGATTAAGATAATTTGTCATTACATTGAAAATGCAAAGAAATAGAAAGTAGATTGCTATTTCGGGTTAAGAGGTTAAAGAAAAGAATAACCTTAGAAATGAGTCATTAAGTGCTAAAACGACCAAGAGAGTAAGAAAAGATTTCAAGGATGCAAGGGTAGATTGTAAGAACCTGAAATTTAGAGAGTTGATTTTGAGTCAACTATTGACCAAAATGGCAAAATGGTCATTTATAAGAAAAAGATCAGATTATGAATTTGTGACTTCATGAAAATGGCCAAAATGAGTTTAAATCGCTAAGATGAGGTTAGATGAGTAAGTTCAAGAGAAAAAATGCATAAAAAGATGTATTTTTGCCAAAGGATAAAATGAGAGTTTTATGTTTTTTAGGACAAAATTGTGACTTAATAGATTAAGACCCGTATTAAGTTAGTAAGAAATGACGTACTAGAATTGTAGAGCATGTTCTCGGGATGCAACTCAGACTCAACATTTTATATTAAATAAGTATAATAAGAATACCTCAAGGAATCTGGATGTTACACTTTTTATGCATAAAACCCGGTTAAAATCAATTAGATCAGTAACTCCTTCCCTACCTTCTATCTGCAAGGTCATAAAATGTCCTTTGTTCTCGGTTCCGCATCGTCTTCCTCGGGATAACATTTTTGACCTACACAATTCTATACTGATTCTAATCGTTGTGTTAAGTCGATGGTTTTGTCAATTTCATTTTGTGTATAGATTTTGTCTGATGATTTTGGTGCTTTTTGTCCTTCGTTCTTAGTTCCACATCGTCTTCCTCATGGTAAGATTCTTGACCTACACAATTTTATACTAATTCTAATTGTTATGTTGAGACAATGGTTTTGTTAATGTCATTTTGTGTACAGATCAACTGATGATTTTGGTGCTTTTGTAACTTAACTTAAACATGATTTATTCAAAATTAATTTCTTAATCAGAACTTCAATGGCAAATGGTTCATAGTGATTTCTCATCAATATCATGTGTAATTATAAAAGTTTATGGAATGTTGATGAGTATGTCGATAAGTGATAATTAAAATTGTTATTGTGTACACTTTTGTGTTTTTGTAATGTATATTTTACTCGTTACTGTTTTCTGTATTTTGTTTCAGCATTGGTGTGGATTTTGGTGTACATATTACTAATTCATTTGTAGACATACCATTTAAGATATGGCCACCACATATGTTTTCATCTTTCTATCACTTCGATCCCCTCTTTGACACTTCTAAGGTTTCATCTTCAGTGTATTCAGGAAAGGGAGTTCTCAGGACATACACCACTTTTAGAGTAGTAAGGAGGAAATCAATTAGATCCATATAAGCAGTCATTGAGAGAATTCAGGTATCTTCCGCATCTGAAGTTCAAATCCTTCCCCACATCCTTCCTTGAACATCCTTCAACCTCCATCATGATCGGTAAACTCCTTTCCTACCTTCTGTCAGTTACAGACTTCTAACCCCCCCCCCCCCCACTCTTACCTTTCCAAGATTGCTTGATACAAGCCTGAAAGGTTTTTTCATGAAGGAATATAAGAAAGGCCTCTAAACACCCCCCCCCCCCTCGTTATTTTTTATTTTCTTTCTTCTTTTGTTGTTACTAATTTGGTTTGATTTGTTGTTGCAGGTATCGGGTAATTTGAAGAAGATTGGCTTCAATTACATGGCCTTTAACTTCCCCTTTAAGCTTATTGATGAAGGGCTGGAAGGACTCGGCGAGTGGCATGGTCAACTCAGCGAGTCCGATAAAGATTGTCGTGGACTCGGCGAGTCGAATGGTGTTTTCCCAACTTTTGGACATATATGAACTTAGCGAGTTGCAAGGGAAACTCGGCGAGTCGGCCAAAGAGTTTATGGTCGCAAACCTTAGGAACTCGACGAGTCACTCTAGTGACTCGGCAAGTTGGTGAGTTATGCATGAAACTCGGCGAGTAACTGAGGGTACTCGACGAGTTGAGGTCAACATGGACAGTTGACTTTGACTTTGACTAAGGGTTGACCAGCGGGCTTCTGGGGACGTTTTGGGAGGTTGGAAATTTACAAGTATGGTTTTACAATGAATATAGGTGGTGGAGTTTGTGGCAGTGATCTGAGAGTTTGAGCTTATCTTACGAGTCGACAATAGGGTCGAAGGCACCAAGGTCGGCCCTTTATGATTGTATCCAGATTATGGCGTGATATGTGTATTGGTTTACATCCTGGTAGTTAGGATGGTGATATTCTTATGTTAGTGACCTGGTTAGGTCAGTGTCCTGATTATAAAATGATGCTATGTTAGCGACCGGTTAAGTCTGTATCCCGGATTTTGGGATGTTGCTATGATCCTATTTTATGTTGTAGGCCAACATACCCGGTGAGCTATCCGGATAGGCTGCAAGCCCTGCGAGGCGGTCCCGTCATGCCGAAGACTCGGGAACGGTCCAGATAGGCTGTAGGCCCTGTGAGGCAGTCCAGTCAGGCTGAAGGTTCATTATGCATGTTGTTCTGTATTTATATGATATGGTTATATTCATAGGGCGTTGGTATTTTTGGGTAGCTCACGAAGCTTTTGGGCTTACAGTTTAAGTTTATTGTTTCAGGTACTTCTGATAATCGAGGGAAGATGAAGGCTCGATCGTAGCGCTCCTACTACTGCTATGTTTTATGATTGGAAACTGGGATACTCTGATGATTATTATTTTGAAAACAAATTATGTAATGGTTAAATGGTTTTTAAGTGTATTGAAAAAGTTTTAATTTGACATGATTTTATGGGTGTTACATGTTGTTACTTAGATATGTACTTGAAGTGTGTCTCACAAATGCTATATTGATGATTACGCGTAGAATAATGAAAAGTTACCTTATAATGAATAAACTATAAGTATATCTCATAAACTATACTTAATATAGTTTATATGTTTGTTTTTTGTAATGTATTCTAAATATGTAAAGTAGTGCATATGATCCATAAACCATACCTATTATAGTTTATATGTTTGTGTTTTGTAATCTCAACTTTGGAAACAATATGTAAGTTTCATAAACTATACCTATTATAGTTTATATGTTTATGTTTTACTGTAATGAATATATTTGTTTAGTTTGTAAAATCTGTAATATGGTTGTTCCTTGAAATTCAATATTTACTTCCAAATGGTACTAAAACAGTTTGCAAAAATTATATTTTTGTTTAACAAGTTTGAAAATCATTTTATACTTATATAAATATAATATTTATATAAGTATGATTAAGTAGACATTCGAATAAATAATTCTACCACAAGCCCACAACCAAACAAGGAACATGAAATGGAGTTAAATTACCAATTCTAAGCCTGTTGAATCCTAATTATATATATATATATATATATATATATATATATATATATATATATATATATATATATATATATATATATAATTTTGATAATGGCAATAATTTATAAACATTGAAAATATTTAGATATTAACACAATTTTTATTGTGTTACACTTGTATTCCCCCCCCCCCCCCCCCCCTCCTCCCTTAAAACAGTGAAAAATTATGAAAATGTATGGGTATGAACTCACCTTTTGTATGAGTTCTCAACTGGTTGTGTAGATCTTCAGGTTAGAACTTGTATTATAAATCGTATCCTAACAATATTTACACACGATATCGTATTTAAATAAAATATAATGATTTAAATACTAAGTTTAAAGTGTTAAACAACACTTAATCAATGTAAGAGAACTTACAATAAACCTTAGAATAGTTTTTAGGTGTTCTTGATGTAACTAAGGAGATAAGGTGTTTTTGGTTGAAAGTTAATGAGATTAGATGGCGTTTTCGATGTGAGACTAAGAACGCTTGATGATTTCAACAAGATTATATGAAGATTCAAGACTTTTCGGTTGTAAATCAATAGAAAAATGGTTGATTTTGATGGTTAGTATGAGGATTTCGCATGAATGATTGAGAGAGAAGAAATGATGTTTTCGGTTGTGAAGTGTAAGAATGAAGATATTTTCCAAAGATGTCATATATATACAAAGCAAAATGTGAGGCAGTTTGAATGATTTCGATCAAGAACACAAACCGATGAAAGAGGTTCTCGGTTAAGAACTCCACCCGAGAAGTTTAGTTTTCAGCCAAAAAAGGAAATCCACCGAGATGGTTCACGGTTGGAAACTGATTGCGGAGTAATTGGGTTGTCGGTCTCGCACATTTGCGACCAAGAACCGTTTTTGTTTTGAGGCTAATTTTAAAATACCGAGGGTTTTCGGTTTATGCGAAAATTCTCGGATTTAGGTGATTTTACTTCTAAATTTTTACAACACTTTAGTAAATGGTTTATACGTATCAAAATTAGTAATTTAACTTTAATAAATTAACAATTCAACCAATTTGACTTTTATTTGACATGTTTTGACTTGTTGACCTTGGGTTGACTTTTACAGACTTGAAAATAACGGGTTGCTACATTATCCCCCCAATAAAGGGAATTTCGTCCCAAAATTTGTTTCTAAAATGGTACACATGAACAAAGGAAAGGATGTGGATACTTTTGTTTTATTTGATCTTCCCGTTCCCAAGTGAATCAAGTCCCCGCTTGGCATTCCAGCGAACCTTCACTATTGGTATACAGCTTTGTTTTGTTCTTTTGATTTCCCTATCCATGACTTCCACCGGTTCTTCCACGAAGTGAAGACTCTCGTTAACTCGAATTCGTTGAGTGGGATTACAAGAGTCCCATCAGATAGACACTTCTTGAGATTAGAGACGTGAAAAGTGGGATGAATGTTACTAAGTTCATGTGGTAGTTTGAGTTTATAAGCAACCGGACCAATTCTAGCAAGAATCTCGAATGGTCCGATATACCTTAGATTTAGTTTCCCACGTTTTTCGAATCACATCATTCCTTTCCAAGGTGAGACCTTTAACAAAACGTGGTCACCAACCTGGAATTCTAAGGATTTTTGTCGTTTGTCCGCATAACTTCTTTGTCTGTCTCTAGAAGCTTTTAATCGTTTCCGATTTGTACAATCATTTCTGTGGTTTCTCGAATGATCCCGGGACTGGTTAGTGTACTATCGATTACATGGTTCTTGGCTAGTTACGTATCACCCACTCCAACCCAACACAGAGGGGATCTGCACTTGCGGCCATGGAGGGCTTTGAATGGTGCAACTTTAATTCTAGTGTGATAATTGTTGTTGTATGAGAATTCGATGAGTGGTAAATAGGTATCCCAATCTTTACCAAAATCTATCACACAAGCCCTTAACATGTCTTCCAACAGTTGTATGGTTCTATCGCTTTGCCCATTAGTCTGAGGATGGTACGCTATACTCATGTCAAGATTGGTTCCCAAGGACTTTTGCAGTGATTGCCAAAACCACGAGGTAAATCTACTATCTCGGTCAGAAATAATAGATACTGGCACACCATGCAATCGTACTATTTATTTAATGTACGTCCTTGTTAACTTCTCCATTTTATCAGTTTCTTTTATTGGCAGGAAGTGTGTAGATTTGGTTAATCTGTCGACGATTACCCAAATGGTGTCATAACCACCCGTTGTCATGTGTAGCTTGGTTATGAAATCCATTGTGATCCGCTCCCACTTCCACTCTGGTACTTCTAGTTGTTGAAGTAAATTTGAGGGTTTTTGATATTCTACTTTGACATTGACTCAAGTTAGACACTTACCCACATAAGTAGCAATTTCAGATTTCATGTTCAACAATTTCAACTTTCATGTTCGGCCATCCGGGTGAACAGAGTATCGAGTTTTATGAGCTTCATTCATGGCAACAACTCTGTAGCCACCAAACTTTGGTGTCTAGATCCGATTCATGAGATAATGAACTCCATCACCCATGATTTCCAAGTTCTTTTCCATTCCTCTTAATGCTTCACCCGTCACGTTCTCAGGTTTCAAGGCTTCCAACTGAGCCTGCTTGATCTGTGTGGATAGGTGGGAGTGGATAGTCATGGTCAAAGACTTTACTCAGCATCCCGAGTATTCTTTCCGATGAAAGGCATCTGCTGCCACATTGGCTTTGTCGGGATGATAGCGAATCTTACATTCGTAATCATTGAGTAGTTCTACCCATTGTTGTTGTCTCATGTTAAGTTCCTTCTGATCGAATATGTGCTAGAGGCTTTTATGATCAGTAAATACTATGCATTTCATACCATACAGGTAATGCCTCCATATCTTTAGAGCAAAAACTACTGCTCCCAGTTCAAGGTCATGTGTAGTATAATTGACTTCGTGGTTCTTAAGTTGTCTCGAGGCATAGGATATAACATTTCCTCGCTGCATAAGAACGCATCCTAACTCTTACTTGGACGCATTGCAATAAACTACAAAATCTTCCATCCCTTCTGGGAGGGACAAGATTCATGCACTGCAAAGGGCTTGCTTTAGTGTCTGAAAACCATTTTCTTGTTTCTCCTCCTAGTTGAATGTCACACCTTTCTGGGACAAGGTGGTGAGTTGATGTGCGATCTTTGAAAAGGTTTGAATAAATCTCCTGTAGTAGCCAGTGAGATCTAGAAACTGACAAATTTATGTTGGGGTTCATGGGGTCGCCCAGTTTTCGATAACTTTGATCTTGAAGGGATCAACATGAATCCCTTCCTTGCTAACTACATGACCTAGAAATTCTACCCTTCGAATCCAGAATTCACATTTTAAGAACTTCGCATACAATTTCTCTGCCCTTAAGGTTTCCAAGACTTGTCGTAAGTGTTGGTTGTGTTCTTCCTTACTTTGGGAATAGACTAGTACATCGTCAATGAAAACTATAACGAACTTGTCTAAGTAAGGTTGACACACACGATTCATCATGTCCATGAATAATGAAATTGCATTCGTTAGACCAAAGGACATCACTAAAAATTCATAGTGATCGTAGTGAGTTCTAAAAGCAATCTTTGGAATCTCTGGCTCCTAGACTCATAGATGATGGTATCTTGATCTCAGTTTAATCTTGGAGAAGAAATTGGCTCCTTGAAGTTGATCAAAAATGTCTTCTATCCGTGGTAGAGGGTATCGGTTCTTAATGGTAAGCTTATTTAGTTCACGATAGTCTATGCACATTTGGAATGATCCATCCTTCTTTTTCACGAAGAAGATCGGTTCTCCCTAGGGCGAGAAGCTTGGTCTAATGAATCCTTTGCTGAGAAGTTGGTTCAATTGGCTGGATAGTTCCTGCATCTCTGATGGTGCAAGACAATATGGGGATTTAGCTATGGGACGGGGTAGCTCCAGGAATCAAGTCGATTCGGAATACGACGTGGCGTTCAGGAGGAACTCTTGAGAGATCATCGGGGAATACATCAGGAAAATCACAGACTCTAGGGATATCCTTAATTCTTTTCACTTCTTGTGTCTTATCAACCACATGAGCTAACAAGGCACAGTAATCTTTGCGAAGATACTTCTGGGCCTTGACGCAAGAAATGATTTGAAGATTTGCACCGAATTTGTCGCCATAGATAACAAGAGATTCGTTACTTGGCGGATTAAGACGAATGGCTTTTTCGTAACATAGGGTATCAGCTCGATGAAGACTTAACCAATCCATGTCGATTATAATGTCAAAGCTTTTAAGTGAGATCGGCATAAGGTCAATTTGGAATGAATGGTTATTTAGAGTAAGTGTGCATCCTATGTATATGTCATTTGTGCTCTTAGTTTTTCTGTTGACCATCTCAACGGTGAATGTATCTTTTAGTGATTTTGGATTTTGTTTTAGTAGGTGTTTGAATTTATGGCTCGCGAAACTTTTCTCCGCACCGCTATCGAAAAGAATGCATGCGTAAGAATTGTTAAGAAGAAACATACTTGTAACCACATTAGGATCTGCTACCACTTCTTCATATCCAATTGCCAAAACCCTCACTATACCACCAACATTATTTGTCTTAGGATAGTTTCTCTTGAAATGTCCTACTTCCTCACATTCATAGAAAGTTTGACTTACTCCCGTGGCAGGGACTTGAGAGATGGGTTGTGCGGGTGCTTTACAAAAATGGGCGGTGTGCTCCTTTCTGTTGCAGTTTCGGCAATGCGTTTCTCTGCAAACTCCTGTATGATGGAAGTTGCATTTATTTCACATTAGCAAAGTTCCAGCGTATCGACTTGGGGTTGCTAGGGTAGCAAAAACAGTAGTAGATTTAGAGGCAGGTACAACAGCAGGAATGGTAGCATCATGGACTGCCACTGTTTGTTGTTTCTTGGAGGGCTAATGTGATGATTTCCCTTTTCACTTATTCCAGAATTTCTTTTTACTGCCACTCTCCTTGGGTTGTTCGGGAATAACTATCACGGAATCTTGGTGATCTTCGTGATCTATCAGTGTCTGTGCCAGACGTTTTTCACTATCAAAGGTAAAGGGATTGACAGCCAAAACATTTTCTTGAGTCAGGGGAGTTAATCCCCATATATACCTCTCCACCTTCTTGCTCTCCGGGGTGACCATCCCGGGACACAGAAGAGCCAGGTCACTAAACCTAGCAATGTAAACAGCGATATCGGAGCCCTTCATCTATAGACTCCAGAGCTCCCGCTCTAGTTTTTGCATTTCGCCCCGCAGGCAATATTCTGCCAGCATGAGAACTTTTCAGTATTCCCAGCCCATAGCATTGGTGACCGGGAGAGATAACGATTTGACATAGCCATTCCACCAGGAGACGGCTCTATCTAAGAAGGTGCATACTGCAAACTTTATTTTGCTTGCTTCTGGGCAGGCACAAATTTCAAACACTGATTTGGTTTTCTCGAACCAACGTGTCAGTGTAATGACACCTCTGGTGCCATCAAAAGTTTTGGGTTTTGCATTAGTAAAGTCTTTATATGAACACTTCCGAGGGCCGTGGCCGATGTGCCAAGTGCGATAAACCACACAGTGGGGCTTGTCGGACGACAGGCTTGGGATGCTACGCATATGGCCAGTCGGGCCACGTGATCAGAGATTACCCCAAGAAGGGCTTGATTTATTTTCATTGCAACCAGACCGGCTATAAACGAGCCGATTGTCTGAGGTTACAGGGAGGGGGAGGGCAGTAGCGGTGTCTGTGCCCGCCACAATGAGGATGTCACACCCCCAAACCGGAACAGCGAAAACATTCGGGGGCAGATGACGCCATGTATAGTAGCACAACAATTGCATAATAGTAATCAAAGTACAACAACCATGTATTGATAAAGTATAAGTTTTTACATATGTGTTCAAATCATTGTATATTAACACCAAAAAATTAATACAAAAGCAAAAGACATGAGTCTATGAATCTCCATCTTCTCAAAACCTGTGGATACCTGTTACTAGTTTCCTGAGAATACAAGTAGTTTTGAAAAGAGTGTCAACAATTAAGTTGGTGAGTTCATAAGCATGTTTGTAACTGAAATATGTTTTTCTAGTTCCTTGGTAATGTAAATATGTTTTCCCAGAAAATCCTATATTTTCTGTTGTAGTATGTTGTAAGCAAAACGTGTGGATGTTATTGTACTCTGAAGTTGTAATATGTAGTTTAGTTCACTTAAAACCATGAAAAGTATGTTTTCTCTTTACTGAAATAGATAATTTTTTTTGTACATGTTATGAAAACCATGTATTTGTAATCGTTTAGTTTTACTAATTGTAATTGTAAAATATTGTATAATACTTTTATTATTAAATAAAATTATGTGAAGTTGTTTACTTATTCATACACTAATTATTTTTTTCAATACCAAATTGTGAGTTATTATAAGCATGCTTGTTGTCCTAAGATGGCATGAACCCGACGTTCTTCAGGCATCGCAATCGGTAGGACATTTGTCACCACAGATCTGCCGTCCAAGATATTGCAAGAAGCTCTGGTGCGGGATTGTCAGTCCTGTATAGATGTATACACAAGTGTCACGCTCTCCCACCAAGAGACTCTGGTTATAATTTCAGGACTTGGTTGGTACTTAGATAAGTACGTGAAGTGTGTCTCACAAATGCTATATTTATGATTATGCTCAGAATAATGAAAATTTACCTTATAATGAATAAACTGTAAGTATATCTCATAAAATATACTTAATATAGTTTATATGTTTGCTTTTCTGTAATGTATTATGAATATCTAAAGTAGTGCATATGATCTATAAACCATACATATTATAATTTATATGTTTGTGTTTTGTAATCTTAACTTTGGAAAAAATATGTAAGTTTCATAAACTATACATATTATAGTTTATATGTGTAACATCCCAAAAATACGAGCCAAAAATTTCATTTTTAAAACACATACTTAGCAAAACATTAGAATTAAAACATTCACCGATCATATCATTTCATAAAAGATGTGCGTGTCTGGAAACTAGTTTATAAAAACATAACAATGTCAGAATACAAATCCCCAGGAAGATCTCATAGTGCGGAATACAAAGCGTGTGTGTGATGTGTTGCTACCGCGCCAGCTCCTTCCCTTTCGAAGAAGAGGTACCTGAAACCAAAACTGAAAACTGTAAGCACGAAGCTTAGTGACTTCCCCCATCATACCACATACCATACAATCACATATCATACATATTGTCGGGCAATTTTGGGGTTCCCGACTTACCCGGTACGACCATTCTGGGGTGCCGACCTACCCGTGTCAAGTCGTTCTGGGGTGCTAACTACCCATGTCAATCCATTCTGGGGTGCTGACTACCCATCGGCCCTAACGACCGATCCTCGGGGACTATTTCACCCCCTACTGCTACTATCACATATATCATAACATAACATAATATCAGACATATCTGGGGTGCCTGAACTTCCCTTCGGTCCTAACAACCGAACTCGAGGACTGGTCCCCTCCTACTACCTCTATCGCATATAATATAACAAGCCAGTATGCAAACATATCATCACATACTGTCAGACATATCTGGGGTGTCTGACTACCCTTCGATCCTAACAACCGAACTCTACTACTATCACATATGACATATCATGCTAGCATATAATATATCAGGTAGTATCAAACCTAGATGATATCACAAAGACAATCATCTATCATACGTCTCCTACTGGTGGGCCGTCATTGTGGCCTTAGACCCACCGCTACTGGAAGGTAACTCACCTCGAAAGTAGTTGTTGAAGTCTGCTTGCTGAGCGCCTGACTGCTAGATCGCAAATTGTAGCACCTGGTTTCCGGTATGTGAATTTTATTTAAGCATTGCCCTATTTTAGCCTTGGACTCGGCGAGTCATAAGGTCTGACTCGCCGAGTAGGGACGAGACTCAGGACACGTTTAAGTGGGCGACTCGGCGAGTCCATATCCTGGACTCGGCGAGTCACCGCTGCTGGATGAAACCCTAAGTTTCAAGGGTTTGCACCCTATTTAAACCCTCATTCCGCCCCAACTCGTCCCCATTCACCCCAGAACTCCCCCAACATCGTTTTCCCTTGTTTCCTTGAGAGATTGAAGTGTTCTTGGTGTATTCTTGAAGGTTTTGAGGAGAAAGAGGAGGAGATCAAGAAGAGGAGAAGGAGATCAGTCATCCTTGTGTCATTTCAACATTTTCCTTGAGGTATATCTCGTTTTTCCCCTGTTTCTATGCTTAGGATTTCATTTGGGACACTCTTGAGCAATTCTTCAAGCTTGTTTGTGCTTAATGTTTCGTAATAAGTGGATTAACCTTTAGATCTAGGCAAGATTGAGCTCCAGGAGCTCAGATCTGTGAGCTTTATGGCCCCATGTGGCTTGTTCATCCTAGATCTACCCTTTTGAGGCATTTTGCACCCTAAAATCCACATTAGTAAATATCCACACGTAAAGTTGGAAACTTTACGTGTGATTTGGGTCCTAGAAGTCCAGATCTATGAATGGCATGGACTGAAATCGAGTAAATCTGTGTATTTGGTGGATGCATGGCGACGACTCGGCGAGTCGTATAGGTGACTCGGCGAGTCTGGTCGCGAGTCACCGATTTGGTCCCTTCATGATGTGTCGAGTTGAGTCGTGAGTCACAGGGGGTGACTCGGTGAGTTGGGAGCTGAACTCACCCATGTTAGGACTCGGCGAGTCAATGCCCTGACTCGGCGAGTCCAAGGCAATCTTCATAGATCAAGAACAGACTCGGCGAGTTGTTCATACAACTCGGCGAGTCTTAGCATAAAGTGTTCTTCGAATGAAGATGAACTCGACGAGTTGTTCATACAACTCGGCGAGTAGGATGAAGGAGTTGAATGACAGTTAGAAGGTGAACTCGTCGAGTCATAGCCCGACTCGACGAGTAGAACCAGGGACCCAGGACAATGGTTTGCTAGGGACTCGGCGAGTAGTGATCCACTCGGCGAGTCGGGTCAACTGAAAGTTGACTCTAGCATTGGCTTAGAGCTAGACCTGGGGTAAAATGGTCATTTTACCTAAAGGACAGTTAGCAGTGTTTGATTGAGTATGTTATGGGAATTGCAGCCGGAGGACTCCCGGAGCAGCAGCAGTCAGTTAGTTCCCGATCAGTTCAGCAGCTACTTTGAGGTGAGTTACCTTCCAGTAGTGGTGGGTCTAAGGCCACACTGCCGGCCCACCAGTAGGAGATGTATGATAGATGATTGTCTTTGTGATATCATCTAGGTTTGCTATTACCTGTTACGTTACATGCTATCATGATACGTTATATGCAATAGTAGTAGAGTACGGTCGTTAGGACCGCTGGGTAGTCAGACACCCCAGAATTATCTGACTGTATGTGATGGTATGCTTGTATGTTGATCTATTATGATATGCGATAGAGGTAGCGGGAGGGGACCAGTCCCCGAGGATCGGTTGTTAGGACCGATGGGTAGTCAGCACCCCAGAATGGCTTGACATGGGTAGTCAGCACCCCAGAATGGCTGGACACGGGTAAGACGGCACCCCAGAATGGCCGTATGGGTAGGTCGGCACCCCAGAATGGCCGTACCGGGTAGTCAGGCACCCCAGAATAGCCTGGCAGTACGTATGTTATGTGTTTGTATGGTATGTGGTACGTTGGGGGAACTCACTAAGCTTTGTGCTTACGTTTACAGTTTTGTTTTCAGGTACCTCTGCACCGAAGGGGAAGGAGCCGGCGCGGTAGCGGCACGTCATACACACACTCTTCGGTTTCCGCATTTACGAGATTTACTGGGATTGTACTCTGATATTTTGATGGGATGTATGGTTTGACCTTTTAGAACATGGTTACGATGTGTTATGGTGTGATCAAACAATGTTTTTATTTATTAATGTTTTCTAAAGTAATACTTTAAAATGAAATTTTCGGACGTAAAATTTGGGTCGTTACAACTTGGTATCAGAGCCCTGGTTTGAGGGATTCGGACACGCCTTCGGGAGTGTTTGGACTCAAATCGAGGGATTGAAAGATTTTCCAAAAGAAATTGTTCTTTAAAACTCGGAAAAGAGTCATAAGAAAGAGCAAAGTGTGTGACGTGCGCAACCGGCCGAGCTCAAGTAAGTATTCCCCATAGTACCCATACAAGTTTATGTTATGTTTATCAGCTTACGTAGAACTGCATGCTAGAATAGGCTAAGGATCTAGGAGTGATGCCTTATGTGCCTGCTTATGTGTTACATCTTTATGAATATTGCATGCTAGAATTGAGTAGACAGCAGTAGGATAGCCTGTTTAGGTTATGCCTGAAAGTATGAGCTTAGCATCCTATGTTAAGTGTCGTTTCTTGTTATAAGAATAGTTTTGGCTTGAGTCTGTTTTTCCCTTATCCGAATGCTGCTTGCTTCGTGCTTGGTGGGATTCTGAGTAATGGGAGTTAGCCACTAGGTAAACACGTCACACCACATGTAATCAGGGTTGAATAATCCCAAAGTATTGGAACTGGCCCTATTGCGCAGCTCTTGTTTGAGTCCAACCGTTGTAGGGACGGATCTTTTACTTGAAGGATTATCTAATCCTCATCACATGTGATGGTGTTTAGGTGGTGGCTAACTGGCATTATGAGGAGACCTACAGCAACTGAGGACCAGTCGTGTTGAACTTGAGTTTTCCCTAGGGCAAGCCTAGGATGAGAATAACAGAGAGTAGCAGTAGTAAAGGGGAGCTGGTGGAGTCGAGGAATTCCTCAAGAAGGTACGGATAGATGTGGAAGGTAGTATGGGCCCGTACTACTGAAAGCAGAGGATCCGTACCTGAGCCGAGGAAGGCCAAGACGAGACCAAGGAACCTGTAAGTAGTTGAGATCCCTCAGAAAGTAGCAGTACCACTAATGATTATTATGATGTTTTGCAGAATGGTGGTACTTCGACTGAGACCGACAGATGGCGGGTTAGGAGAGGGGCCAGGTTCGGGATCAGGCACCGAGCCGATTGATGAGAGGCTACGTGAGTTCATCACGTCGGAGATCACTAGGGGCATCCTTGAGTCGACCCCTATCATCTTTGGGTCGATCAAGGAAGGGATCGTGGAGTTAATGGAGGATCGCCTACGGGCATTCAGGAGCGACTTGGCCTCTAGCCAGTCGGGATCTCGCACACTATCCTTCAAGGACTTCAGGGGCAGTGGTGCGCCGGATTTCCATGGGGTGAAGGACCCCATTGTCGCCAGGCGATGGATTGCGGATATTGAGTCCGCCCAGTTGACCAGCTTCTGCCCTAAGGGGTCGAAGGTGAGGTACGCAGCAGGGTGTTTACGGGACCGAGCCCGGGATTGGTGGGAGTCAGTGGGTGACTCGTTGGGAGCCTCGGCTATCGAGGCAATGACCTGGTCGGACTTTGTGGCTAGGTTCAGGGCGGAGTTTGCACCAGCGGTCGAGCTTCAGCAGCTGGCCAGGGAGTTTCTAGACATGAGACAGACGACAGAGACCGTGGCGGAGATCACCGCCAAGTTTCGGGAGAGGGCTTTATTGGTGCCCCAGTATGCAGGTGACGAGGATATGAGGAGGACTCGTTACCATGATATGCTACGAGCTGACATTCGGGAGCATGTTAGCTTTTCGGCTTGCCCTACCCTGGACTCCATGATTGCCAGGGCTAGGGAGAGAGAGATAGATTTGGAGCACATCCGGAAACGGAAACTTGAGAACGGTCAGGCAGCAGGGGCTTCGGGGAAGAAGCCCAAGGGATCAGATGGGAGGCCGAAAGGCCAGTCGGGACCGAGCCGCTGCAGGAGGTGCGGCAGGCCGCACGAGGGGGCGTGCAGGATGGGATCGTCAGGCTGCTACAAGTGCGGCAAGTTTGGGCATATCAGCAGGGATTGCACTGCTCCTGCGACAGTTATTCAGACATCGGAGTTGCTGTGTTTCCACTGCAACCAGAGGGCCACAAGAAGGCCAATTGCCCCATGTTGACAGTTTCAGCGCCAGTGAAGGCGCCAGCTCCAGCGACCCTGCGGATCACGGATGGCCGTCAGGGCAAGGTAGAGGCTCCAGTGGTGAGGAGTCGGGCATTTCAGTTGACTGCCGAGGAGGCACGCGCCGCGCCCGATGTGGTGACGGGTATGATTCCTTCCTTCTATCTTTTATTTTACGTTGTTATGATATTGATATGTGCTCCGTGTGTATACATGTGTATTAGGATCGTTCCATGTGAACGGCATCCCAGTTCAGGTATTGTTCGACTCGGGTGCATCCCGATCGTTCGTTTCTCTTGCCCTTAGCAAGAGATTTCATGAGACTTCAGGCGAGTTAGATTGCCCGTTAGAGGTAGAGATTGCTGACGATCGATCGGTGCGAGCATCGATGGTGTTTCGAGATTGTGTTCTGCGACTGTTTGAGGAGCGTTACCTGGTAGACTTGGTTCCCATTCCATTGCGTGGGAACAAGGTGATTATTGGTATGGATTGGTTGAGCCCTAATGGGGCAGTGATAGATTGCGCACAGCAGCTAGTGCGAGTCAGGACCCCAAGCGGGGGAGAGTTAGTGATTCATGGAGAGCGGCCGCAGTGTGGACCCACTTTATGTTCAGTAGCGAGGGCTAGGCGCTACCTTCAGCAGGGATGCGCGGGTTATGTCGCGTATGTGATGGATACCCGGGAGGCGGGTAAGGCGACCGTGAGCGAGGTCCCGGTGGTTCGAGATTTTGCTGATGTTTTCCCGGAGGAACTACCTGGGATACCTCCGGAGTGACAGGTTGAGTTCAGGATTGACCTCATTCCCGGTGCGGCTCCGATAGCCAAAGCACCATATCGGTTGGCTCCTCCCGAGATGCAGGAGTTGTCTACGCAGCTGCAGGAGCTGCTGGACAAGGGATTTATTCGGCCGAGCAGTTCACCCTGGGGAGCACCGATTCTGTTTGTAAGAAAGAAGGACGGGTCGCATCGGATGTGTATAGATTATCGGGAGCTGAACAAGGTAACGGTGAAGAACCGATACCCGCTTCCAAGGATTGACGACCTATTTGACCAGCTTCAGGGAGCATCTTGGTTCTCCAAGATTGACTTGCGTTCGGGGTATCATCAGATGAGGGTCAGGGAGGAGGATATGCAGAAGACTGCGTTTCGGACGCGCTATGGTCATTACGAGTTCGTGGTGATGCCGTTTGGGCTCACCAATGCTCCTGCCGCGTTCATGGACCTCATGAACCGCGTGTGTAGACCGATGCTGGATCGGTCTGTGATAGTCTTTATCGATGATATCTTGGTCTATTCCAAGACTCGGGAGGAACACGAGGAGCATCTGAGGGAGGTATTGGAGACCCTGAGGAGGGAGAGCTTGTATGCCAAGTTCTCCAAGTGTGAGTTTTGGTTGCGCGAGGTGCAATTTCTTGGACACCTCGTCAACCAGAACGGGATTCTGGTTGATCCAGCCAAGGTCGAGGCCGTGATGAGATGGGAGGTCCCGAAGTCTCCATCCGAGATTCGGAGCTTCTTGGGATTGGCAGGCTACTATCGGAGATTTATCCAAGATTTCTCCAAGATAGCCGTACCCCTGACACGACTGACGAAGAAAGCCGTGGTCTTTCGGTGGGGACCCGAGCAGCAGGCTGCGTTTGAGATGCTGAGACAGAAATTGTGTGAGGCACCGATCCTAGCCCTGCCTGAGGGCGTAGAGGATTTTGTGGTTTACTGCGATGCATCCATTTCAGGGTTGGGCGCAGTTCTGATGCAGAGGGGGCATGTCATTGCCTACGCTTCGTGGCAGCTCAAGCCTCACGAGGCAAATTACCCGACGCACGATTTGGAGTTGGGGGCGGTGGTCTTTGCCCTCAAGATTTGGCGGCATTACCTCTACGGGGTTCGGTGTACCATCTACACGGACCACAAGAGTTTGAGGTACCTCATGGACCAGCCGAATCTGAATATGAGGCAGCGGTGGTGGTTGGACGTGGTGAAGGATTATGATTGCGAGATCCTTTACCACCCGGGGAAGGCCAATGTGGTGGCCGATGCGCTTAGCCGCAAGACGGTGCCGATCAGGGACGTCTGTTTGAGGATGACTGTGGTGACTCCCCTGTTGGAGCAGATTCGGGAGGCTCAACAGGAGGCTATCAAGGAAGAGCATCGGAAGAGCGAGCGTGTGGTGGGTCAGGTTTCCTCCTTTGATTATGATGGCAGAGGACTTTTGACATTACACCGTAGGGTGTGGGTGTCGTATCACGGTGGCGTGCGTCAGACTTTGATGGAGGAGGCGCACAAGTCCCGATTTTCTATTCATCCCGGGGCGACGAAGATGTATAGGGATCTTCGTCCGGATTATTGGTGGCCTTGCATGAAGCGGGATGTGGCATGGTACGTCGAGCGGTGTTTGACCTACAGGAAGGTCAAGGCCGAACATCAGAGGCCGCATGGCAAGATGCAGCCGTTGGACATTCCACTGTGGAAATGGGAAGATATCACGATGGATTTTATCACAAAGCTTCCCAGGACCGCACGGGGAGTGGATTCGATTTGGGTCATCGTGGATAGATTGACCAAGAGTGCTCACTTTATTCCGACTCAGGAGAGCATATCGGCCGAAAAATTGGCCGACATCTATATCAGGGAGATTGTGGCACGGCATGGGGTGCTAGTATCGGTAATCTCGGACAGGGATGTGTGTTTTACTTCCAAATTCTGGAAGAAATTTCATGATGAGTTGGGCACTCGTCTGCATTTCAGCACCGCCTTTCACCCGCAGACAGATGGTCAGAGTGAGCGGACCATCCAGACTTTGGAGGACATGTTGCAGGCGTGTCTACTGGATTTCGGTGGTAGCTGGGATACCTATCTTCCTTTGGCTGAGTTCTCCTACAACAACAGCTATCACGCGAGTATTCACCGACTCCCGTTCGAGATATTGTATGGGCGGAAGTGCAGAACCCCGATATGTTGGGGGGAGGTTGGCCAGAGAGTCATGGGAAGCACTGAGGTGGTGCTAGAGACGACCGAGAGGATCCAGCAGGTTCGGAGCAGACTTCAGACTGCTCAGAGTCGGCAGAAAAGCTACGCCGATAGACGTCGATCCGACTTGGAGTTCCAAGTCGGGGATATGGTCCTCCTGAAAGTCTCACCTTGGAAAGGTGTCATTCGATTCAGGAAGCGGGGCAAGTTGGGCCCAAGATTCATCGGGCCGTTCAGGGTTGCAGCCCGGGTGGGCAAGGTGGCGTATAGGTTGGATCTGCCAGTCGAGCTCAGTCAGATCCACAGCACCTTCCATGTTTCGCAGCTGCGGAAGTGCCTGGTGGACGATTCAGCAGTAGTACCGTTGGAGGATATTGGAGGATATTCAGGTTGATGACAGCTTGAATTACATTGAGCGCCCAGTCGCAATACTTGACAGAAAGACCAAGACGTTGAGAAACAAGATGGTAGAGCTAGTAAAGGTGCAATGGCAGCACCGCAAGGGTTCGGAATGGACTTGGGAACCGATGGACGAGATGATAGAGCATTACCCCGAGCTGTTTCAGGACCGGGCAGCAGACTTCGAGGACGAAGTCTAAAATAAGTGGGAGAGATTTGTAGCACCTGGTTTCCGGTATGTGAATTTTATTTAAGCATTGCCCTATTTTAGCCTTGGACTCGGCGAGTCATAAGGTCTGACTCGCCGAGTAGGGACGAGACTCAGGACACGTTTAAGTGGGCGACTCGGCGAGTCCATATCCTGGACTCGGCGAGTCACCGCTGCTGGATGAAACCCTAGGTTTCAAGGGTTTGCACCCTATTTAAACCCTCATTCCGCCCCAACTCGTCCCCATTCACCCCAGAACTCCCCCAACATCGTTTTCCCTTGTTTCCTTGAGAGATTGAAGTGTTCTTGGTGTATTCTTGAAGGTTTTGAGGAGAAAGAGGAGGAGATCAAGAAGAGGAGAAGGAGATCAGTCATCCTTGTGTCATTTCAACATTTTCCTTGAGGTATATCTCGTTTTTCCCCTGTTTCTATGCTTAGGATTTCATTTGGGACACTCTTGAGCAATTCTTCAAGCTTGTTTGTGCTTAATGTTTCGTAATAAGTGGATTAACCTTTAGATCTAGGCAAGATTGAGCTCCAGGAGCTCAGATCTGTGAGCTTTATGGCCCCATGTGGCTTGTTCATCCTAGATCTACCATTTTGAGGCATTTTGCACCCTAAAATCCACATTAGTAAATATCCACACGTAAAGTTGGAAACTTTACGTGTGATTTGGGTCCTAGAAGTCCAGATCTATGAATGGCATGGACTGAAATCGAGTAAATCTGTGTATTTGGTGGATGCATGGCGACGACTCGGCGAGTCGTATAGGTGACTCGGCGAGTCTGGTCGCGAGTCACCGATTTGGTCCCTTCATGATGTGTCGAGTTGAGCCGTGAGTCACAGGGGGTGACTCGGTGAGTTGGGAGCTGAACTCACCCATGTTAGGACTCGGCGAGTCAATGCCCTGACTCGGCGAGTCCAAGGCAATCTTCATAGATCAAGAACAGACTCGGCGAGTTGTTCATACAACTCGGCGAGTCTTAGCATAAAGTGTTCTTCGAATGAAGATGAACTCGACGAGTTGTTCATACAACTCGGCGAGTAGGATGAAGGAGTTAAATGACAGTTAGAAGGTGAACTCGTCGAGTCATAGCCCGACTCGACGAGTAGAACCAGGGACCCAGGACAATGGTTTGCTAGGGACTCGGCGAGTAGTGATCCACTCGGCGAGTCGGGTCAACTGAAAGTTGACTCTAGCATTGGCTTAGAGCTAGACCTGGGGTAAAATGGTCATTTTACCTAAAGGACAGTTAGCAGTGTTTGATTGAGTATGTTATGGGAATTGCAGCCGAAGGACTCCCGGAGCAGCAGCAGTCAGTTAGTTCCCGATCAGTTCAGCAGCTACTTTGAGGTGAGTTACCTTCCAGTAGTGGTGGGTCTAAGGCCACACTGCCGGCCCACCAGTAGGAGATGTATGATAGATGATTGTCTTTGTGATATCATCTAGGTTTGCTATTACCTTTTACGTTACATGCTATCATGATACGTTATATGCAATAGTAGTAGAGTACGGTCGTTAGGACCGTTGGGTAGTCAGACACCCCAGAATTATCTGACTGTATGTGATGGTATGCTTGTATGTTGATCTATTATGATATGCGATAGAGGTAGCGGGAGGGGACCAGTCCCCGAGGATCGGTTGTTAGGACCGATGGGTAGTCAGCACCCCAGAATGGCTTGACATGGGTAGTCAGCACCCCAGAATGGCTGGACACGAGTAAGACGGCACCCCAGAATGGCCGTATGGGTAGGTCGGCACCCCAGAATGGCCGTACCGGGTAGTCAGGCACCCCAGAATAGCCTGGCAGTACGTATGTTATGTGTTTGTATGGTATGTGGTACGTTGGGGGAACTCACTAAGCTTTGTGCTTACGTTTACAGTTTTGTTTTCAGGTACCTCTGCACCGAAGGGGAAGGAGCCGGCGCGGTAGCGGCACGTCATACACACACTCTTCGGTTTCCGCATTTACGAGATTTACTGGGATTGTACTCTGATATTTTGATGGGATGTATGGTTTGACCTTTTAGAACATGGTTACGATGTGTTATGGTGTGATCAAACAATGTTTTTATTTATTAATGTTTTCTAAAGTAATATTTTAAAATGAAATTTTCGGACGTAAAATTTGGGTCGTTACACAAATCCTCCGGCTATAAACCATAAACATAGGTTAGACACCCATAAATACCCTTAGGTCAAAAGACTGACCCTCCCTTGGTCAAAGTCAACGTCCATTTGACTGGACTCGCCGAGTCATGGCATAGACTCGCCGAGTCCTTTTCCTATTACCCCGGTCCTACTCGACCAGTCCTTCTTCCCACTCACTGAATCACCCGTAACTCATTACTCGGGACGATTGAACTGACTCGCGACCCGACTCGCCGAGTTTGAAGAACAACTCGCCGAGTTCCAGGCAATCTTCATAGGACTCGCCGAGTTGTTCATCCAACTCTCCGAGTCTAAGGCCATCTTCATGGAACTCGCCGAGTTCCTCCTTGGGACTCGCCGAGTCCCTATGACCCATTTCCCATATAGACCAAATCTGAGACATGCAACGCTTCAAAACCACAGATCCATGTTCCTTGAGCATGCTTATCACGTAAAGTTGCAAACTTTACGTGCATGCATGGCCTTATAAGCTCATAAGGCCAAAACCAAACTCTTAATGAGGTCATATACTCAATGGGGACCTCAATCACTTCAACCACAGAATTTTATGCTACTTATTCATCCAATAAGTCTAGATCTGAAGTCCTTTCGGATCATTAAGCTCAACACATGGAGTTTGGTGTTTTAGGGCTTGAAAACCACCAAATTGGGACAAAAATGGTAACTAATGACCTAAAGATCAAGGTAGGGACTTTTCTACCTGAATGGAAGCTTCTCCCTGAGTAGAGTTCGGATCTACTCCTTTCCTTGCACTCTTCAACCACCTCTTTCTTCTTCTAAGTTCCAAACCTCCTTCACAAAGCCAAAAACACTCTCAAGAACAATATGGGGGCTAGGGTCTCGCTCTACTAATCTCTGGAAGTGTTAGGGACAAAGGAGGCCAAGTTAGAGCATTTAAATAGGGTGCAAACACTCGGATTGGGGTTTTTGCCCAAACAGGGTCTACTCGCCGAGTCCGGGGACCAACTCGCTGAGTCCAAAGTCCAATTCCCGCGCCTTATCCTACTCCTACTCAGCGAGTTGGCCCATCAACTCGCCGAGTCCAAGGCAAAATGCATTATTTTTACAAGAAGTATAGCTCATTGTTACTAGTTTCGAATAAAATCATATTTGTCAAAACATTTATTTTTAATATATAAATGTATAAACATTTTTTTAATATATAAATATATTGTTTTTGTGATTCTTTAATTCCAGAAATCCAAAGGGATCGGGTTTTTTGGACATGCTACTTAAGGTCATCCGAGAGGAAACCATGCGTGAAGCCTGATGTGGTAACTCTACCAACTTGCAAACACCACCCCAAGGAGCGTAGGTGTGTTATAGCGTGACCGGTTCCACGTGGAAAGACAACCAATGAGGGTATACCTTTGTAAACGACCAATGGGATTCATTTATTCCAAACGGTCAAACGGTCGTTGTTCACGAAGGAAGGCGCCAAAAATTCTTGAATGAGGCTCGTTGGAAAAAGAATTACATTAATAAAGGCTATTGCAAAAACCAAGAAGAAGAAGAAGAAGAAGAAGAAGAAGAGACGATTAGGAAATATGGTTTAAATTAAAAAGATTCGGATTAATTAAATTTAAGTGGGGTAGCATTTTTGTCGGTTAAACTTGGTTTGATAATATGAAGTAATTTTTTGGGGGGTTTAATTGATTTGGTAATATGAAATATTTTGGAGTATATATATATATATATATATATATATATATATATATATATATATATATATATATATATATATATATATATATATATATATATATATATATATATATATATATATATATATATATATGAGTGTGTGTTTATATAATTTTTAAAAACTAATAAAATATTTATTTAATTTTAAAAATTATGTTTTATTTTTTTAATTTAAGTAAAAAAAGGTATAAATAATTTGGAGTGGTAACCATATTATTTATAAATGTTGTTTAGTTTTATAAATTATGTTTTTTTTCCAATTTAATGTACGCATTTATTAATAAAATATTTTTTATGTTTAATAATTATGTTTTTTTATTTAATATAATGTCAACAAAAAAATAAAAAATAAAAAGATAAATAATGTTGAATGGTAAAATATTCTAAAGCTAGTGATTTGATAGGCAGCAAGTAGTAGAGCTAGCGTAGGCTAGTGATTTGGTGATAAAGATGTAGTGGAACCGACGTGATGCTGAGTTGACAGCACTTTTATAATGGGTTGGTGCTGACATAGAGCTGGCGTAGGCTAGTGGTTTGGTAATAAACATGTAGTGGAGCTGATGTGATGCTGAGTTGACAGTATTTTTCTAATGGGTTTGTGCTGATGATATCCAGTGTTTTAAAAACCGGTTCGAACCGGCCGGTTGAACCGGGAACCGGAGGTGAGGGCAGTTCGATTTGGACCGGTTTTATAATGATTTCCTGACCGGATTGAACCGACCGGTTTTGGTAAAAAACAACCGGTTCAACCGGCTGAATTGAACCGGAATGGACTGGGTTGAACCGGACATTTTTGGATTTTTGTGTTTGTTTTGGCTTCTTTGTTTGATTTTGACTTTTATAATGATTGTTTTTATATGTTAGCATTCTATTTACGTTTGTAATATTATAAAGATGACAAATTTTGTAATTAATGTATGCAGGATAATTAAAAACATATACAAATATAGAACCGGTTTGACCATCCGGTTGAACCGGTTAAACCGGTTGAACCGGAAAACGTCACCCGACCGGTTCAATTAAAAAACCGGTTTTTAAAGCATTGATATATCTCTTAGCCAAACTAAAGGAGATAAAAGACGAGAACTAAAAAGGAATAAATTTAATAAAATATGTATCACAGTCTATTCTTTTTCCAGTTGTATTTAATTCAAAATGAATTTTTTTCCTTCCTTTGAATGAAGAAATTTCATATCTACTACAAAGAATTGTTGAAATCCACGTTAACTTTTGTCTTTCAACCCAATGTTTACGAATAGGTTTTTTAAATCCCGCGGGGTTTTCGAATTACTCACAAAATCGTCAACTAATGTGAATGGGATCATGAAATAAATGGGAAAGTCATGAATTTCAGTTTAATTAATTCTTCTAGAATTATATTACAATTATAGTTATATCCGTGCAAGATTAATATCATATAACAATTAAATAAAAATAGACAAATAAATTTATTTAAAAAATAAAAATGAGTACCGATGAAACCTACCATATTTCTACCTTACGAAAAAATATAATATAGTATTGAAAATAAAATACAATATAATCTAAAAAATAGTTCAATAATAAAGTTAAACATATATAATCATATGATTTGATTCAATTATAGGTTTCTTTATCTCATCCTTATTAATAAACACTTTATAAGCATAATTAACACTTAGATATTTTGTTAAATACAATAAAAGAGACTTAAATATTTTGTTAAATACAATAAATATTGTTGCGACTTTCCTTTTTATAGAATCCATATTCTGATCGACCTGTGAACACGTTGCAGACGATTGACCCTTCTTTCTAGAAGAAAAATCATGTCATTTAAATAGAAGAAGCCACAAGCTCAAATTTAATTTAATGCAAATCTTTTATCAAAGTGAAATTATTTTTGCTCTAAGAAATGGGTATGTATAGCTTCAGGAATCTAGGGATCTTGCTATTGCTTTTGATGATTTTTGAGTCATCACAATGTACAAGAGATTTTGGTTTTCGACCAGAGTCTCTTTACCCTCAAAGTAAGAAATTTTTATATCATTTTCTTTATAATTTGTTTGTATTTTATACAACTGAACTCAAGAAACACTTGTGTTCTTAAAGCTTGATATGACTCGTATTGTAGGTAACACTTAAACTCGTACAAAGCTCATGTCTCAAAATTCTACTTATATCTCAGAAAATGCTAACATGGTTACTGTTTATATATGTATAGTGAACATGTTAAACAATCACATACTAGACTTCTTTGGAATAATGACTTTGTCTCTATTTATGTATGATTAAATTAAAATATACAAAGGTATTAGAATTTATGTTTTCTTTCGATAAGCATTATATGATCCATGTCTAAACTTGACTATTAATCGAAGGGGTTATAACACAACTGTTACCTGAGACGTTGATATAGTGCCTATGAGTCTAAATGGTTGATGTTTCGAGTCCAATCTAGAAGAGTGATGTAGGTTAGGACTAGACTAGAAAGTGTATTGATGTTTATAAGAAAAAGTGTTACTATTTAATTATGTTATTGATACATGTATGTGTATATAATGTATAGGGCATGCAAAGGTATTTGCTACACTTGGAGTGGAATGTAGATGTTGCGACGGAGGATTAAGTGACAAAAAGTGCAAAACCATATGGGAAGGATCTTGCTCTAAGCTACAATGCATCCCATGGAAGTATCACAATGTTTAATTATCTAAGGTTACATGATTCATTTAGGTTATTCATTCTTTTGGAATCTCGGTGTTGTTTTTTGTTTTATTGTATGAGAAATAAGAGTATCTTCAATGGTACACATATATAATAGGTCAAAAAAATTGTCATCTTATTATTTAATTATATTGACCTCTAATTAAATTTGTTTTCTAATAGCTAATCTTTTTTGTGACTTTTTCATTAATTTAACTACTTTATCCTTATATATCTAAAATGTTATACAAACCCTCGTTTAACTAATTATTATTTACACACGTCATATTTTAATATAAACATTCACTCACTTACAAACAATTCACGTATTACTATAATGTATATTTCCATATTATATAAATTTTTTTTTATCTATAAACTTTAGATAAATAATAAATACTTAAAATTAAATCAATGGAATAAAATGTAATATTAAGAAAAAGGGTTAGAGTGTTTAAAGTATTAAGCTATATTGACCGTTCATTATTATATATTGAATCATCAATAAAAAAGAACAAAAAAACCATCTATTTCAATGATTTCAATGATGTTAAATTTTTTTTGATCACTCAAAAAGTAATAACCTATAATTTCCAAAATTGAATTCCAAACAAGTACTTGAATATAATAAGTATATAATAAGTTTTGTTATATTGTATGAGAAATAAAGATGGAATTCCAAATAAGTAAGTACTTGTTATATATATATATATATATATATATATATATATATATATATATATATATATATATATATATATATATATATATATATATATATATATATATATATATATATATATATATATAGAGAGAGAGAGAGAGAGATAGAGAGAGAGAAAGAGAGAAAAGATGCTATGAGAACTCAAAAATTGGTGAGAATTGCTAAGATAAATCTTGACGTAAGATTGAAAAAAAATAGAGATTTTATTTTTATTTATTATTAAAATCTCGAAAATCGTATGACATTTTGGAAATTATGGGTGAGATATTGGTAATTTCCAACAAATGATAAATATTTTTAGGTTTAAAATGGAAAAGGAAAATAACAAAAAAAAAAAAAAAAAAACGAATTTCACAGCTCATGCATCTAAAATATCTCCCCCCCCCCCCCCCCCCCTCATTTCTTTCGCTGTCATATGTCATCTATCCATCTATCCATGATCTTTTTTCCACCCATTTTATAACTTTTTTTGTTGAAAAAAATTATAAAAAACAAAACCTTTTAAAATTGAACTCTCCACAAAATGAGCACAATTTTGAAAAAAAATTACTACCTTTTATAAAATAACTCAGAAAAAAATACTCAAAAATTATGAAATTTTAAGTGATACTTCTACTTATTATACTAGTGAAACTGTAAAAAAAAAAAAAATTTAAATATGTTTATGATTTGTTTATACTTTAATTTATAAAATATAATAGAAGTTTTTTTATTCAAATCAAAAAATAAATGACAGAGTTTTTCTTAATACTATTTTAATGTATTTGTAGAAGAAATTATTTTAAAATCTTATTGTTAAAGATATAAACGTTTTATTTAAATGATTCTAACTTTCTATAAAAAAATAACCATGAAAAATTCTTTCTTCAAATTAAAAATAATTTAAAAGATTTATCTGTCATACATTATGAACTTTTTCAAAAGAAACTTTATGAAAAAAAGTTGTTGAAATATCAAACTTTATTTTAAAAGAGTACAAGTATTTTTTTTAAATGATTAATATAATATGATTCAAAATATAATTATTAATAAAAATGTTGAAATTCACCATGTTTATTATATTTAATTTGTTATGATCTAAAAATAGTTTGGTTCAAATATTTTATTAATCTTAATTATATCTTTTATGATTCAAAATATATAATGATCTAAAACTTGTTATGAATAAAAACTCAATTTAAATGAATATATTGTTCTCCAAAATCATATGATTAAAATGATATGATAAAAAATACTGTGATTTAAAATGATTTGAACCAAACTTTTATTATCAAAAAATGATATGATCCAAAAATAATATGACATGACAACATTATGATGCTTAATATTTTTATGATTCAGAACTTTTATAATTGTTAATCATTAAAAACCCGAACCGATATTTAATTCCAAAACATTAAAAGTACAAAAAAATTAAAACAAAATCCACAAGTAAATCCAAATATATAGTAAAATAATAATAATAATAAATGAAAAACACACAAAAAAAATATAACAAAAAGAAAAACAAAATAAAACAAAAAACTAACTAAAGTTAACCGAGTATATATATATATATATATATATATATATATATATATATATATATATATATATATATATATATATATATATATATATATATATATATATATATATATATATATATATATAGTATTTTAAATATAAAGAATTTTAAAAAATGAGAAAAATATGAAATTAAAAAGAAAAACTCATTTTTGTAGACGTTCATCGCACCTAACTAAATCATCAAGTTCTAATTACGCTCCACGGACGTGCATCATATGCGAACTCTCTATGTTTTAATATTGAGTTTGACGTTTGTGTCATTGATGAAGTAGGTGGTGGAGAATTGTCATCGCAGTCTTGATCATTTTTTGGGTCTTTACCGGATCAACACCATATATATACACACACACACACACACACACACACACACACGGAAAAGTGAATACACCCTTAAAGGTATATAAAGTTAGGTGCTCAAATTCACCATAATACGTCGTTTTGTATCATATGTGCATTATAATGTTCTTAAACGGACCCTTAACTTAATTTATTTTCAAGATTTTCAAGATTTCATTATTATCTTCCTCTTATATCACATTTTTTTGCCGAACACCTTGAAATTGAAAATAATGTAAGAGGTAGATAATGGTGAAAATCTTAAAAATCTTGGAATTAAATCATTATAGAATGATGTTGTTAATAATATATCATTATATATACTTATAAAGCTAGCATTTTTCCTTTCATCACATTCATTTGAAACTCCCATTTATTTTTTCTTTCTCCACATTCATTTGAAACTCTCATGACTTTTCAATTTCTTTCTAATAATGATTATAAGTTAGTTAATAAGGTTAAATAAATATAAAACCTAAAGTGTAATCATATATAAACTAAATTTCAATATTAAAAGAATATATTTTCTTCTACTTATAAAGTTATGTTTTTAATTTTTAACATGTAATACTTAATTTATTAGGTCTAATATGTTGTTGTATGTAAACCATTATCATTTTAAAGCTACAACTTTTGAACAATTTGTATAATATACTTAAATTGTTAATTTAAATATAACCTTATAGGATCAACTTAAGTATAAATTGTAGTTCAACTTCAACAACCTAAATAATATTTTGTAAATAGTTAAACTTTGAGCAATTTGTTTAAAATACTTAAATTGTTAATTTAAATATAACCTTATAGGATCAACTTAAATATAAATTTTAGTTCAACTTCAACAACCTAAAGAATATTTTGTAAATAGTTAAAAGTGATAAATTGTAGTGTCTTTCTAATAATGATTATAAGTTGGTTAATAAGCTTAAATAGGTATCAAACCTAAGGTGTAATCCTAAATAAACTAAATTTCAATATTAAAATAATATTTTTACTTCTACGTATAAAATCATGTCTTTAACTTTTAAAATATTATACTTAATTCATTAGATTTAATATGTTGTCATATGTAAACCATTATCAATTTAAAACTATAACTTTTGAACAGTTTTGACAAAACACTTAAATTGTTAATTTAAATATAACATTACAAGGTCAACTTCAATATAAATTTCAGTTTCACTTAAAAAACCCAAAGAATATTTTGTGAATAGAAAAAAAATGATAAATTGTAGTGCTAAATTAAAAACTAATTTGTAATATTAATTTAACTAATATATTTCCTAAAGATGTTTTTATAATCGTTAAAAGTTTTCAAATAAATAGTTTAAAATAACTTCCAATATCAATAGTTAAAAATAACTCTATATAAATTATTATATTGTTATCTTTAAAATCAAAAAAAAAATGTTTGATGTTTTAAATAATTACAATGATATAAATTAAAATGTTAAGCAAATAAATTTTAAAAAAATTAATTAATAATAACTACAACTATAAATAACATTAAACAATATATTATATTTTATTTTATTCATGAGTAACCTGGGGGTAGAGGTCATTCAAAAGATTGAGATTGTGCAGTTTTAATAGATGTATATATATTATCATATAATTCAAAATAGAGTAAATTACATGAATGGTTCCTATGGTTTAGAGTAATTTGCGTTTTTGGTCACTGACTTATTTTTTTTAACTCGGAATGTCCCTACTATTTGTTTTTGTTACACACTTGGTCCCTGTCTTACCTAAAAAAACTATTTTTTGCCTTGATTTTCTAATCTATTTAAATAAACACACTCTCCACCCCACCCATTCACCTTACCTTACCTACTTCACAATTTTTCCTTATTTAAATAATAGTCTTTTTAGGTAAGACAGAGATCAAACGCATAACAAAAACAAATAGTAGGGACAAAGCGCGTAATAAAAACAAATAGTAGGGACCTTCCGAATTAAAAAAAAATAAGTTAGGGACCAAGCGTGCAAATCAGCCCAAACCATAAGGACCATTCGTGTAATTTACTGCTCAAAATAATCAATATATTATATCTCCTTAGTATACGAATTATTATATCAAATTTAACAATAACATTATTGTTATATATAAAAAAGATATAAAGATTTCAGTTATATAAATGCTTATGCGCAACGCGCGGGCATTCGCCTAGTAATCATAGATAGTCACACATTTAGCAAGTTTTCACTTATTGAATATTTATTAGTACTTTGATTATTAATAAATAAATTTAAATCTTGTAATTAATGAGGGGATAATTATTGTTTTATGAAAACAATATTTTTTAAGAGAGAAAAACAACTAGTAATTCATAATGTGTGATATATATGTTATGTACAATATTTTGGACCATTTGTTGTCCATTTATATAAAACTAGTTTATATAAACAAAAGAGGTATATGCATGTATAAAATAAGGAGTAAAAATCACTTATGATTTGAGTTATTCTAGTCAAATTTGTGGGTATGTTGTGGTGGGGGTAATGTTGCTTGTAAAGCAACCTCTTACACCCCATGTCTCTTCCAATTATGAACCATGCTTTCATTTATTAGGGTGATCCTTCACACTTGAAAGTTGGTATAAAAGAGAGGCTTAAACTATCTTTTTTAGTTGAACGAACTTGGGCTAGATACTTCTCTTTTTCTGACTATAGAACCCTAGGTTCTCCTTCTCTTATTTTTCATGTTGTATTTTGAAGTTTGTTGAAAATTTCGTACCTAGGTCACATCAAAGGAAAAACTAATGTGCTAGGTGAAGCGATGCCTGAATTTTGAGTCATCCACTTTTAACATGTGAGTGTATAGTTACTTTCATCTTACACAAAGATATGAAGTATTTAGATAATTAAATATTATATGTGTTTATTATCTATGATTAAGATGTTATGTGTTTGATGGAATAATATAAGGCAATCTTTTTATGATTTTTACCATATATGTATTCTTATCATAATTATATTGTATTGGGTAAAAAGAGTAAAGAGAGAGAGAGAGAGAGAGAGGGAGAGAGAGAGAGAGAGAGAGAGAGAGAAAGAGAGACAGACAGAGAGATAAAGAGATGAGAAAATAATAAGAGGCCATGTCCAACAATGTACTATTGTACCAATGATACCAAATAGAGAAAAAGATGAGAACATATTGAGAGACCATTTCCAACATAGTAATACTATACCAATGAGACCATAGAGAGAAAGTGATGAGATAAAAGTGCGAGACCAAGTCAGAGATAAAATAATGGTGAACTCTTCTAGACAATCTAGTGGAACAATAGTAGACTTGCAATTTGTAGGTGTTAATGAATCATATTATCTGGGAGTATGGATTATGTGTTCATTGGAGTACTCAATCCCCCTCATGATTACATTATTGATATGTATTGCTAAGAATCCACAAGGCAGTATTGTCTAGTTATTGTTACATAGATCCTTTAGGATAGGTCCATTGAGATTATCATTTTAGGATCGAAGAGTGAGAATAATGGGAATGGGTAATCAAGATTAATCTATTTGGTATGATATATACTTAAAACAATATAGTAAAAACATTTTGGATTAAAAACCCTATGTTACGCTCCAAAGTTTGACCCCCTTAGTTTTTTTGTATCACAGGTAGTGGTACAAAGGTACATGAATAGTGATGTTTGGATCCGATGATAGATTCATGGAGATGTAGGTCATAGTATAATAATATGTTGTAAGGCCTGTAATGACTACATTTATGGTTATGTTTCTTTTATCATTTATAACATCCCAAGTTTTTAATAATCAATGAAAACATTTCTTCGAAAATACTTTTATGGGACAAATTACACATTTACAAAGAATACTCTGTTTTAAATAAGCATAAAGAAAATGTATTTTCGGGCCGTGAAAATATGGATTTCATAGTTGGTATCAAAGAGTATTAGTTTAAACAAACTATGAATTTGTGAGAACAAGAATACGATGCATAGGGACGAGGTTTGAAAACTTAAACCTTGAATTAATGCTTAAGATCAACATCTGCTTATACTTATATGTTCCAGTCAAGTCTGGCACGACCAGTCAAGACTAAATAGAGAAATCAACAAAGTACTTCAAGTATTAAATAAGGTACTATGAGTATAAACAATGTAAAGACAATAAATGAACAAATAGAATGTTTGAAAGAGTTTGATTTGAGAGAAAAGTGAAAGTGAAGTAAATTCAAACAAGAATATCTTTGAAGCAACAATCTGTCATATTTTCTTGTCATTAAACACTCCTTATATAAGAAAAGAGTTACATCGTACAAACCAAAATACATACAAAGGACTGGATAAATGAGTTACATCTGACACTCTGATTATTCATTTTGACAAAATAAATTAATCCTATGTAAGGTTACATCAAAGTAAAAGACAAGAATAATTAATGTTGAAGGATCACAATCTTCGAACATCTCTGGACTTGGCACCACAATTCTGACTTTAATCACCATCTCGGACTATGACCATTTCGGACATAAGCTTTACTTCGGATCTAAAATGGTTTGAGATTGTTATAGGTTCAATGTCAGGTTCCAACACCATCTATAAACTCCTTCCCCAAAGGTATTTTGACTGTTTTCCCTTCATCTGCTCCGTCCTTAGATCTTGATTTCTACCAGATACAGATTTATTCGACAACATCCTCCAGAGCAACCAGAGATTAGGGTTCCATTTTGGCTTCAGCAGACATTTCAGCCAGAGTACACCCCCGACGTCCCTACTACATGCCGAATTCCACCCTTCTTCTTTGATTTCAGCCACCACAATTGATATTGCCATATTTATACATGTTTTAGGCAATATTTAATTATGTTGTAATTAATATTTTGGTTATTTTCATAGATAAATGGTACTTATAAGGTTAAATTATATTTTGCAGCAAAAAAGAAGACATTTTGAAGAAAATGGACTAAAAGCGTTAAAGAATGGAACTTTGGAGGATAAAGGCTTGAAAGATAAAAAAAAATCCATAAAAAAACATTTTCTCACGACGTGAGTATTAAAGGATCACGACGTGACTTAGGACTTTCTAGAAGATAGACATTGCGAAGCAAGAGTCCTTGTTGAACGCGGATAACTACTGGACTCACGACGTGAGATGCATATGCTCACGACGTGAGTGTGGATATTTCGAAAAATATATAAGCCCTTGATCCCTACGACTTTTAAAGGTTGGATGACTTAAGAGGGTTGTAGGATTCGAAATTCAGAAGGTTTGAAGACTAGGGCATGGTTTGAATACCAAGGAAGAAGAAGAAGTTCATAAATCGATTTTTGGTTTGGTACTTTAAACATGTTTTTGTTTATGACATATGTTAGCTTATTTGTTAGAATGAGTAGCTAAATCTAGCTGCTTATGTTAGCTAGATGAAGCTAGAACTCATGGTTTATTTACAAAAACTTAGACTTTTCTTGTTAGTTAATGTCTTGTGTTTGACTGATTATACCTAGCATGCTTGATTTGATACCTAGATTGCTTTAACTTCTTATTCTGTGTAGTTAGTGACCATTAATCTGCATGAATTTGAATACCTAGTAAGTTAGTGAACATTAAATTATTAGAGCTAAGATCAAACTAATCTTAGATAAGTTATTGAACTATTAAATTTAGTTGTGCTAGAGAACTTATATTATGAACAAAATTTTGTTTGTCAATTCAATCTTACATAGCTCCAATTCTATTTAATAATTGATTATGTGTTAAGTTATATATGATCATACATAGCTTTACATTAATTAATTGAATATTGGTAAATTTGAAATTGAATTTCTAATAATATGTTAATTGATAACCAACAGAAATTGTCATAATTCACTACAAGAAAAAGACCCTTTTATGGCGCGCAAACCATGACACTCATTGATTTATGTTACGCAAAAGAGAGTGACATTAAAAAACTGACATCTCTTCAAAAAAATTAAGGATTTAGGTCACGCATTATTGCATGCCCTTAAATTAGTGTCTCATGTAAAAAAAACTTAAAAACACGGAGGGCACTTTATCTGAAATATGCATCCTCTGTGAATGTCGCTTTTTTGTTTTTTACTCAAAACGTGCGTTCTTGATGAAATCCTCTTAGAATTCTAAAATTTTTAAATAACCCGCTTCAAGATCTCCCATCGTTCTCTTATTCCCTTCTCTCTGCCAACCCTAATCACGATACCATATCTACTCTAAACCTCGACAACTCATATAATTGTTCTATAATTTTTTTCTTAAAAACTCGCATTCATTCCTGAAGATCACAAAATGGAGACCAACAACTAGGGCTTTTGTACGTGCTCCCAAATACGGGCGTCGCAAAGCTAGCAATTAGGGTTCTGCGACTCTTCATGCTCACAACCGGAGATATAGTGTTCCTCATCCTTTCCTCTTCCCATCTACCCTACTTTCTGGCAATATAATTGTTAAGAATCATTTAGGGTTCATTAATTGGTAAGAAACATTTTGTCCAAAAAAACTAAAACCCCTTTTCGATCGATTCACTCTTAGTATCCCTTGTTCCCTCTACTAATACCTCTAACCAAACCCTTAGCATCCCAAAACAACCCTAAATCCCCCCACACGATAACTAGGGTTTTTTCACATCAACATTCTCTAGACGATCGAGCTAGAGTACGACTGCAACACTTAATCTCATCGGTCGACGACCTCATCAGGCTCGCCTCACTTCATCGGCGATTGCAACTCATTAACGTCACCGTCTCGGAGACTACGTCCCAACCCTATTTTGGTCAAATCCCTTTCCTCTGATACCTTATTTTCCTCTGATACCTTATTTGCCTTTGATTCCTTATTTAGTTTTTTTGGTTCGCTTCCGCTTCACATCTATGGTCAACGACTCATCAATCAGTCCGACTTGTTTTCTTCCTCCGATGAAGCAACCGCAGACAACCTTCTTCTGATGACCAGGTGAGTATTTCTTCCCATTTTATTACTGTCTCTTGGTTCAAAATCATACCAGTTCAATGTCAACGTTTTTGGCTTTGGAAAAAAACACTAAATCATACCTAACACTCGAATCGCCCTTTGACTCCTCTAGAAGAAGCTCAATTTGTATGTACTTTTGATATAGTTCATAAAAATGTCCAAAAGTAAGGACAAAATTGCCATTAACATGTCGAATTGAATCTAATATTGTTGTTAGGTTGGACATTTGAGAGAGGTATCAAACAAGGCTAACAATGTTGAGCTTAAGTTGTTCCTGGAGGTCAAACTTGGACAGGTAAAGATTTCATTTATACTTTTCTTATTTGATTGCTATTTCTTAATATTTATGTACTCAACTCAATATTATATTGTTAATTCTAATACTCACTCATTAATATATATATATATATATATATATATATATATATATATATATATATATATATATATATATATATATATATAGGATCTATGCCCAATTCCCCCACCTGCAAAAACTAAAGAAGAAATTTTACTTTTCTTCAAACTCTGACCCTTTATAAGAAGTGCTTCGGTATGCATTCTCTCTCTCTCTCTCTCTCTCTCTCTATATATATATATATATATATATATATATATATAGTGAATGTTTCTCTTTTTCCTATTAAGTCTTATATGTGTGAATTATAAAGTGACTAAGTAGGTAATGATGTCAGTTTGGGTAAAGTGTTGTATACATAATGTCTATTTCTTTTCTAGACTGAATAAACTGTCTGGATTAGACTAAATAACCATTGTACCCTTACATTCCAAAAAAACAAATGTCACAATGGTTATTGATTCTAAGAAATATGTATAGATATTGACGTGAGAGAAGTTGAAGGAAAAAAGAAGAAGGGTTAATGTCTTAAAATATTAAGCGAGGTTTTTTTGGCTTAACCCATTAAGTGATTCTCATAGATTAAGTAAAAAAGAAAGAGACATATATAACTATCCATATTAAGTGCTTAACTCATTAACTCAAAAAGAAAGAACACCTCAATCTGGTTTAATGTGTTATCCAGGTATGTTGGAAGGCTCTTTGTGAAGAGTAGTGGAAAGCCAATGGAGATGTTGGGAAAGCTAAATGAGCTCGCAGGCTTTTCTTTTGATGAAGAAATAGAATTGTTTGAGGCCAACTTTTTAGTCTATTGTATTACTTATAATGCTATATATATATATATATATATATATATATATATATATATATATATATATATATATATATATATATATATATATATGGCTGAGATCAGTTGAGAACTCAAAGTTTTCCGAGAACCCGAGAACTAAAAGTGGAGCGTTGGATCAAAAATAATTCGTTAAGGACATGATCGTCATCTTACCAATCTCATTTAATGTTTAATTTTTTTGTGTTATTTAATATATTAATATAAATGACTAAAAATTAACAAAATAACTCAAAATTTCGGATTTATTTTAAAAAAAATAATTTTTGATTTTTTTAAAAAAAATGGAGATTTTTTAATTTTTTTCAGAAAACATGAATTTTTCAAAAAAATGAAATAATATATTTTTTAAAAAGTGCATTTTTTTTTTCAAAAAAAAAAACTGCATTTTTTCTAGAAAAAATCTGTGTTTTTTTTTTTCAAAAAAACGGCATTTTTTTTTTCAAAAAACTACATTTTTTTTTCTGAAAAACTGCGATTTTTATATAAAAAAATGCAATTTTTTTTTCAAAACTGCATTTAAAAAATATCAACGTTTTAGGTGCATATATGCATATTTTTTCGAATGCATATATGCATATTTCTTATACTATAATATTCGTAAGTAAGTTATAAAAAATCTCATTTTTATTAATAATTCTATAAATATAATACAAATATTTTATTCGATACAAAATAAAATATAAAAAAAACTACAAAGATTCACAGTGTTATCATTTCATTATATCAAGATTTATATATTTTCTTCCATTTTTCACTTTTCACCTCTTCAATATTTTCAACAAATTCTTCAAAACCTACAAGAAAGTTTTTATAAAAAAAATGATTAATGCAAGAACACTCAGAAAAATGCATAAGCATATATCATGTAAGAAATGCATAAGCATATATCATGTAAGATTCACATGTGATTATATCATGTAAGGTTTAAATATGATTATATAATGTGATATTAACATGTGACTGTATTTTTTAAGATTTAAATGTGATATTCACAAGAAAATTAAAAAAAAAATTAACAAAGACCACTCACACAAAATGCATGTGTGCATATTGACGTAATTCATATGTGATTTACATGTGAATCACATGTAATTCATATGTTATTCACTTGTGATTTACATGTGAATCACATGTAATTGATATGTGATTCACTTGTGATTTACATGTGAATTACATGTGATTAATATGTGAATTACATGTAATTTATACTTGAATCATATATGAATTATATGTGATTTACATGTAAATCACATGTAATTCATATGTGAATTAGATATTATCTACAGATCTACCGAAGAATACTACTTCTGCAAGTCGTAGTGTTGTCCGATCATCTTCTGATCAAGTGAGTGTATACTACCTTTCATAAGCACGATAATAATACAAGTATGGTTTGAGTGTATTAAGTTTATTGTTGTTTATATGTGTGAGTGTTTAGTTACTTTCTTCTAACACATAAACATGATGTATTTGCTATGAAATACGTGCTATGTGTTTATATGTTATTTGTCTATTTGAGATGGGCATGGAAATTGGAGTTTTATACAGGTGTTAAATGATTTAAACTGTGTAAGTATTTATATCTACAAAATTGTTGGGTAGAACATAGGTAGATGGAATAGTTGGTGACTATGGAGTTAGCGCCTATTGTATAAACCTTGGCGACTATGGAGTTAGCGCACGTTGAGTAAACCTTGGCGACTATGGAGTTAGCGCTTGTTAAGTAAACCTTGGCGACTATGGAGTTAGCGCTTGTTGAGTAAACCTTGGTGACTATGTAGTTAGCGCTTGTTAAGTGAACCTTGGTAACTATGGAGTTAGCGCCAGATAACTATGGATTTAGTACTTGATAAATAAGCTTTGGCAACAATGGAATTCATGCCAAATTCCTTACGAATAAATGAATGAAGGATAGTTGGTTCTTAGGGTAAAACCTTAAGGAGATAATGGGGATGGGTAATTGGGTTGATTGTTTGTTGATTACATATAATAATTATATTATTGTGGGTTGAAAACCCTATATGCTCACCAGGCTCCCAAGCCTGACCCACTCAGTTTTCTTTTCATTACAGGTAATGGCACAAGGGTGTAAGTTGGTGGAGTTGACGAGAAATTTTGGATTACAAATCAGTAGTTGAATAACTATTGTAAGGTCTATTTTATATTGTTTATGCTTTTGGTCTGTATTGAACATGACATCCCAAGGTTTTATTATTTAATGAAAATACATTCTTTCCGAGAAATGTTTTGATAAATGGTTATCATATTTTATTTTGGGAACAAATTCCGCAACTCTTTTAATCAAAAGATTACTCTGATTTTATAAAACAAAGCATAAACAAATTGGTCTTTTCTGGCCGTGAAATTGGGGATGTCACATAATTCATATGTGATTCACTTGTGATTTGCATGTGAATCACAAGTGAATCATATGTGAAGTACATGTAATTCATATGTGAATCACTTGTGATTTACATGTGAGTCACACGTAATTCGTATGTGAATTACATGTGATCTATATATGAATCATGTGTGAATTACATGTGAATCACATGTAATTCATAATTACATGTGAATCACATGTAATTCATATGTGATTTACATGTGAATCACATGTAATTCACATATGAATTACATGTGATTTACTTATAACCATCACACCATGATTCAAACAAATACAAAAATTTTAAGAAAATTCGAATCACATGTAATTCTTATGTGATTTACATGTGAATCACATGTAATTCATAATTACATGTGAATCACATGTAATTCATATGTGATTTACATATGAATCACATGTAATTCACATATGAATTACATGTGATTTACTTATAACCGTCACACCATGATTCAAACAAATACAAAAATTCAAGAAAATTCGAACATGAACCATTATCAATTATGATTGACCTGATACAAGAGTTGTTGGATGACACTTTGAATCATATCTATATGGAGATCCTTGTTCTTCTTCCAAGTCTTGTTCTTCCATTTTTACACTTGAGTTCTCATGCATATATCATTATATATTGCACTACTTCCCGTGAATGCAATCTGTAAAACATGCTTCCTTCCATGCATCTCTAAAGGCATGTTATGTAACATACATGAAAATAAAAAGAATCCCCTTAATGACTCCATCAATACACTTAAGAAATAATATATATGTATATTCACCTTTGTGTCATCAGAAACTCTATCCTGAGAAATATCCAAATCCTATAAAATGGAGTTCATTAGTAAAGTAACCAACTAGTTTTCAGTAACAGATGGAGATGAAAGAAAGATAGTAAAGTTTAGTTACTTCAGGTATGACCCCAAGTGAAAGTTCTGCATAGAGAAGATATATAGATACACCATTCAACTTGAATTTCATCATAGGAACGTGAGCCTCAGGTACAAGATGCAATTATGTGACATCAGGCATATCTGAGAGCATTCTTTTAAATTAAGATGTTCTCTACCTAATTATTGTGTTTATATCTATAAGAAGTATAAGAAGTATGGTTAAATTGTGATGTTTTTATAACTTGGATGATCATTTAATTCAAAAATCATTTGTAAATGTATGAAAATTGAATACAAATAAATCATAAAAATCTGCAAATTGTTCAACTATGAGAAATCATAAAAAATCTCAAATTCTATTATATCAAAAATCCATAAATTAACCAAATATTTTTCAACAATCAAGAACAAAAATGACATGTAACTTAGTTTACAAACAAACAGACCAAAAAAAGAATAATAATAAAATAAAATAAAAAGATATCTGGCCCGACTAACCGACAACCAAAGCAGATGTAAGATCTCGAACTTTAAGACTGCCATTTCCTCTCTGTTACAAACACATCACATAATTAGCACATAAACAACATTGAAGTCAATTCAAAGAATTTCTGATATTGGCCACATTGATGGTAGAAATGGAGCCACAACCATCCAAACCGAAGCTCACGACGTGAGCCTTCAAAGCTCACGACATGGGATGAGTCTAAACATAAAAATTCAGCAAAAGCTCTGGCTTATCATCCTCCTTTACCATTTCCGTCCCGAGCTAATAGTCATCTACTAGAACAGGAGCATTTGGAATTTATGAAGCAAGTGAAGGGTATTCCAATAAATACTCCTTTTATTGAATCGTTGTCTAATATTCCCGAATATGTAAAGTTCTTACAAGACTTGATAGATACTCGCCAGCATTTGAAGAAAAATTCTAAGGTGATTCGTAGTGAGCAGAGTTCAAAGGTTGTATTGGGGGAGTTACCAAAGAAGATGAGAGATCATGAACGCCTCACTCTTCTGTGTGAATTTGGGAATAATTTGAAGACTTACGCTTTAGCTGATTTGGGGCTAGCATAAATTTAATGCCTTTTTTATTCTATCAAAAGCTCAATATTCCGAAGTTGAAGGCTACAAGAATGACCATTCACATGGAAAACCATTCAGTCACACATCCTTGGGGCGCTGTGGAAGACATCTTAGTTAAAATTGGGAAATTCATTTTTCCAATTGATTTTGTCATAATGGACATGAAAGAAGACTATAATGCTCCAATCATCTTGGTTTGCTCTCTACTTAATACTGCTAGTGCCTTGGTTGATATTCGTGAATCCAAGCTTACCTTGAGAGTGGGAGATGATGAAGCTACTTTTGGAGTATAAGATGGTTTCCAAGGGAGTGATGTTCGGGATGTTTTTAATGTTGATGAAGAGAATGAACTTGAAGAATTAGAAAAACTTATGGAAGAAGAGATTCGACAAATCAACCACAACAAACCAAGAGCATCCGTTCCATTGGTGTTTGAAGTAATTGCTTATACAAATCCAACTTCTTGGGTAAGTAAGGAAAATGAAGATTTATCGAGTGACGAGGACGAGGTTACTTTCGAGGAAAAGAGCTGATCCGTCGATGAGAAGATGGTTCCCGTAGAGGTAAAGAATGAGGAAAAAGTGGAAAATAAATTTCATGAAAATAAGGGTACCAAACGAAAACTTGAAGTAAATGAAGTGAAGGCTAAAAAAGAAAACTCTAAAATGGTGTATATTCGACGCGTTCAAGCATACAAAAGGAGATGGAAGGAGCAAAATATTCAAATAGTGATGGACACTCCGGAAAACTCAACGTGAGGCGGCATGGAGTCTGACTCATGACTCCAACAAAAAGAAGCGCTTCTCGGGAGGCAACCTGCGCTCTGTTTGAATTTCTTTTCTTTTTTTCATCTAGTCTAGTTTTTGCATTTTTGTTGGTTTTTATGATAATTAGTCATCTAATCATCTAATAAATTTATGAATAGTAAAAATCAAATGTGGGGTAATTTAAAATTAAGTAGTAAACAAATTAAGGGTTATTGATATAAAATGGAATTGTTAATCAGGCCTAGTTTTATGCCCAAAAAAAACTCACTACGTAAGTCCTAAAAGCTCAAGATGTGAATCCATAATGAAATATGGAGTGAGCCAGATTGGTGCTCTCACTATTTTAGCCCAGTTTGTGTTTAATTGAATTGGCCCAACTATTAACCCAACTAGACTCACGACGTGAGTCCTAAATGCTCACGACGTGAACTTTAAAATCTTGGGACCACAGAATAAACAAACCTAAAAACACTTTGACTCCCATTTTACCAAACTCACGAAGTGAATTCGAGTCTTGGTCCCCCCCCCCCCGGCACTACTGATTTCGGCTATTTCTTCAAATTTTCTACAACCATTTGCTTATTTAACATTTGTTTAAGGCAACATTCGTATGCTAATTCTCTATTTTGTCAAGTTTATTGCATTTAGGGGCTAGGGTTTGTGTTATAAGTTGAAAATTACAAATTACCTATGATTTTTTCACGCATTTTATCATGCATGCCCCTATAATGTGCTTGAAATTGCTGTTAAACAAAACCCTTACCAATTATTGCCCTTGATTTATTGGAATATGGTTCAATTTTGAATGTTGATGCATCCTGCCTCGCACCCTCCGCAAGGCCCACGACGTGAATTCTGGTTTCCAACATAATTTCGATTATGTTATATATTTAATGGTTGTATGTTTCTAGTTTTATTTATTTGTTTATTCTTTTGCAGAAAAATGGCTCCAAGGCAAGATGCTCAAGGAGGGGTTGCGAATTTACACCCGTTTTATACGTTTCCAACCAACATATCTCGGAAGGTGCTTACTAGATACAACAACAGGTTGGGTTGGCTTCACAACTGGGAGTTTGCAATAGCACCAATAGTCAACTGGCACAAGCTTTGGGAAGTCGCAATCCTTGACCGATTAAACCCATTTCTTACTAAAACTTTTGTGGAAGACGGGATTTCATTCACATGTAAGGGGTGGAGTAACTTATTTGCAATTCAAGAAAAAGTGTATAAGTAGCTTTGTGTAGAGTTCTTTTCCACAGTGGTGTTTCAAGAAAATGTTCAAGACCCGAACTTCTTGCATGCATTGGTTTTCCGATTGGGAAGGGAGTACCGGGAGTGTAGCTTGGTGGAGTTTGCTTGGAGGATAGGCTTATATGAGGCCCATGAAGCCATGTCACCCATGTTTTCTATGTTCTTGCGGGAGACTGTGCGTACATATCCAGGGGGAATGTCGTGACATGAGTTTTGGAGCCATATTGCTTCGGGAATCTTCAACTTAGGCGTATCTTCGAAAAGTAACATCAAGTCACCAATCCATCGGTTGATCCATAGACTCATCACTTTCTCCATCCATCATAAAAGGCATGGGGATAAAGTCACCAAGATCAACTTATTTTTCTAGTGGTCTATTTTACAGCCGGGGGTTTGTTGCAATATCCCCTATTTCTTGGCTCAATATTTAGCGGAGTATGTAGTGAGTTCCCGACCCGGGAGCCCAATTTGTGGTGGCCACTTTGTCACCCGTCTGGCCCGATCTTATGGTGTGATCATCTCCGCCATTACAAGGACACTTACTTGTAAATAAGGGAATGAGTGTTCAATTGGATATCTTGAGACCATGAGAGTTGTGGTTAATTATGGGTCACATTGAGGCATCCCGAACAGTGACGATGAGGGTGCTGAACAACCACCCGAGGAGCCCGAGCAATAACCAAGGCCCAAGAGATGTAACGTGAGAGCCCAGGGAGATATGGGAAAAGCACAACAACCCCCTCAACAATATAAGGGTGGAGTACCCACCAGCCCGTTCCAAAGTCGGGTGGGTTCATACTTGGAAAATCTCCACGGTAGGGTAACGTACAATACCCAAATCCTTGAATTCATGTTCTCCCACATGAATGTACTGAGACTTCTCACCGTGCCTCCCCAATGCCCTTACATTTCGATGTGGGAGGAGCTATGGATAATGAGAGGAGACGGAGTCAGGACGAGTGGATCAAATGAAGATGATGGAGATGATTAGATTATCTTTTAGTTATTTAGTTGGTTGGATTGTTTTTGGTTTGTTTGGGATTGTAAGACTTTTAAATTGGTTATGTTCTTGTTTACTTCTTTGGTTATTATTTTCAGATTTTGCTAGAGAAAACGTGGGAAAGGATGTCGAGATATGAATGCGAACATGTTTAGCTGAGAGTTTAGAGTAGAGAGTCGAGACCCATAATAAAAAATAAGTGTGGGGTGAGTCAAGAGAGAAGATAGAGTTAGAGAAAAGAGTCAAAAATAATGGAGTTAGAAGAGTCTTAATCCATTAAGACATTGGGTTGATTGCAAGAATTGAAAGAAGAATTAGAGGAAACTTATTTCTAAGATTCCAGTTCCCACGACATGAATGTGTCTTACTCGCGTTGTGAGTCGGTTATTGATGATTTTCCATAATTCGCTTAAACGCGACCTCACGTCGTGAACTCTACTACCTTATGTTGTGAGTCTTAATTTTTCACAAAATTAAAGACCATTGTTCCATATTCATTCCATAGGTCACCACCATTCTTCTTGGAATTATTATGAAGATAATTATAGCTCATTTTCCCAACCATACATTGTGGCGTTTGCTTTCCCACAATGTTCTTTCTGCTTTGGAAATTTTTTATGCACCGCATTTGTTGAAGATTTAAGGCTCGATTCCACATTTTTGTTGGCATATTTGCATATCTCACTTGTTAAAGATCCAAGTTCCATATTCGAAGAAGTTCAACTTATCCACACATTTGAAGTTTGATCTTGCCACTACTATCCCATGGGAGTCTGTTCCTTTTTCTCCCTTTTATTGCTTTTAAATTATTTTTATGCATATAATGAGAGCATTGTATGTAATAAGTGTGGAGTAAGGGGTAGAAAAAGTAAATTGCTAGAAATTCGTAAATTTAAAATTTTTTAATAGGTTTGAAATAATAATCTAGTAATTAATCTAGTAATAATAATTTAAACTTAAGTTGCTAGTGTTATATGGGATGATCCGATAAGAGTTCAAATGTTTAACCAAGCCAATATATGTTATAGTACATTTGTGGCTTCCCAAATCTTAGTGAAAAGTCATGAGGTATGAAAAGGTAATCTGATAGTTTATATGACGTAATATGTTTTGCAGCCTAAACCTGAAATCCATCTAGTAAAGCCTATGTAGTCATTGCACTTAGACCAATAATTTAACCAATAAGGGTTGAAGTTAAGCACCCTTGCTTATGCATGTAGATTTTGAGTGAAAAAAAAAGTGAGATACATGTAAAATAAGAGAGAGATTACCAAAAAGTTGAAGAATTTTAGAGCTATCAAAGTATGAAGATCAAAAGATCAAATTTTTTGAAAAAATTCAAAAAGTTGAAGATACCAAAAATCAAACACAAAAAGGTGGTGAATTTGTGACATCCCCATTTTCATGGCCAGAAAAGACCGATTTGTTTATGCTTTGTTTTATAAAATCAGAGCAATCTTTTAAAGAAAACGGTTGCGGAATTTGTTCCCAAAACAAGATATGATAATAACTTATCAAAACATTTCTCAAAGAGAATGTATTTTCATTTAATAATAAAACCTCGGGATGTCATGTTCCGATACAGACATATAAGCATAAACAAAACTTACATTCAATTACACTAAATATTTACATCTCCTTTAATCTCTCAGTGCAAAGCAGCTTCGTATCGATACCTGTGATACAATTAAATTGAGTGGGTTAGGCTTGGGAGCCTGGTGAGCATATAGGGTTTTCAACCCACAATAATATAATTATTATATTCAATCATCAAACAATCAACCCAATTACCCATCCCCATTATCTTCTTTCAATCTTCCCTAAAGATATTATCCTAAGGGTCATCTCCTATATCATATTTACCGCTCATCTCCTTACATCTTATATCCTTATATGCTTGTTCCTAAGAGCTTTTCCTAAGGATCATCGCCTGTATCATATCCAATGCTAATTCGAGGATCACTCCCTCAATATATGTCTAGTAAGGGTTAGGGTATCATCGCATGATTACACAGCCACAACATTGCCTGGACTCGTAAATCATAATAAGGGTTAGACTATCATCGCATGAATACGCAGCCACAATATCGTCTGGACTCGTAATTCATAATAAGGGATAGACTATCATCGCATGAATACGTAGCCACAACATCGCCTAGACTCATAATTCATCACCTATCTATCATCACCTAATTATCATCACCATTATATCCTCACCTTTCTCTTATCACATTCTTTCAACACACATCAACTATTTCATCTACCCATGTTCTACCCAACATATTTAAAGATATAAATTACATATACAACTTATTTAAAAACTCGTATAAAAGATTCATTCAGCATCCATCTCAAGTAAACAAACAATGTATAAACACATAGCATGTATTTCATAGCAAATACTTCATATCTATGTGTAAGATGAAAGTGACTATACACTCACACATATAAACAACTTTATATTATACACATAACACGTATTTTGTATAAAATACTTCATAATTATGCGTTAGAAGAAAGTAACTACACACTCACTTGATCAGAAGATGATTGGACAACACTACGGCTTGTAGAAGTAGTATTCTTCGGTAGATCTGGAAGATCTTCACAAAAACCGGACTTCTCGCGGACAGAGCTTTGGCTCGGGAATTGCACTTCTTGGGATCTTCGGGGCCTCGGGACTTGCTTCGGGGCTCGGGAATGATACCGGGTCTTCGGGATAATTCTTGCACGAAAAACGATGCAAAAACGCGAGAGAAAGGGAAGAAATGAGCAAAGAACTCGGCTGCCCTCGAGGCCCTTTTATAAGGGGCTGGAAACCCAAATTACGCTGGGCGTAATGTGGATCAGATCGCTGACTCCCCCCATTGATAATATCGGTTAATTTATAATTAAATTAAACATCGAAAATATTTAATAAACTTCAAAAATTCATATCTTCCTCATACGAACTCCGTTTTCGACGTTCTTTATATCCCTGCGTAGGTGAGACTATGCTCTACAACTTTCGTTTAGACACCATCGGCTAATTTTGAATTTATTTTTATTATTTATTTTTAGTAGGCCGGGACAGGAAAACTCCGTTATAAAATCATAACTTCTTCATCCGCCGTCCGTTTTCGCCTATCTTTTTATCGTTTTACTACAATTAATGAGATCTTCGATTCTCATTTAGATTGTTTCGACTAAAAACCGCTCGGTCTCAAATCGAGTATTCGGGCTGCATACCGCTAAGTCGAAACTTCGAAAAATCATAACTTCCTCATACGAAGTCAGATTTGGGCGTTCTTTTTATGCACGCTCAAGGTTTAACGTATTCTACGACTTTCATTTAGATTTCTAAGGCTAAATATCGCTCTAACGTAAATTCACTTTTTACGTCGCGCTGTGTCGTGGCGGTTCTGTCGCGAAACTTCGACAGGTCATAACTTCTTCGTTATAACTCGGATTTCGGCGTTCTTTATATGTACGAAATCCTTGTAACATATACTACAACTTAGTTAAGATTATTCATTCTAAATAATCTTTCATCAAAAATTCATTTTTCACGCGTATCATCTCTAAATTGACTAGCCCTGATCTACGGGCGTTACAGAATTCAAAGAAACCAAAGATCAAATATCAAAGAAGTGAAGAATTCAAAGAGCTCCGTTGTGGTATCAAAAGCTGTAATTTCTAGATTATGCATGTTTGGGTAGCTGAACAAAAATACCTTGAGGTTAAGAAAGATTTATGAGGATTGATTTGGAGGGTTTCAGGAAATTAATGTCGTATAATCTAAGGGGTGAAGGTTCATAAGGATTGTGAGTATTTAGGATTGAGAAGTTATTAGGATTTTAGACACAAATATGCGCATTGAGGTTTTGGTATAATGGCTGAGTTTGAAATGCATTGTTTTATATGATGCTAGTGATAAGGGTTTATATTTAAAATAATTAGATTTTCTTGAGGGCAAGCAAAGAATAAGTGTGGGGTATTTGATATTGTCATATTTATACATATTTTTAGGCAATATTTAATTACATTTTAATTAATATTTTGGTTATTTGCATAGATAAATGGTACTTATAAGGTTAAATTATATTTTACATCCAAAAAGAAGACATTTTGAAGATTAAGGGACTAAAAGCGTTAAAGAAGGGAACTTTGGAGGATAAAGGCTTGAAAGATTAAAAAATGCAGAAAAACGCATTCTCACGAAGTGAATATTAAAGGATCACGGCGTGAGTTAGGACTTTCCAGAAGATAGACATCGCAAAGAAAGAGTCCTTGTTGAACACGGATAACTACTGGACTCACGGCGTGAGACGCATATGCTCACGACATGAGTGTGGATATTTCTAAAAATATATAAGACCTTGATCCTTATGAGTTTTAAAGGTTGGCTGACTTGAGAGGGTTCCAGGAGTCGAAATTCAGAAGGTTTGAAGACTAGGGAATTGGTTTGAATACCAAGGAAGAAGAAGAAGTTCATAAATTGATTTTTGGTTTGGTACTTTAAACATGTTTTTGTTTATGACTTGAGTTAGCTTATTTGTTAGAATGAGTAGCTAAATCTAGCTGCTTATGTTAGCTAGATGAAGCTAGAAGTCATGGTTTATTTATAAAAAACTTAGACTTTTCTTGTTGGTTAATGTATTGTGTTTGATTGATTATACCTAGCATGCTTGATTTGATACCTAGATTGCTTTAACTTCTTATATTGTGTAGTTACTGACCATTAATCTGCATGAATTTGAATACCTAGTAAGTTAGTGAACATTAGATTATTAGAGCTAAGATCGAACCAATCTTAGATAAGTAATTGAACTATTAAATTCAGTTGTGCTAGAGAACTCATATTATGAACATAATTGTGTTTGTCAATTCAATCTTACATAGCTCCAATTCTATTTAATATTTGATTATGTGTTAAGTTATATATGACCATACATAGATTTACATGAATTAATTAAATATTAGTAAAATTGGAATTGAATTGCTAAAAATATGTTAATTGGTAAACAACAGGAATTATCACAATTATTATTTAAAACCATTGAGGGAAAATGGATTCAAACTAACTGAAGTGCTTTTATAATTTGATTGAATAGTTGTTAAGAAATTAAGTTCATCTAAACTTGCAAAATTAGATAAAAACCATTACATTGCTATAATTTTAGGTTAACTTAATAATAGATAGATTAATTAGTTAATATCGTTCCATGTGTTCGATACCCTAGTTGTTTGAACTATATTGTTAATCGATAGATACACTGCCTTTTGTGTGTTTATTTGTGTTTGAAGTAGTACGATTAAAACTAGTGTATTTTACACACATCAGGAATTTTCGGTGACACCGCCTCCACCACAGCCTCCATCGGTTGGTTTTCAGTCGGTTTCTTTCAACTTAATGGTAATCACATATGTATGGTTTCTAGATTCCTTTCTTTTCATTTAATCAACGATATTGGAGGTAAATTTTCTTCTTTTAGTTTAATTTCTTTGTAATTTTACAAGATTGCTCTTGTGTGTTTCTTGAATGCCATCGTAATTGTAAATATGATCTAATTTCAATGATTTGTATTAGGGTCTCTCATTAGGTTACTTTTTTTTTTCAAGACACGATGATAGATGTATTTGATATTTGTTTTTCATTGTATAGAAACCAAGGGTTGCTTTGTCTTTTCACATAGAGGCTTTTGGTGACTTTAAAGATGGATCATTCGATCATGAGAAATGTGATTCCTTTGACTGCTCAAACTTTGTTGACCTAGATTGGCTTTAATGTAAACAACAAAATTTGGAAAGCTGAGCTTTTTATCAAATAATATTCCATATTTTCACTACAATTCACAAATGAAATAACCATTTTATCAAATCATACCTCAACAGATTACAATTTATCAAATCCATTCCTCATCTCATAGGTTGAAGGTTTTATTTCCATTACAAATAAAATAACATGTAATTAAATCAAAAGTTGGCCAAAGGTTGTTATTTCCATCACACCAGAGGGACCTGTTATGTAATTCACTCACACATTAATATATTTTGTTGAGTTGTAGATTATATGTATCATAAAGGGGTTGTTTTGTTTCTTATTCCCAGTAATCATTTTCTTCTAAAAAGAGCTAAGGGTAATCTTCCCTTTTTTTCTATTTTTTTGGGGTTTACATTCCTTTGTTCTCAAAGTTCACTAATACAGACGCTCACTACTTGCTATCTAAGATCCACATGTAATATATATTTATCTACGAAATTACATTTTTACGTTTTTTATGAAGTTATAATTAATGTGGTTTTTGTGCATTTTTTATAATAGGATGTGGATACTGATATAGGAAAACTATCATTCTAACTGTTTCTCGGTTAGTTAGTATGCATTTATGTGGATACGTGTTTGTAAAATGTCTAAAATATCCTTGGTGTGAATTCCCTGTAAATAGTTTTCTTTTGCAATATCATCATTGTTTCTGAATTGTAGGTTGAAAAGAGATTATAAAAAGGAATACAAGCTTACAAACTACATTAAAAAAAATAGAAGTGGAAAGTAATAGCAACATACTTTCATTTATATTATTTTGGTAACATCAAATATCGCCGTTTAGTTTTCTAAATCTTCACATTTTTGTATAATGGGAAATTATGGTAAATAAAGGGTATTTGAGGTTGTGGATGGGTAATTTTGTTAATAGTGTTGTTCTTTGTTTACATGATTTTTTTGAATGACTAAAATCAAGCCTTTTGATTGAATTTGTTCTATTTATCTATTCTGGTAGTGGGGATTTAAAAATACAGGTATATAGTGAAAAAAAAAAAAAAAAAAAAAAAAAAAAAAAAAAACATTGAAACTGAAAAAAAACACCAAAAGTCTTCCGACCCATACCGAGTATGGGACACATCACTAGTTGAAAGAAAAAAAAAAATCTTTGTATAAATAACTTTAAAGCATCCGAATAATTCATATTATAAATAGATTACTTTTGTTAGAGTACTTAGTTGCTCGAAAATTGGAATTTCCAGATTTATTTGGACCAACTGATTTGACTTTCGAGTCTATATATAACCAATACACCTTTGTAGCTATTGAACTTTTTGTTTCATTTTAATGTTTTATGATTTTAAATCAAGTCATTGGGCTCCCAGATTCAGTCCACACTTCTGGCCTTTTGTTTTACAAGTTATCATTTTTCTAATAATAATAATAATAATAAGTAAATAATAATAAAAGCAAATCGACTAAAAGACAATGTTTTAATAGTTGTTTATATCCACTAACTTTCACTTTATTAACGTGACATTAGATGTAATTAGATTTTACTTTCTTAATAGTTAATAAACATTAAATGCAACTTTGATTGTAATGTCTTTCAGTCTTTGCATTTTATAAAAGTGTTTATGTTAAACCAAAAAAACACAATTGATCATTCGCTTTAGATATGTTTCGAGTTGGTAACATAAACAAAAAATATGTTCGACCTTTGATATATAAAAAAACGAAGTTATTGGGATATGTATGTTAGTTTTGTTGCAAATCAAATACTATATAGATTAAATATTAAAAATTTAAAGAGACATTTTAGTTTAGAGATATCTATATAACATTCTAGCCAAACATGGGCATTTGGTCTAGTGGTATGATTCTCGCTTAGGGTGCGAGAGGTCCCGAGTTCAATTCTCGGAATGCCCCATTTGTTTTATTTTTCATTAGTGAACGAAGTACCATACGCAAATACTTTGAGGGGCCAAAATGCAAATTCTGCAAACAATAGGGAGCAACAAATACTGGTCGACATTCTTGAAGAGTTGAAGTTACAAGTTAAGGACTTTTCAACCCATTTTCGATTGTTTATTTTTTTTTTGGAAAGGAAGTTGTTGATTACTGGCATATTTTTAATATAAAACCCCATCATTATATATTATTTTCTTCATAATGATATAAGATCATGGGTTAAAAACGTAACATCATGTCTAAAACATAAATCATCGTTGTATCGAATACTTTTGACATGTCTATTTATATAAATAGGGGAGGGACATTATGAGTAGTAAAGGTGAAGCAATAATAAGTGGAGTGGGCCTTCAAACATGGGACGACACAATAAAACAAAACCACCTTAATTTAAGATTGTGATTTGCGAGTGGGAGGAAGATCCAAGAATTGAAATGGATCCGACATCAAGGTCCCGGACCTCTTTATCTCTCGTTGGTTTAATGATTCAATTTACATTTAAACTAAAATATTTTGATTTTGTTACTTAAATTATACAAGGAAATGATGTGGTGATTGAGATGATGATGGTTTTGGTCGAGCTATGTTGGTTTTTCAAAATCACTAGGTTTGTGATATGCTTCATATTAGGTCTAGTTAGGTCATATTCAAACTGTTTGAAATTAGAATTATATGTCTCTGATTCAGTTTTTTAGTCTCTGATATGTTTAGTATTGGATCTGATAAAATGTTGGGTCCGAATTAATTAAATATGACTCAATCAACAACTATTGAACAGTTTTTTAAAAATTGATAACAGAGAAATACATAAACACACAAAAGTAAGAATCTATGAATATAAATAAGTCAAAACATAATAAAATAGAAAAAAGTATAAATAAGAGCTCTATGTATCTTGATTAATTGAGAATGCAATTAATAAACACTTTTATTCCTCTCTCTTCTTGTTGATTTTCAACAAAAATATAATTGCATTATAGTATAGTAATGGTTACAGTCTTAATATTGATTCAATACATATTTTTGTGATGATAGATTTTAAAAAGGTTGTTATCTATCAGTTACAAGTTTACTGTTTACTTCTTTAAGTCATTTGATATTATACAACATGTGTTTTGGTGCTGTTTTGAATTACAATGTATTTTTTCCATTGTATTTTTATTTTCTATAATTGTCCCAGCTCTCAACTAGAATTTTTAGTATTTATAAATATCCAACCGTTAAAAAAAGTTGGAACAATTCAAACCTTTTGAAGGAAAAGAACATGGGTTGATGGAATAAAGCATGTGCAACTTCCTACCTTGATTGTTTGAAATTGATGGTTATGGAGAACAAAGGAACCATTAATTATCGAGAAAACTATATTTTTTGTTCGCAAATATCAATTTAATAATTTTATCATGTTATTATTTATTTATCATTTATCATCCCTTAATATTATAGGAGAGAATAATTTTTATATTTTTATTAACCACTTAAATATTGGTTGTCAATTAATTATAGCTTTTGTATATTTAATTTTTCTCATTATATCAAATTATATTTAAGTTTTAATTATTTATTATTTCTTAAGTAAATTATTAGCTCTATTAAATATATAACAACATTTTGTTTATAAAACTTATAATGAATACATAATAATTTCAATGTCCGCTGAATTATAAACCATTTGGTAATACTATATTCAAATAACGTGAGTTGTATTTAACATCATAAATAAAACTTATCTCATTTAATGACACATATGTTTCAATTGCTTTTCTTATGTCATGTCTCCATTCCTATGTACTTTGGTGTCAACTGTCAATTATTTTAGTACATTGGTCATAAATGACCCAAACTAATAATCCGTAGCTAGACCATTAATTTTATTAAAGTTTAAGTAGGTCTTTTGTAATTAATCTTTGCCTGTATAATTGTTATTGTAATTGTCCATCAAAGCCCCTAAGTTGGAAAGTTTCATTTGATGGCACAACAACTTTATTTCTTTAATTTATCATAAATCATGAAGTGTGGTCAAATTTGTATGGTTTTTTTTACATACCAATTAAGATAAATTAAATTATGACATCGAAGTAAATTTAAAATAAAAAGAATTTTGGAATTCAAATATTAATGCTAATTGAAAATACTGCGAATTACTAAAATCTCGAAATAAAGTGGTATTTTGTATATTTGTACAAATGCCATAAATTGATATTTGAAACTAGACATCATGTTAGAGTCGTTATTTTATGTATCCTTTGCTTCAAGCATGTGTGTTTAGGAGTATGGTAATATTTATCTTCGAAGATAACAGATATTTGACTACTTCGTAAAGAAATTGGTTTACAAAGATGTTCAAGAGTGACGTTTACTTTTTTTATATGTTGTAAATTTAAAAAGTAACTTCAAAAAAATTAGTCACTTATTTAGATTCCCATAAAAAAAATTGTATACATGTATTAACTGCTTACGAACTGAGTTTGCATCGGTGATTGAGGTGCAGCAGTTGGCAAGGGAGTTTCAGGACCTTCGCCAGACTACTGAGTTGGTGGTTGAGATCATTACTATGTTCCATGGCAGGACATTTCTGATTCCGCAGTATATGGCGGATGGGGAGATGAAGAATACGAGATACCATGAGATGTTGATGAGTGATATCTGAATGTTTGTGAGTCGATCAAGTTGCAGGACATTGGAGTATATGATTACGAGAGAGAGAGAGAGAGAGAGAGAGAGAGGGAGAAATTGATTTGGAGATGGAGAGGAAAAAGACGCCAGATCAGGTTCAGGGAGTTCGAGCAAGAGGCCCAAGGTATTTGATGCGATATCGAGAGGTCAGCAAGGCCGAATCTGTTGTGGCAAGTGCAGCAAGACGCACGATGGGGTGAGCTTGGTGGGTGATTCTAGTAGCTTTAAGTGCGGCAAGACAGGTCATTTCAACAGGGATTGCACTGCCACCGCCACCACCACCCAACATCATATCTGATTTGCTTCCATTGTAATTATAGGGCCATAAGACGACCAATTGCCCGAGTTTGATAGCAGCGAGACCAGTGGTAGCACTCGCTCCAACAACTACGGATTACTGATGGCCACTAGGGCAAGGCGGATGCGCCTGTTGTGAGGAGCAGGGCTTTTCAGCAGACAGCCGAGGAGGCTTGCGCAACACCTGATGGGGTGATGTATATGTAAAATTGCCAACTTTACATGTTAAAAGACCATTTAGGATCAGATCTGAGAGTTTGCTTTAGTGGCTTAATCGATTAAGTGCTTAATGGTATGGTTTGGTCGTTTGTGGAGTATGTGGGGCGTACGTAGATTGTACACTACGCGTACTGGCCTCGGAGGGAGTACGTTGAGCGTAAGTTTGAGTATGCCGAGCGTACTTAACAATTTGACTTTTTGTTGACTTTCACGTTTTGGACCATATTTGGACTTTTAGGGTTTGGGCCTTGTTGGGCCAATAGTCTTTTGACCTTGAGGCATTATAAGGCTTTAGGCCTTCTTAGATTATGTCCATGATGGTTTTTGGGCCCAATTAAGAAGTTGGGCCAAATTGGGCCCTTTGGTGATGTTGGATTGGGCATTAGATTTTGGGCCAAATGAGGAAAGGGTAAAATGGACTTTTACTCTGACTGTTGGACAATCGAACTATGATTCCAATTATGGGATGTGGACCAATTATAAATTAGGTGTTATTTGATGATGCTAGCACGAGGATTTTCCAGATCAGCAGTCCAAGCTTTTATCTAAGATATTCAACAACTTGAGGTGAGTTTCCTCACTGTGCTTGACGAGTTGAAGGCACCAATGCTAGCCCATGATTTGTTATGGATAAGATGCTAGTTATCTGTGTGACTCTTACATGTGTTGTATTTGGTATGTATCCCGGGCGAGGCCCGATGCCAGGTGGGGCCTGATGAATGTATTGTATGCTATTTGTCTTAGTGATTATTGCATGTGTTTATTTGTCTATATGTATATCGGATGAGGCCTGATGGATGTGATGAGGCTGGTCGCATCTCATGATATTGATAGATCTGTTCTGAACGGGGCTCAATCTCGGGCGGGGACCAATGTGTGTTGGGCAATGCCCCATTGTATGTTAGATATGTATGGTTTGTGGTGTTTTGGGGAACTCATTAAGCTTTGTGCTTACGTTTTCAGCTTATGTTTCAGGTACTTCTTGATCAAAGGGGAAGGGCTCGGGATGATCACATCGCACACACCATATCGTTCCACTTTTTATTTGACTCTGATGTATTTGGATGTTTTGATCATACTCTGATTCTATCATGGTTTTATGAACATGTTTTGAATGATGGTTTTATTATTCTAAAAATTAAAATTTTTGGTCTTAATTTTTTTTGATGTTGCATGTTTTGTCATGTAGACCATGTGAGATGTTAGTGTGTAGACCATGCAAAACTTGTTTCGGCAGACATTCAAGCCAATGTAATCATATTATGTCATGTTTGAGACTCTAATACTAGATAAGGTCAAAAAAAGGGAAGATGAAAAGATATATCGGAAGCTAAGTCTCGGTAATGGGTTACTAATGGAATTAATAAATAATGGAATGTTAGCGACAGGCTTGAGCAAAAAAAAAAGGGGGTCATACTTAGGTAGATTATAACCTTAGCGAGGAGATAGACAAATTTTGACTTAAAGGTTAGAAGGACCCAATAAGGTATCTTACATGCCTTAAAATTTTGGAACAAGATAAGACTATATGTCTCAGGATATTTGATATCATCGTTAGAAAAATTTGTTAAAAGTTCAAAAAAGGGACAAAAGAGTAAAAGTGTCCAAGAGGGTAGATAACCCCTAATTATGTATTATTGATTATTAGGGCGATTCTAGTCGTGACAAATGACCAAAGTGATATGGTTATTGGGGAAATGGAAAAGTGATGAGATGAAATTTTAATGAGATGGCCTGTGTCACACCCCAAAACTAGGAACGGCAAAAACGTTCTGGGGTGGAGGATATCATGTACAGTATCACAACAATGAATACTAGTAAACAAGCAACAACATCATCCATTGCATTAATAATATAATTTTAATACAAGTGTGTTCTGACATGTTTAATAGACACTAAAGTATAAATCAAAATGAAAGATGAGTCTTGAACGAGCTCCATCTTCTCTAAACCTTGCATCGGTACCTGTCTACCGTTGACCTGATGATACAAGTTATTTTAAAAGAGAGTATCAGCTTTAAAGCTGGTGAGATCATAAGTATTTTAGTGTCTTAATTTGTAAGAAGTATTTGTAAGTATGAAGTGTAAGTATGTAAAAGTTTTGAACCTCCTAGAAAACCCTATGTTTCCTACTAAAAGCAGCCTTGTATCAAGGCTTCTAGTATCTGTGTGTGTCTCTTGTAAAAGTGTGTATTTTCCCAAATCCGACTATCACTAACCAAAAACATAGCTTTTACATTACCGTGCATCGTGTGAATGTTCACGAAGTGAATGTAAAGGGAAAAATATTATAGTACTGTAGTATTGTAATAAGTAACTACTGTTGTCCTGTTACCGACTCTAGTAAAAGGACAATGTAAGACGCTGTAAGAAATGACATTTGGCATCCGTAGACTTGCAAGTCCCACTGTAGCGAGCAGCAAGGTGTAGGATAGTCAATCCAGTATAGATCTATACGCAAACTCATACGCTCCCCAATTAAGGAGACCCTGGATACAAAAACAGTCATGGCAGGTGGTGCCATGCTCCGTTTAGTGGCTCACATAACTGCATGAATGTGTATGTAACGAATGTGCTAGCTGTATTGTATGTTCTCCCTCTGTCTATCCTGTATGTATTGTAATGTTCTGCGTGTACTAGTTGTATTGTGTGTTCTCTCTCTATCTAGCATGTATTGAAATGTACTGTGTGTACTAGCTGTATTGTGTGTTCTCTTTATCTAGGAAGTATTGACTCATGAATGAACTGACTCATTGTATGATTCTTTGTTCTAGTAATAGTATTAGTAACTTCCTAAACTACGCCTATCCTAGTTTACTAGTAATATGACCTGTACGTATGAACATGAACGTATACCCTTGCTACCCAAGGGTATTGAACTGACTGATAGAACTCTTATGTCTATATATGTATACATAATATATAACTAATATTTAGACGACCTTCGGATGGATAACCGATGCCCAAAATCCACATCCCAACGAGGAAAAGGAGATAAATCGAGCTAGCCTTCCTAAGTCCTTTAAACATTTCTTATATAACTATACATACATAGGCATGCATTTATGTAACGCCCGCAGATCCGGACTAGTCAATTTAGAGGCAATAGGGGTCGAAAATGACTTTTTGACAAAATATTATTTAGAATAAATAATCTTAACCAATTTTTAGAATATGTCACAAGGTTTCCGTACATATAAAGAACGCCAAAATCCGAGTTATAACGAAGAAGTTATGACCCGTCGAAGTTTCGCGACGGAACCGACATGACACCTGGAAGCGTAAATAGTGAATTTACGATAGACCAAGATTTAGCCTTAGTGATCTAAATGAAAGTCGTATAATATGTTAAACCGAGAAAATCCATAAAAAGAACGCCCAAATCTGACTTCGTATGAAGAAGTTGTGATTTTTCTAAGATTCGGCTTAGTAGTGTACAGCCCGAAACTCGAATTTTAGTTCGAGCGGTTTTTGGCTTACGTGACCTAAATGAGAGTTGAACATCTCATTAATAGGAACTCAACAGTAAAAAGAAAGACAAAAGCGGAGTCCGTATGAAGGAGTCATGAATTCTTCGCGGTCATTTAACGGTCTAAACGCCTCCTACTGTTAAATTTGAGATCAGTCGAGAATTAGCCGACGGAGTCTAAACGAAAGTTGTAGATCTTGATTTTACCTACGTGTGGATATAAAGAACGTCGAAAACGGAGCTTGTATGCGAAATTTACGATGTTTAGAAGTCAGCAGGGTGCTGCTGCAAAAAGGGTGACGTGGTTGAATATGGGCCAAGGCTTTCTCCCCAAGGAAAGCCATCAGGTGATGACACGTGGCACTGACTCGGTGAGTTAGTAAACCGACTCAGTGAGTCAGTAAACTGACTCGACGAGTGCGTCAGGATTTCACCCTATAAATAGAGGTGTCGGGTTCCCTCATTTCCTCACCCCTCAACCCCCTTCTTTCTCTCTCTAAACTCTCTCTCTCTAACCCTCCCTAACCCCCGAAAGCCTAGGGTAACTCCCTAGAACAAGGCGGAAGCTCCGAAGCACCCGACGACTCCGAAAAAAGAGCCTTTCGGCTCGGGAAACGCTGCTCCAGCGAAGCTCGGTTTTGCGAAAAACGTGCTGTCAGTGAGCTACGCCTACGCTAGTTTTAATATAGCTTCTAATGAATTATAGTAACATTATTAGGACCTTAAAATAATTGTTTGGGCTATTATTATGAGTTATATTGAGTGTTATTTAACGCTTATATAATAATAATAATAATAATAATAATAATAGCTAGACTATTAATTAGTCACGGTAACATCAGACTAAACCCTAGTCATATTGATACTAGGTTTTGTCAAGGAAATTGTTTTAAGAGCAACGAAGTGTTGTCCGAGTGCCGACTCACCACCTAATCAAGTGAGTGCATAGTTACTTTCATCTTACACATACATATGAAGTATTTTACATAAATTACGCGCTATGTGTGATTATTATCTAAATACTTGTTGTCTATGCTGGATGAATGATTTATACATGTTTTAAATGATTTAAACTGTATATTTATTTTATATCTACAAATATGTTGGGATAAAACATGGGTAGATGAAATAGTTGGTGAGTGATGAAATAAAATAATGAGAGATAGGTGATGATAGGAAGGTGATGATAATTAGGTGAGGATAGATAGGTGATTATGAATCGGTGATGTAGGATACTACAACCTTGTCCGACAATTTGGAGATGTAGTCATCTACCAGAGTATAGATGGCGACCACGGACTATTATAGACAACCCCGTGGAAACACCAGCAGGCTCATAACATGTAGGTGATGAATTACGAGTTCAGGCGATGTTGTAACTACATATTCATGCGATGATAGTCTAACCCTTATTATGAAGTACGAGTCCAGGCGATGTTGTGGCTACGTATTCATGCGATGATAGTCTAACCGTTATTATGAATTACGAGTCCATGCGATGTTGTGGCTACGTATTCATGCGATGATAGACTAACCCTTATCATGATTTACAAGTCCAGGCGATGTTGTGGCTGCGTAATCATGCGATGATACCCTAACCCTTGCTAGATACATATTGAGGGAGCAATCCCCGAATTAGTATTGTCTATGCAATGTAGGCGATGATCCTTAGGTAAAGTTCATAGGAACAATCATATAAGGAAATACGATGTAAGGAGATGAGAAGTAAATATGATATAGGAGATGACCCTTGAGATAATATCTTTAGGGAAGACTAAAAGAAGATAATGGGGATGGGTAATTGGGTTGATTGTTTGATTGTTTAAACATAATAATTATATTATTGTGGGTTGAAAACCCTATGTACTAACCAGGTTTCCCAACCTGACCCACTCAGTTTATTTATATCACAGGTGTTGATATGAAGTCACATTACACTGAGAGATTTAAAGACATGTAGATCACTAGTGTAAATAAATGTAAGTTCTATTTATGCTTATGTTTCTATATTAACGATGACATCCCAAACTTTTTGAAATGAATAAAATACGTTTCTTCGAAAATGTTTTAATAACGTGTTTATCGTGTTTTTCTGGGAACAAATTCCGCAACATTTTATTAAAAGAAGAACTATGATATTTATAAAGCATAAACAAAAAAAAATCGGTCTTTTCTGGCCGTGAAAAATGGGGATGTCACAATTTGACAATATAAAAGTATAAAGGAAGTTTTGTAAAACCATTGAAAAGTTTAGTAACTAAGAAAGGATGACTTGGTGTCAGTTTCTAAAATGATTTGAAAGCAGTTTGTTTGATAAGAACAGTTTAAAGTATAAGGAAACCTTTGTTTGAAACATAATTGTAACAGAGTTTGAAAAGAAACATGCAGTATGTAAAATAGTTTAATAAAGAGTTTTAAACAAGTAAAAACATTTTGGAAAACCATTTGAAGTGATCTGTCTGGTAAAATAGCTAAAAGAGTAGTAAATCCATTTGTATGCTACTTATTAATCACATGTGATTGATATAATAACTAGCATGATTCAACTTGTATCCCCCCTATAAAAGAATTTAAAAACATTTAAAATATTGATTAAGGGGGTATGAACTCACCTGTAGTGAGTGGTTTGGCTGAACGGATTGTATAGAATGCTAAGTGTCGAGTGAAGACTCGAACACGTACAATGATCCTAGTTAACATATAATAACACATATATGTATCCAATTAGTCTTTAAACAACTAATCAAAAAATTTAAGACATCCTACGACATGTAAAACACCTTGTATAAGTGCTATTAGTCCTAAGGATAGCATCTAAGTGTTGTAGGACATTGCTATTGAGTTTAGGGTTCAAGGGAGCCCTTCATTTGAGTTTACGATTTTTGTGACCATAACCCATTGAGTTTATGGTTGTAAACCCATGATTTTATGGCTGTAAACTCATGCTCCTTTGACCACTTTGTGATTTGAAGCCTCATAACTCCTTAAAAGCATTTCTACTTGAAGTATAAGCCTATGGAAGGGATTAGGGCACCATTTCACTCCTAAATGAAGTTTACGATCCTTAGACCATTTTCCTTTGGGTTTACGACCGTAAAACCATATGGTTTATGGTCTTTTGATGTTTTCAAGACCTTAACTCATCAAGGAAGGGATCTAAGCAAGTTTCCAAGGCTTAGGAGGGACTAGAGCACACTTTGGCATCCTTTTTAGGGTTTACGGTCCAAGAACATCTTGGACCGTAAACACCTTGATCTTGGTGTTTCTTGTGTGATTTTTTGATATATGGAAGTGTAAAGAGGCTTAAGATACTCTAGGATAGAAGTACTTACAAGATAGAAGCTTGAAAAGGTGCTAAAAGTCCAAGAGCACTAATGTGTGTTCTTGGTTAAACTTGAAGATCTACACTTTTGGAATGATTTCACGGATGGAAGTGTGTTAGGTCACTAGATTAAGGTAGATATAAACTTATTAGGGATAGGAAGATTTACAAGTTGAAGATCAAGAAGGAAAATTCAGATGCTACTTAAGAGGATTTGAGTTTTGCTCTTGAAGAGTGAAAAAGTATGAAAAATGGCTAAGTGCCATATATATAGTCATTAGGGTTTACGGTCCAAAAGCCATTTGGGCCGTAAAATCCAAAATCTTGGAGTTTTTGGAACTTTATTGATGCACAATAAACCCTAGGGCATCCTCTCTCCTGATATCTCCTAAAGTGCTAATCCTAAAATACTCAAAAATTTTCCAAAAAGATTGAAAATTAGCAGAAATTGTTCTGACTTTTATTGAAGTGAAGGGTTGTACAAAATAGAAATTTTGGGTTGTCACATCATCACCCCGTTAGAAGGAATTTTGTCCTGAAATTAGGATTTAGGTAAAGGAGTAGGCATGAATAATTGAGACAAGAAGTGGGGATACTTCCTAATCGATTGATTCTCGCGCTCCCATGTGAATTCAGGTCCTCGGTTGGCATTCCAGCGAACCTTCACTAATGGGAAGCGGCTCTAATTCGTTCGCATGACCTCTCGGTCCATGGTCACTACAGTTCATCCACGAAGGTGAGGCTGTCGTTGGACCCGATCTCGTCGAGTGGGATTACAAGAGTCTCGTCGGATGGATACTTTTTCAAGTTCGAGTCGTGGAGGGTAAAACGTACGTTACTGAGTTCACGGTGTAGGTTGGGTTTGTGGGTTACAGGGCCGATTTCGGCAAGAATCTCGGAGGTCTGAACTATCTTGGAATTTAGATCTCCACGCTTTCCAAAGCGTATCAAGCCTTCCCGGAGTGAGATTTCCCAAAAGAGTATGGTCTCACACTTGGAATTCCAAAGGTTTCTTTTTCTTGCTTCTCTTCCCAGTCAAGGGTCGATCCCATCTGGGTCAAAGTCGTAAGAGGTTCCGTAATTCGCAAGGAGTTCTAAATGAACCGTAATAGTAGGTCAGCTAGACCTAGAATTTGGCGAATACCCGTCGGCGTCTTCGGTGTTGAAAAATTCTCAACGGTTTTGATTATTGGAAGGGTCCTCAAGAATTCCCACATCACTAATAGTGTGTCTTAGGAATTCGACTCTTCGATTCTAAAACTCGTATTTAGAGAACTTCGCGCAACGCTTCTCTAATCGTAATGTTTCCATGGTTTGTTATAGATGCTCTTTATGATTTCCTTCTTACTACGAGAGTAGATAAGTAAGTCATTTATAAGGACAATGACGAACTAATCCAAGTAAGAATGGCGTACCCTATTCCTTAAGTTCATGAATACTACGGGCGTATTGGTCTTATCCAAGGGGTATCACTATGGACTCGTAGTGTCCGCATCGAGTTTGGAAGATTGTCCTCGGAACATCCTTCACTAACACTCGTAACGGGTGATATTCGGATCTTAGGTCCATTTCTGAAAGGTACATCATTCCTTGCAGTTGGTCAACTGATTCATCTAAGTGAGGCAGAGAGTAATGATTTCTAATGGAAATCTTGTTGAGGTCTCTGAAGTCGATGGGCCTACAAAACAATTCGTCTTTCCTCACGAAGAACAAGACCGGAGCTCTCCAGGGTGAGAAGCTTGGTCTTTTCATTCCATTGTTGAGTAGTTCCTTAAGTTGTTCGGATGGTTCTTTTATCTCCGTGGGTGTTAGACCGTAGGTCGATCTGATTACAGGAGTCGTATTGGGTCCTAAGTTTGTTCGCATGGCGATGTGATCACTCGTAGTCTTGGGTAGTCTTCATCCTGAAGTTCATGTTAGAAGTCATACATGGTTCGTCAATCACAGTCTCGTGTATACGATTCGTATATAATTAAGATTGAAAAGGTAGTCGAATAAATGATTCTTCTTTAACCTCACATCCCAACAAGGAAAAGGAGTTAAAGTGGAATCATCAATTCTAAACCTGTAGAACCTTGATTATATACCACCCTTATGTATACATTCTTCAGCGATAGATCAACTGTATGGGTCTTTGGATTGAACTTGACGTACTGTACGAGTGGTACTCTAGGGAGGTTTGTCGAGTTATATTCGGAAAGGATAAGAAACATGAGGTACTCTATGCATGGGTACTTCGGTGTTCTGGAATGACAGCTTCGCTAGAAAGGCGATTTCGGAGAAAGAGATGGGCGCACGAAACTGGTATTGTATGGATCGAATTGATTCAGGTTGTATGATAATGGCGGACTTACTTAGAAGTAAAAGACATTAGATTTGAACATAAAGGCGTTACAGACTAAACACAACCGTGCAACTTTTAACAGAGTTACAGTACTTGAGATTTACTACAAGACCATTGTTGCGAACAAGGTATACTACAAAAGACAAATATACGCAGCACGAGGGTCCCTTTACTGACGGGATCTCGCAAAAGATAAGACTCTAGTTGCACTAGTTTTAAACATTTTATAAGTCTGTTACAACGAAACACCTTAATTACATTAACGTGGGTCCGGAGTAGTCTCTCCTGCGGCAGTGATCCTTAGTATCTTCCCGTCTGAGTCGGAGTTGTTTGTTATTGTACAATCTTTCTTAATGTGTCCTATCTCACTGCATTGATGACATGCCTGGCTAGTACTAGCATTGGTGGTGGGAGTGAGGTGTCGAGTCAGAGTTATGTGGACACGAGTGTTTTATTTGTTCATCCACTTTGAAAATTTCCTTTTATGGGGTCTGGATTTACCACTACTATCGAGTGCATGGCTGATCCCGATGTCAGGGACTTGAGAAATGGGTTGTGTCGGTGCTTTACAGCTACGAGCATGGTGTCCTATTTGGTAGCAATTGCAGCATTGCATTTCATGGCAAGCCCCTTTATGATGAGAGCTACACTTATCACACTTCGGTAGCTTTCCCTCATATGGTCTGATCGGTACTGGGAATGTAGGAGTTGCCACTTGTTGGTGTTTCATGGCAAGTCTTTGGGATCTCTTGCGCTCCTTTTGGGCTTGGTGTTTTCGATTATTCCTCTCGGTTTTACGGCTGTGCAAGTCCGTGATTGTTGCCATTTGTTGACTTCCCGGATCAGTACAACGATCGGAATTTTCGACTCCTTTGTCAGCCTTGCTTACGTTGTTAGCGTTGCGATTTGCAAGGACAGCTGCCACGGCAGCCGTCACGACAGTTGTAACTGTGGCTTGGAAAGTAGCGACGTCCATAGGAAAGGCAGGGGTTTTGTTGTTCGGTGGGCTATTTCTGGATGACGACATGATTCTGTTACACGGAAAGAAAAGGAGTTCGTGAGCTATTATGGTTGAACCTAGATGTATTTCGATCGTTCATGTAAAGAGTAGAAGTATGTTCTCGGGGGTTTGACCTACATCCATATGATGCAGTCCTAGTACAGAGTAAAAGTAAGTTCGTAGAATGGTCACAAGATGCTTAACGTCTAAAACAGGGTACCATCGGTTGGTAAATAACATGATCCAACCCTTGAAAAAGAATTGGGAATGATCCCTTAGCTAAATTACTCTAGTTCAATCACTCGACTAGAGTGGGTTTCAGCTAGACTCCCATGATAGCATGATGAAAGTATTTGAACAAAGAATGACTCAGATGTTAGCCGATTGTCAATAACTTTGATATTCATGACGTAATAAGTTCGGGAAAATTAACCTTGTGGAGGGTCTTACATCATATCCAGAGTAGAAAGGATTTGGCCGCATAAAGGCCTAACTAAAAGTACCTATAGTACAAGATAGTCTCATAGAAAAATGCCACATAGGGCATAGACAGGAAAAACGATTCCTTTTAACATGGAAAGAAAGTAAGGCATCTACTACTGGTGACGGCGATCTCTCTGGTGAACCCTTAGTTCAGCTAGTTGGCGTTCCATAACAAGTAGGTGTCTTTCGTACTCCCTCTGGCGTACTCGGAGTTCTATGACTTCGGCTCGTGATTCAGTCAGTGCTTGCAGTAGGGTTTTATGGTCTCTATCGGATCTCTCACGAGTATTTTCCAGACGAATGGTGCGGAAGGTATGCATTCTCGCATTGGTGACAACTTCCGTGATTTGATGTAGGGTTGTCCTGCCTTGAATCTCATTTCGGGCCACTCTGCGGACCAGGATTGGCAAGACCATGTTTGCTGAGCCCCCTTCACTTAGGTCATAAAAGCTTCGATCTCCATTAAGTGGCATGGGCTGATCTTGCCCTTGGCTCCATGTTTCCAAACTTTCCACCCAAAGAGGCGTCGAGCCATGACAAGTCGGACGAGGGTTAGGATTAGGAATAGGAGCTACCGGGGGTAGGTTATCAACCTCGGGTTCGGAGTTATCATCATCCGAAAGGTCTTCAGTATGGTGATCATTCAAAGGTATTGGATGATCATTCTCGAGTTCTTCTCCAAACCATCCAGCATTGCCTTCGTTCGGAAGGTACGGGTTATCGTGAGGATGGAGTCCAACCATATTATCTACGCGAGAATTGGGGTAGAAAATAATTATTAGATGAACTATCTAGATAATTATTATATCATCTTCATTAGTTACATCACTATTTGTAAAGTGCATACTAGTTATATGTAATCAAAACAGGATAGGCCTTCAAATAAGTGACCTTAACTCCAAATTCACAAGGAATAGGAGTAAAGCAAAAATTTCACAGATTCTAAGTCTGTGACATCCTAGTTACATATAACCTTATTGTATCCACTTAGCAACTATCAACTTAGTAATGACGATCCTTTTTAGTTCTCACGTAAGTAATTATAGTAACACAAAATACTCCTATAGTATTTTAGACTTATGTTCTGTTATAATGTTCTCATTGTGGTAGTGTTGATAACTTTTTAGACTTGTTGCCACATCACAACCATTCTTGGGCATGTGCTAATCACTCCTTAGACCAACATATTTGATCAGGCTATGCCACTCCCAGGACTGACCATACATCCCCGAGTTTACCTGTGATATTCAACAATCGTAATACTTTTTTTCTTGTCATTGTGACATGGATTTTAGTATGAATGCAGGCATGTTTACTTAGTTAAATATTTTATTATTTAAAGGTATAAACTCTTGGTCAAAGTATTTTTAATCCAATTTTATCTATAGTTAGTATATCTTTTATGGGTTGATATACTCAGTTCACTATAAACAATGCTCTGATACTAATCTGTCACACCCCAAAACCAGGAACGGCGGAAACGTTCTGGGGCGCAGGATGTCATATACAGTATCACGACAATGAATAGTAGTAAACAAGAAACAACATCATCCATTGCATTAATAATATAATTTTAATACAAGTGTGTTCTGACATGTTTAATAGACACTAAAGTATAAATCAAAATGAAAGATGAGTCTTGAACGAGCTCCATCTTCTCTAAACCTTGCATCGGTACATGTCTACTGTTGACCTGATGCTACAAGTTATTTTGAAAGAGAGTATCAGCTTTAAAGCTGGTGAGATCATAAGTATTTTAGTGTCTTAATATGTAAGAATTATTTGTAAGTATGAAGTGTAAGTATGTAAAAGTTTTGAACCTCCTAGAAAACCCTATGTTTCCTACTAAAAGCAACCTTGTATCAAGGCATCTAGTATCTGTGTGTGTCTCTAGTAAAAGTGTGTATTTTCCCAAATCCGACTATCACTAACCAAAAACATAGCTTTTACATTACCGTGCATCGTGTGAATGTTCACGAAGTGAATGTAAAGGGAAAAATATTATAGTACTGTAGTATTGTAATAAGTAACTACTGTTGTACTAACTACCTTAAACCGACTGTAATTTAAAGTACCATGTGATCGGCCTGTATCCTGCTACCGACTCTAGTAAAAGGACGATGTAAGACGCCGTAAGAAATGACATTTGGCACCCGTAGACTTGCAAGTCCCACTGTAGCGAGCAACAAGGTGTAGGATAGTCAATCTAGTATAGATCTATATGCAAACTCATACGCTCGCCAATTAAGGAGATTCTGGATACAAAAACGGTCATGGAAGGTAATGCCATGCTCCGTTTAGTGGCTCACATATCTGCATGAATGTGTATGTAACGAATGTGCCAGCTGTATTGTATGTACTCCCTCTGTCTAGCCTGTATGTATTGTAATGTTCTGCGTGTACTAGTTGTATTATGTGTTCTCTCTCTATCTAGCAAGTATTGAAATGTACTCTGTGTACTAGCTGTATTGTGTGTTCTCTTTATCTAGCAAGTATTGACTCATAAATGAACTGACTCATTGTATGATTCTTTGTTCTAGTAATAGTATTAGTAGCTTCCTAAACTACGCCTATCGTAGTTTACTAGTAATATGAGTTGTACGTATGAACATGAATGTATACCCTTGCTACCCAAGGGTATTGAACTGATTGATAGAACTCTTATGTCTATATATGTATGCATAATATATATAACTAATATTTAGACGACCTTCGGATGGATAACCGATGCCCTAAAGCCACATCCCAACAAGGAAAAGGGGATAAAGTGAGCGAGCCTTCCTAAGTTCTTTAAACATTTCTTATATAACTATACATACATAGGCATGCATTTGATAATATAAAAGTATAAAAGAAGTTTTGTAAAACCATTGAAAATTTTAGTAACTTAGAAAGGATGACTTGGTATCAGTTTCTAAAATGATTTGAAAGCAGTTTGTTTGATAAGAACAATTTAAAGTATAAGGAAACCTTTGTTTGAAACATAATTGTAACAGAGTTTGAAAAGAAACATGCAATATGTAAGATTGTTTAATAAATAGTTTTAAACAAGTAAAAACATTTTGAAAAACCATTTGAAGTGATCTGTTTGGTAAAATAGCTAAAAGAGTAGTAAATCCATTTGTATGCTACTTATTAATCACATGTGATTGATATAATAACTAGCATGATTCAACTTGTATCCCCCCCCCCCCCCATAAAAGAATTTAAAAATATTTAAAATATTGATTAAGGGGGTATGAACTCACCTGTAGTGAGTGGTTTGGCTGAACGGACTGTATAGGATGCTAAGTGACGAGTGAAGACTCGAACACGTACAATGATCCTAGTTAACATATAATAACACATATATGTATCCAATGAGTCTTTAAACAACTAATTAAAAAAGTTAAGACATCCTACGACATGTAAAACACCTTATATAAGTGCTATTAGTCCTAAGGATAGCATCTAAGTGTTGTAGGACATTGCTATTGAGTTTAGGGTTCAAGAGAACCCTTCATTTGAGTTTACGATTGTGACCATAACCCATTGAGTTTATGGTTGTAAACCCATGATTTTACGGCCGTAAACTCATGGTTTCCTTACGGACATATATGGATGAGGAACCCCCTTAGTAGTAGTGTCCATCCCAATGAAAATCCTTAGGGTAGGTCCCTTACTTTAGATCATTTAGGGACAGAAAGTGAGGATAACTGGAATGGGTAATTGGGTTGTTTGATTTGATGAAATTAATAAACTTATTTATTGTGGGTTGAAAACCCTATGTGCTCACTAGGATCCCAAGCATGACCCACTCGGCTTTCTTTATTACAGGTAGTGGAACAAGAGCATAATTGGATAACTTAATGAGGGATTTTGGATTATAGGCCAATAGATGTAAATAAATGTTGTAAGGCCTATATTGTACTGTTTATGCTTTTGATTTGTATCGATGTTGACATCCTAAGTTTGTAATGAAATGAAAATATTTTGTTTTATCTTTAAGAAATGCTTTGATAAATTTTATCATATTTTGTTTTGGGAACAAATTCCGCAACACTTTTCTTTGAAAGATTACTCTGATTTTATTATAAAAGCATAAACGAAATAGGTTTTTTTTTCTTGGCCGTGAAATTGGGGATGTCACAACCAGAGTGTCCCCAAACAAAACGCCAGAGAGTGCATGCCACGCCATCACGTCGGGCTCTTGCCCTTATATCCTGAAGTACCTTAAACAACTGACAAACTGTAAGCTAACGCTTAGTGAGTTCCCCCATAACATACCCCACATAATCACATAAGAAATATCGATCATATAAGCTACATAATTCATGCATAAAAACATATAAGGACGCCATGGAAACCCTCCAGGGTCTTACTCTGGGTGCCATGGGAACCCCCACATGGTCTTAGCCCAAAGCCATGGGAACTCCCACATGGTCTTAACTAAGGATGCTATGGAAACCCTCTAAGGTCTTACACCCAAGTGCCTCGGGAACCCTTCGAGGTCTTTACTAAGGATGCCATAGAAAACCTCCAAGGTCTTACACCCAAGTGCCTCGGGAACCCCCCCCCCCCCTGAGGTCTTTACTAAGGATGCCATGGAAACCCTCCAAGGTCTTACACTCAAGTTCCTCGGCAATCCCTTAAGGTCTTTCATGCAAGTATCATAAATACGACTAGCATACCACATACCACATAATCAACTAGCATACCACATACCAAATAATGGACCGACCTTGGTGCCTTTGACCAATTGGTATGGCGAGGAGACTCACCTTAGTCTGTTGAATACGAAAGTTGCTCGCCTAACAATCCGAAACCACCCGTGCTGAATGATAATGCCATTAACCCAAAATTAGGATATAATACAATCTAATTAAAGATCCCAATTACCTAATCCCAAGTCCTTCCTTAATGATCCAAGAGTCTTTCCTTTGCTAATAAGCTCAAAGTCCATGTCATAAGCTATTAATGGGCCACATGGCCAAATAAGACCCAATAAGGCCCAACCATGACAACCATGGCCCAAAACAGATTAATCAGACCACTAACCCAAAACATGACTATGCCCAAAACTGATTAAGGCCCAAAGGGATTACAAGCCCACGCGAAGTCCAAAAACCAACTGGGGTGCGTACGCCCAACGTACCACTTCAGTACGCTCAACGTACTGAGTCCTTGGTTGTACGTGTTACGTACGCTATATTACACCCATCGTACAAGAAGATTAAGCACTACTTCCATTAAGTGTCTAATACTTGATATTCTATCGTTCAATATCATATATGAGCTCATTAAGACATCCTAGGGCATAATGTTGGCAAGTTTATGCCCTTGCATACTATAAGGGACTTCAAAACCTTATTCTTCTCATTAGGACTTCATATAAAGCTTCAAACTCATGCATGGAGTCTAGATAACCTTCAAGATAGCACATTTATGCATCTAGCATACTCACAAAACTCAGATCTAACCTTCTTAATCTCTAGAGTTGCTCAACTCTCAAGAGAAGATCCAAGAACCAAAAGGGGACAATATAGAAAACCCTAACTCAATCTAATGAATAAGATGGCAAGATTAAGACTTTATACCTACAGAAGCTCCTCAAGGTGAACTAGATGCAGGTTCTTGAAGCCCAATGCCACACCAAGCTTGCTCACTAACTTCTTCTTCTTGAATAAGCTCCAAGATGGCGACCAACACTTCTATGCTCCAAAATCACACTCTCAAAGGAAAACTGAGGTAAAGGGATGAAATGAGACTCTAAAGGCTGATTAGGGTTTATTCTCAATGACTTAAGGATGTTTAAAAAGGTGTCAAGTTCGAATTTTAGGGTTTTTCTCCTCTGTCGCGTACGTCACGCGTACCTCTTGGTACGCCCAGCGTACGCGGCCACCCTCCGCGATAATCCATCCTTAGTACGCTAAGCGTACTCCTGAAGTACGCACAACGTACTAAGGGACCATTATGTTATAAGTTATTATTTCAAGGGTGTAAAGGTATTTACCTGATTTGGAGTGTTACAAACTTGAACACTCAAGAGTGTGAGTACTAAGAAGAGCATGGTGAGAAAGTTAATATGTCCGAATATAAGAGTGATAATGATGGCAATGATGATGATGGTATTCATGTCGATACTTTTTTTTTGAAGGGGTGATAAAAGTTAATGAGATGACATAAAATGACTATGTAAATGAAAAGAATGAGGAAAATAGATGGAGATAAGGTTGGGATCTAAATTTTGTAAAAGGTATGTTTTTTGATGTAACTAGAGATGAAGAAGACAATATGGATAAAAGAAAGAGTAATATAGATGCATCTATGGACGAAAAGGCTTTGTGATTGAGGTGTAAGGCAACAAAAATGAGAATCCATTTAAGTCATATAGTTCTTGATGTGTATCTTATTGATCAACAAGAAATGTGGCTTTAGGATTTGAATCATTCGAGGGTGTTCACAATTAAAGCTATTTGGTACCTTATAGAGGACTACTTATTGGAAAAGGCTAGTAATGCTACTTGGTTGAACATGTTTGTCCATACTATTGATGTTCCATGTATTTTGTGTTCGTAGTGTGTGAGAATCATGATGAAAGTTTACACAATTTATTTATCAATGTGAATTTACAACGAGAATTTGGAATGTTATTTTTAAATGGGTTAATGTTACAATATCGAGTTGGAAAACAGTTAGCAACATTTATGATTATATTGATGCTTTAAGAATGCCTGCATATAAGAAACCATCATTTTTTTTGGAAATAGAACTTCACTAACGAGGATTTTCGGGGCAGCTTTCGCGCACCGACTAATCCCCAGCTGCAAACATGAAGTTTTGTCTCACGCTCTGGAGTCACTGCAGACGAACCTCCATGGTTTGTCAACAAAAACCGTAAAATAATCATTTTGGATTTAGAAATAAGTTTTTTTAATTGTAAAATTCTAACTACTAAATCTTTGCTAACGTGTTTGTAAAATCCTAACTACTGAATTTTTATTTTTAGTTTTTTTAAGATATAGTAGTCTTTGCATCGGTCTTGGATGTAACCTTTCTAAATCAGATGGAAATGTATCATTTAAGTTACACTTTAACTAAATAATAATGAATTACATAAAGAAACTTATAATTTCAATCATCTGTGTTTAAAGACAATATGGGTATTAAGCATATTATATAAAATAATACACAATATATGAGTAAGCAAACATGGTCTATGCCACATAGCAATTCGGTGGGGCAATAGTACAAATGTCTCCCATTGTCATGGCAAGTTTCCATATTCTTTGGATTAAAACCCTCATTTTCCCAATTTAAACACTCATAACAATAAGTATAATATAATATTATAAGATTATTTGGAAAAATCATATATATATATATATATATATATATATATATATATATATATATATATATATATATATATATATATATATATATATATATATATATATGGGAAAAGTGAATATACCCTTAAGGGTATATAAACTAAGGTACCCAAACTCACCATAATACATCATTTTGTTTGATATATTTATTATAATGTTCTTCAACTTTAATCCTTAACTTGATTTACTTTCAAGATTTTCAAAATTTCATTATTATCTTCCTCTTACATCACATCTTTTTGACGAACATCAATTACGCTATATATATTATAGTTGAAAATGAAAATTATGTAAGAAGAAAATAAATGTGAAATTTATAAAAATCTTTGAATGAAATCAAGTTAGAAGTTGAATTATAAGCGCATTAGACAATTACAATGTACATAAATGATACAAAACGACGTAATATGATGAGTTTGGGTACCTAATCTTATATACCCTTAAGGGTATATTCACTTTTCCCTATATATATATATATATATATATATATATATATATATATATAACTCATTATTAACAAAGAACCAATGAACTAACCGTAATCGTTAAAACCACATATATCAGATTATACCATAAAACACACAATCTTTACAAAAAAAAAAAAAAAAAAAAACAAAAAACTCACCTCATTTTTACGTTTAATTTTTTTAAGCCACGTTTTTTATAAATATATATATATATATATATATATATATATATATATATATATATATATATATATATATATATATATATATATCGTTGCTCACTATTTTTCGTCTTCTTTCCATAGAGATCCATGTTAATATATAAAAAATTAAAAAAATCAAAAAAACCCACTTTGTTTTTTTTTTTTCAATATTTAAGTTTATTTTTATCCAAAAAAATTAGTTATATCGAAATCTCAATTTTTTTGTTTTCTATTAATAAACACCAACATCAATATATATATATATATATATATATATATATATATATATATATATATATATATATATATATATATATATATATAACTCGATCAGTTCAGATTCACATAGTGAATCTAAATTATACATATTTCAATTCTAACATTCATAATAACAATGTGAATTTATATTTAAAGAGTACAAAATAAACAATTAGATTTATTCACATTATAAATCTGAACTGTATATAATTATTTTTCAGAGTTCATAATGTAAATTTCAAGAGATTCATAATGTGAATCTATTGATGTTAAAAAAATCAAATTTCAGTTAAGATTCACAAGGTGAATTTATGAATCTGAACTTAAATTTGAATTTCTTTTAACATCAATATAAGTCTATATTTAAAGAGTACAAAAATTATGAATTTTGATATATTTATTAATTTTTTCGATAAAAAATAGAAATTAACCTTTCAGAAAATAAAAAAAATGAAGTGAGTTTTTTGAAAAAAAAAAAAAAAAGTTCTTTTTTATATAAAAATATGGATCTATATGGAAAGATGATAAAAAATCATGAACAACTATATATTCGTTCTTTTTTCAATAAAAACATAAGGTAAAAAAAGTTAAACTGGAAAAAAGGAAGTGACTAAAGGGCTTCTAGCCCAGCGGTATCCGGTATTAGCCACTCGTTCTTGAGGTCGATGGTTCTAAGTCTTACTGTGTACATAGGTGGAAGAATATATGATTACTTTAGTATATATTTGTATTTTCCGTTCAAAAAAAAGAAATGAGTTTCCTTATAATCCGGTGTGTGTGCGTCCATTGTAAAAATATACAACCCTTTTGTATGTCGTTGATCGCTTTAAATTTCGACGTTTTGGATTGGTTCCTTGATTAGTAGAGGTTCTTTATTGAACTTACGCTTTAAATTCCGACGTTTTGGATTGGTTCATTGATTAGTAAAGGTTTTGTATTGAACTTTTCTTTATATATATATATATATATATATATATATATATATATATATATATATATATATATATATATATATATATATATAGTCCGGTTCCTGTGAATACTCATTTTAAAATGAGGACTCGTAAGGACACCTTAAAAAAATTAAAAAAATCTAAAAATAAATACAAATCATAAAATCGATCATAGATCTATGTCCGGGAGAAAAAAAATTGAATTTTTTTTCCATTGTTAAAATTGATTCATGATTCAATTTAATTTTTAATTTTGCATCATTATGATCCATGATTCAATTTTAATGATCAAATTTTTTTTCTCCCGGACATAGATTTATGCTCGATTTTATGATTTGTATTTTTTTTAGATTTTTTTAAGCTGTCCCCACTTTAAAATGAGTCATCACCCGATCTGATCTTCTCTCTCTCTCTCTCTTTCTCTCTCTCTCTCTCTCTTTCTCTCTCTCTCTCTCTCTCTATATATATATATATATATATATATATATATATATATATATATATATATATATATATTATAACACTCATAAAAATAATGCCAAATTTAAACTTTTAAATAAATTCCAAAACCAATAATTATTATCAAATTAGTTTTCAAAATGGTTTTGTGTCAGAGTATTCCAGAAAAAAATCATAAAAATATAAGGAGGTGCACGATCACACATTCGCCTTCCCACGATCATCAGAAGTACCTGAAACAAAATCAACAATTGTAAGTCTGAAGCTTAGTGAGTTTCCCCAAAGATACCAACGTCATACAATCATAATCATATCATATAAATGTTAGATTAGTGTCTAAGTACATAACTATATTTTGTATGTGATTGATCCGGTTGAGTATGATCTTTTTGGGTTGCTTTCACCAAAACAACTTGAGAGGATGATTTATAAAGAAATAGGATATTATGGTTTATTAATATATTATAAAAATAATATATTAAAGGAGAAATCATATTGATTAATTTATGTTAGTTAAATAATTAATTAAGAATTAATTCTTGTGACTAAAAGAGATTAATTAATTAAAGGGTACAAAAATTGCAATTATAAGATAGTAAACTACACAAATGGTCCCTATGGTTTAGGGTAATATGCGTGTTTGGTCCCTAACTTTTTTTTTAAATCGGAAGGTCCCTACTGTTTGTTTTTGTTATGCGCTTGGTCTGTGTCTTACCTAAAAAGACTATTTTGCCCTTGATTTTTTAATTTATTTAAATAAAACATCCAAACCCCACCCACCCTCACCTTACCTTACCTACCCTACCACTTTTCTTTGTTTAAATAATAGTCTTTTAGGTAAGATAGGGACCAAACGTGTAACAAAAACAAACAGTAGGGACTAAGCGGGTAACAAAAACAAACAGTAGGTACCTTCCGAGTTAAAAAAATAAGTTAGGGATCAAACACACAAATTACCCCAAACAATAAGGACCATTTATGTAATTTACTCTATAAGATAATTGGTTTTGGGCTGTGAATACATAAGGATATAGGCATGGACGAATTTAGGGTAGAGTCCATCTTGAATTCGTCCAAGGAGGCCTTATTCTGGAAGGTTCATTGGACTGCTTAAGGCCTAAGCTATCCAATTAGGGTTTTGACTGAAACCCTAGCAGCACAAGTATATAAGGACCCCTAGGTCTAGCAAAATCAGCCACTTGATCCTTTGGAAGCTTGGAACCGATTTCTAGCCTCTCAACCTCTCTCCTAAACATCATCCCCTTGCCTTGGTGTTTGTTAGCCATTAGAGGCATCACATTTGAGGTGCTAGGTTCTCGTAAGCTTTGAAGATTCAAATTTCATACTACAATAAAGAGGTAATATTTCTAATTGGTTATTTTTTTATAGATCTCTAGTTTTGTAGTATGGTAGATTAGGGTATTCACGTCTTAGATGAGTTGCATGTACAATAGAGAAACATGTAACAAAGCTTTAGGGTTTTTTGCATGTGCACGTAGGAATGTTCTTTTGTGTAAAACCCATCATTGGTATCAGAGCCTTGATTGGTTTCTAATGTATTTAATGCCTTGTACAATCTTGCTTGAAAAATCTTTTTTTGGGTCCTCTGCCTGCCTGACTCGGCGAGTCAGCCCAACTCGGTGGGTCCACTCGGTCGCTCAGCGAGTCCGGGAGTCAGACAGAGGGAATTTCTAGATTTTATGCGTATTTTGTTATGGGATAGTTACCAAAACATTTTTAATTGATAACATACGAATTTTATTAATATTGTGTGATTATCCTTGCCAAAATAAAATATAATTTCAAATTAATTGAATAATTATTTCCTTATATGATAAATTTGATTATTTGAATTATTTGATCAATTATCTTGCATGAAATTGGATTGGGTCAAAATTAGATAATCACCAAAATTAACTGTTAATTTTTTATTTGAATTTTGATCTAGATAGTTTTGAAATATTTCAAAACTTGCCCTCAAGTTTTGGAATTTAAATTTTGAATTAAAAGTTTAATTTTTGACCCTAGAATTTTACAAGTTTAAAATTCACCGTATACTATTATAATATTATAAGAATAATTATTATATATGTATAAGATAAATGTTAGTCTTACCGTTAGTAGGCCTCATTCACAAAGCCGATCTATAAGGGGGTATAAGGTTATGGTCTATAAAATGGTCGTTTAATGGGTTTCCACTATCACCCACCACTTCCTTGATTGGTGGAGGGTCGTTAGTCGAATGGGTAGGATATGACAACTCATTCCTCATTAAAAGTATAATGATTAATAAAGTAACTAAACGCTTTTATAAAATTCCCAATCTTAGTTACTTTAGGAAAAAAATGTGAATTTGATGCTATTCCATGGAATTACACTTTCTACCCTTTCTAAGACGTTAGTGGAGCGTGTGTGGTTAATCGGCACACTAATTTGGCTCTAAGCATAGGTGGCAGAGGGTGACTCGTTATTCTTCATAGATCAACGAAGCGTGTGTGGTTAACCGGCACATTAATTAGGTGACTATAACATCGAGGGCACCAAGTACATTCACATGGTTATTCACACCTTGTTTGTGATCCTCGGTATCCCAGTTGCAAACTTGAATGGCATATCGAGATTTAACCATGCCATTGAAAAAGTTCAATTAATCTCAAAAGATCTAGGAGTTTCAATACATTTAAAACTTAGGTGCTGTTTGTTTTTTTAAGTCAAAATGTCTGCAGTCTGCGGACCATATCTGTAAGCCTCTGTAGCAGAAGAGGTGGACAAAATGTCTGCAGTCTGCAATTAGAAGACTGTTTGTTTTTAACGTCTGCGGGCTGTTAAAATAAATTGAATTTTTAAACTTAATTTCATGTCATAAATATTAAAAATGCGTTTTTAACAAAAAAGAAAGAAAGAAAGAAAGAAAGAAAGAAAGAAAAAAGAAACTGCATGGTGGCCCATGTTTTTTTTTTGTTTAGGTTAAAATGAGGTCTGAAGACCTTTGAAGACAGTGGCCCATGTCTGCGCCAGGAAGACCTCACGCAAACATTTTCTGATCTGCACACTTCCAAAAAACAAACAATCTGCAAGGGCATATGTCTACGCGTCGTCTGCGCGGCGTAGACAAGAGTGGTTGAACAAATCTTCACACAAAAAACAAACAGCCCCTTAATCGTTTCTGTTTTTCATGGTGGAAATTAGTAAATCGTCATTCACTTACCTTCAAATTATTTGTTGTTTAGATTACGACATCCCTCTTCTAAATTGCAAATAATGTTGTTGGATCGTATCCCTAATTTCTCATTTGGGTGTTTACTTGGGGATTCTTATCTAATCAACTTTGTCTCTTTTCTTTTTCAGATGTCGAACTCGAACAATTACAATGCTTCAGGCTCAAACTCTCCTGGATCATTCTCACTCATGAACTTGTGTGGGAGGGTGATCTTCGACGAAAACAATTTCAATGATTGGATCCACAACATAAGGATGGTCACCCACTACGAGGACAAGGATTATATCCTCAAAAAGGAGCTGAAAGATGTGGATATGAACATTGCTTCTCCTGAAGAGATTGATGCCTTTGAGGCCTATGAGCGTGATGCCACGAAAGTCCATTGCATCATGCTAGTGACCATGACTGCTGAATTCCAAAAGTCCTACAAGGACTTCTGTCCCTATGAAATGCATTAGGAGTTACTTTACAGGTACCCCTGGAGTTCCAAGCAGGAGAGGTACGAGATCATCACTTTGATGATCACGACCAAGGTGAGGGATGGAGAGTCTGTTACTGCTCATATGCAGAAGATTCAAAGGTATGACGATCGCCTGTAGAAGTTAAATGTTAACTTCGATGAGGAGCTGACGATTGATATCATTCTTCACTCCTTGCCTCATTGCTACAACCAGTTCCGCATGACCTATCACATGAATAAAGAGGAAGTCACATTGAGCAAGCTTCAAGGGTTGTTGAGGACTGCTAAGAGCAACCTCAAAGACAAATCCATTGCATAAACTCCTACTACTACTGCTGCCCCGGTCTTGGCTATCGAGTAGGGTAAGGGTAAGAAGAGAAAGTCTCCCTCAAAGAGCCACCATAAGGGAAAGTCCCATGATGGCACCTCTTCTAGTGGAACCAAGGCTGGTCCCGTTGCACCTACCTCCAACCCAAAGGATGCAGATTGCTACTACTACCATGAGAAGGGGCATTGGAAACGAAGATGCCCGAAGTATCTGCAAGATATCAAGGATGGAAAGATCAAGCTGTCCTTCGCAGGCCTTTATACTATTCAATCTAATGATTCATCACATGCTATTTCTTAGGTTATTGATACAGGGTGTGGATTTCACATTTTTTCTGATTTGCAGGGCCTAAGAAGAAATAGGGATGTGGAGAATAGGAAGATAAAATTGATCATGGGGAACAGAAGATCATCGCCTGTCACCAAGATTGGAGTTTACTTTTTAGTGCTTAGTAATGGATTAGGACTAGATTTGAATAATTTTTGCTATTCACCTGAGATGGCAAGAAATATTATTTCTTTTCATGGTTTGTATAGACAAGGATTTAGATATTCATTTGATAATGAAAAGGGTTATATTAATGCTTATCTTAATGGTGTTTTGTATTTTGAAGCATTGCCTTGTAATGGAAGATATGAAACTGTAATGGTTGTAGACAACTTAGGAAATGATGTGTTACATATCGATTCTTCCAATAGTTTGGACAAAGCATGCTTGTGGCATTGTCGTCTTGGACATGTCAACAAGAAACGCATAGCCCAACTCCAAAAGGAGGGAGTGTTGGATTCATTCGACCTTAGGGACGATGACGTATGCAAGTCTTGTTTGCTTGGAAAGATGACCAAGTCACCCTTCACTGGTACTTGTGAAAGGGGCGAGGGTTTATTGGATCTCATACATACCGATGTGCATGGTCCCTTTAGATCCACCACAAGGGATGTGAGTTGCTTCTATGTGACTTTCACCAACGATTATAGAAGATATGGGTATATGTACTTAATCAAGCACAAGTCAAAAACCTTTGAAAATTTCAGAGACTTTAAGCAGGAAGTGGAGAATCAGTTGGGCGGGAAAATCAAGACGCTTCGATCCGATCGAGGAGGAGAGTACCTAAGTCTTCAATTCCATGACTACCTCAAGGAATGCGGAATAGTTTCGCAATTGACACCGCCTAGGACACCGCAGTTGAATGGTGTAGCTGAGAGGCGTAATCGAACCTTGCTAGTCATGGTTCGTTCCATGATAAGTCATGCTTCGCTACCTATCTCATTCTGGGGGTATGCCTTAGAAACCTAGCATTGGAATAAACCTATGCTTGTTGGTATCATTTCATGGAATTTATCACGAGTGATCGCAAGACAATAATATCATATGGTCTTGAAACCTAGATATATGGTTTATTGTTTGCAAGTTGGTTGTGCATTGTTGTGCATGATTTGATGAGTGAATGGTAAATGCATATAAGTCGAAGTTTATATGTTCTTTTTATACAAAGAGGATAAAAGCGATATTCGGGCCCCTCGATGATTTGGTTTGACTTATTTGTCGGGCCCGATCAGAACTAAGTTGATGTGTTCAATAAAGTTCTATGCCAGAAAAATCAGAGATCGAGAAACAAACTGCTGGACAATAAGTATGACTTTGTTCCATGTGATTGTCTGCACGATATCTAGAACGGAGGACTATACGATCCCTTATCTAAAGGATAGGTTACTGATCAGAATTGGCAGTGGCTTATGAGAGCTACGAGTGCTAATCAGATCCTGAATTCGTACTTGCAAATTTAGTTTATTAGACTTATCCAAGTGGGAGACTATTGGATTGGTGTCTATGTCCATAACAATATTTGGTATGTGCTTGACCCGGTTGAGCATGGTCCTTTTGGGTTGCCTTCACTAAAGCAACCTAACAGGATGATTTATAAAGAAATAGGATAATATGGTTTATTAATACATTATAAGAATAATATATTAAAGGAGAAATAATATTGATTAATTAATGTTAGTTAAAGAATTAATTAAGAATTAATTATTGTGACTAGAATAGATTAATTAATTAAATGGGACTGGAATTGCAATTATAAGATAATTGGTGTTGGGCTGTGAATGCATAAGGATATATGCATGGACAAATTTAAGGTAAAGTCCATATTGAATTTGTCCAAGGAGGCCTTATTCTGGAAGGTTCTTAGGACTGCTTAATGCTTATGCTATCCAATTAGGGTTTTGACTAAAACCCTAGCATCACAAGTATATAAGGACCCCTAGGGCTAGCAAAATCGGCCACTTGATCCTTTGGAAGCTTGGAGCTGATTTCTAGCCTGTCATCCTCTCTCCTAAACATTATCCTCTTGCCTTGGTGTTTGTAAGACATTAGAGGCATCACATTTGAGGTGCTTGGTTCTCGTAAGCTTTGAAGATTCAAGTTTCATACTACAATCAAGAGGTAATATTTCTAATTGGTTATTTTTTTATAGATCTCTAGTTATGTAGTATGGTAGATTAAGGTATAAAAGTCTTGGATGAATTGCATGTACAATAGAGAAACCTAGATCCAAGCTTTAGGGTTTTTTGCATGTGCACATAGGAATGTTCTTTTGTGTAAAACTCATCAATAAACAAACAACATGGATAATGAGCCTTCAGCCTGACTGGACCGCCTCGTAGGGCCTTCAGCCTATATGGATCGCTCCTGAGTCTTCGCTACGTCTGGACCGCCTCGCAGGGCTTACAGCCCATCCGGACCGCTCGTCGGGCCTTCGGCCTGACTGGACCACCTCATAGGGCGTTCAGTCTATCCAGATCGCCTTGGGTATGTTAGCCTTCAACACAAAGCAAGACCGCCTCAACCCAACCCCTAATCAAACAATCATGTGCACATAAATATCATACGCTAGCATATATAACAATCAAACCGTTCTAACAGATCACTAATCATAGTAACATCCTATACCCAGGATACAGACCTAACCGGTCACTTACATAGCATTATCTTATATACAGAGAGACCGACCTAACCAGGTCACTAAGCATATCACCATCCTAACTACCAGGATGTAAATCAATAAACATATCATGCAATAATCCGGATACAAATCTTAAAAAGGTCGGCATTGGTGCCTTCGACCCTGTTAGTATACTGAGGACAGCTCACCTCGCAAGTAGCTCTGAAATGATAGTATCAAACTCCTCCCAAATACAGCTCCAATTCCAACACCTACATCCACCAATGATCCAATCCCATAAACTCCTAAATTACCAAAATACCCCTAAAAGTCAACCTGGTCTACTCTCAATCAAAGTCAAAGTCAACATTCAAGGTCAATAGTCCATGTTGATGCAACACATCGAGTGCAGCTCACTAATTCGTTGAGACCTTCCAGAACTCGAGAAACCACGAAAACCCTAGTTGACTCGCCGAGTTTCCAGACAACTCGTTGAGTCCATGTGTGTCCAAATGTCGGGAAAACCCTAATTGACTCGTCGAGTCCACTTGCTGACTCGCCGAGTTCATGCACAAACCAACAACAGCTAATCTTCATTGGACTCGCTGAGTTAACCATGAAACTCATCGAGTCCCTTCAGTCCATTCCCTATTCAGATGTTTTTAAGTTACCCTAAAGCTCCAAATTATAGATCCATCTTCCTAAAACACAAATTCCATGTAAAGTTACAAATTTTACATGCATGCAAGGTTCTAAAGGCTTTGAACACCAAAACCAAGTCTAAAATGATGTTTAGGGCATGGTGAGAGGTCAATACAAGATAAAGTTGATAGCCTTATGAATTTGGGACATGGAGGAGTCCAAATCTGAAGTTACAACTTCAGATCATGTCCAATACCCGAAATGGTTCACATATATGCTAAAAATGGACCTAAACTTAAGCATGGAGAGATCTAGATAGAGAGAACCCACGATAAACACTTGTTACCTTCAAAATGATGCCAAGACTAGGTAGAGTCAAATTCACAAGCTCTTTTTTGCTCCCAAACTCCTTAAACTTCAAGCCTTCTTCCCAACACCACTTTCCAAGCTCTTTAACACACAAAAATGGAGTAAAATCGCAATTAGGGTTTCTTCTGACCGTCAAAAGGTGGTAAAGGGCTGGAGGTGAGGACTAAAGGTCCTCTAAATAGGGTGAAAACCCTAAAAATTAGGGTTTCATTTACCAGCTCCTACTTGTCGAGTTAGCGTCCTCCGACTCGTCGAGTAGGTCTAATAATCCACGCAGGCTAACCCACCTCTACACGACGAGTCGGGGCAACCAGCTCGTCGAGTAGGTCCATAAACATGTACATAATGCTTTAAAACCTATACCTAGGATTCGGGGTGTTACAATTCTCCCCCACTTGAACTAGACTTCGTCCTTGAAGTCTGCTGTGGTGAACAAGTCTAGGTAGTGCTCCTGCATCTCTGCCTCCTGCTCCCATGTCCAATCGGATCCCCTCCTCTGCTCCCATTGTACCTTTACCAAAGGTACTTCCTTGTTCTGTAGAACCTTTACCTCCTCTCAAGAACAGTCATTGTCCTCGATATGTAATTCAAGCGCTCGTCGACCTGAATATTGTCTAATGATACCAGTGCCCACTCATCTTCTATGCACTTCCGCAACTGTGACACATGGAAAGTGTTGTGGACCTTACTAAGCTCCTCTGCGAGATCCAGTATATATGCCTCCTTGCCAACCCTGAAAATGATCCTGAATGGACCAATATATCGGGGACCCAATTTCCCCCTCTTCCTGAAGCGAATCACACCCTTCAAGGGTGAGACCTTCAGAAGTACCATGTCACCCACCAGAAACTCCAGCTCAAAGAGGCGTCTGTCAGCGAATCTATTTTGCCAACTCTAAGTGGTTTACAATCGCTGTCTGATCTGCTGAATCCTCTCGGTAGTCTGTAGAACTACCTTTATCTGTCCCATCACCTTGTGATCGATCTCATCCCGACAGACTGGGTGCAACATCTCCGTCCATACAATAGCTCATATGGTGGGGCACCAATACTGGAATGGAAGTTGTTGTTGTAAGAGAACTATGTAAGGGGTAGGTAGGAGTCCCAGCTCCCATCGAAGTCAATAATGCAGGCTCTCAGCATATCCTCGAGAGTCTATATGGTCTACTCAGTCTGTCAATCTATTTGTGGATGATAGGCTGTACTGAAGTGCAATCGCGTGCCCAGTTCCTCATGGAACTTCTGCCAGAAATGAGAGGTGAAACGAACATCAAGGTCTAAGACAATAAAGACCGATACCCCATGGCAGGCAATGATCTAGCGGATATACAAGTCGTCCAGCTTCTCGGCCGATGAACTCTCCCGTATCGCTAAAAAGTAGGCGCTCTTGGTTAATCGATACACAATGACCTAAATGGTGTCGAAGCCCTTTGCAATCCTCGACAGCTTGGTGATGAAATCCAACGTTATCTGTTCCAACTTCCACATGGGAATCTCCAGGGGCTGTAGCTGACCATGCAACCTCTGATGCTCGGCCTTGACAATTCGGCAGGTCAAGAACCTCTCAACATACCAAGCAATCTCCCTCTTCATGCGTGGCCACCAGTAACTCAAACGCAGATCTTGGTACAATAGAGAAGCAAGACTTATGAGACTCCTCCAGAACAATATGTCTGACCCCACCAGACATCGGAACCCAAACCCGACAGCAGCGGGTCAACAATCCCCGACTATCCTGCACAAATGGGTGTTCTCACACCTAATCTTCTCAAACTGCCAATTCTCATGAAGCGTACCCTCAGCCTGAGCTTCCTTGATCAAACCCACGAGTGGAGAATCCACCGATATCCTCATACATGTCACTAGGGTAGAAGATCCAGCTGACTTGTGGCTTAGAGCGTCTGCAACCACGTTCGATTTACCTGGGTGGTAAAGGATCTCACATTCGTAGTTCTTGACTACATCCAGCCACCTGTGTTGTCTCATGTTCAGGTTCGACTGATCCATGATGTGTCTCAAACTCTTGTGGTCCGTGTATATAGTGTAGCGGACCCCATAAAAGTAATGTCTCCAAATATTGAGAGAGAATACCATTGTTCCCAACTCCAAATAATGAGTGGGGTATCTCGTCTTGTGCGGCTTCAGCTACCGCGACGTAGGCTATCACCTGTCCTCTCTGCATGAGGACCGCTCCCAGGCCTGTGACGGATGCATCACATAACACTATAAAATCCTCAACTCCCTTCGGGTGAGTCAAGATTGGAGCCTCTCAAAGTCGTTGTGAACCATCCTTCTTCCTAATGAAGAGGATCAATTCTCCCCACGGAGAACTTCTCAGACGAATGAACTGCTTGCACAGCAGTTCCTGCAGCTATGATGACAGCTCCTGCATCTCTGGTGGTGCTAACTGGTATGGAGTCTTGGTGATAGGGGCCGCACCTAGCACTAGTTCGATCCTAAAGTTGACCTGCCTCTCCGGAGGCAATCTGAGTAACTCCTCTGGGAATACGTCAGCAAACTCCCTGACTACTGGAACCTTTGAAACTGACATCTGATCTTTGAACCGCTGTAATGACCCAAAAATCAAGGGTAAAAATTTCATTTTTAGTATAGCTAAAACATCGATACCATTTATCCCAAACATTTCAAATCATCATTAAGTAAAATATTTATCAGTGTTCATCCCAAAATCATCGTTGCGGAATTCATAGGTGTGTGCACTGCGATCAATCCGAGCCCTTTTTTTCCAGATCGATGATACTTGAAACCAAAACTGTAAACCATAAGCACAAAGCTTAATGAGTTTCCCAGAGCATACCCCACACAATACAAATAACCACATAATTCATACTAGTTATAACAACTACATAAACCATATCAATCACATAAGCCATGCATATGAACATATAAGGATGTCGTGGTCTCCCCCAGGGTCTTATATCATTGTGTCATGGGCTACTCTACATGGTCTTTACCTAGGAATGCCATGGGCTCCCCCACATGGTCTTATATCCACTGCCACGGGCTCCCCCCGGGGTCTTCCATGCAAGTATCACAAAGACAACTAGCATATCACACATCACATAAACAATTAGTATAACACATACCACATAAACAACTAGTATACTACATATCACATAAACAATGCATATAAACATATAAGGATGTCGTGTGCTCCACCAGGGTCTTATGTCATCATGCCATCGGCTCCCCCACATGGTTTTTACCTAGGAATGTTATGGGCTCCCCCACATGGTCTTATATCCAACTGCCACGGGCTCCCCCACATGGTCTTATATCCAACTGCCACGGGCTCCCCCGTGGTCTTCCATGTAATAACATACATAATAAACTAACATACAATATATCACAAAAGTATCAATCATACTATATAACACATACATAAACATATAAGGATGTCATGGGATCCCCCAAGGTCTTATACCATCGTGCCATGGGCTACCCTACATGGCCGTTACCTAGGAATGCCATGGGCTCCCCCACATTGTCTTATATCCAAGTGCCTCGGGCTCCCCCCCAGGGTCTTCCATGCAAATATCATATAATCACTAGCATACCCCTTAACATAAAGCTAACTATCATACCACATATCTCTACTACAACTAGTGTACCACATATCATAAAATGGGCTGACCTTGGTGCCTTAGACCTATTGGTATGGTGAGAAGACCCACCTCACACTGCTGAAGTCCCGCGGGATAAACTCTAGCTACTGTTTGATAGGTTCCCAAACTGTCATTCATCAAAATGACACCCAATTAATAATTGGGTTCCAACACAACCTTAATCTACACTTGGGGTAAATGGACCATTTTACCCCTAACCTAACTTGGTTCAAAACCAAGGCCCAACATATGGTCCAATTTTCCAAATTGGGCCCAAACCTCTACATAGACTTATTTTAAAGCCCAAACAATTATTCTAGTCCAAAAAATTGGCATTCTAATGGTCCAATAGCTAATAAGCCTCAAGGCCCAATTATGGCCCACTTATGGCCCAATTTTCCAAAATAGGACCAAGCCTCTCTAATGGGTATTATCCTGAAGCCCAATCATTTCCCTTAGTCCATAAATATGCTCCAAATTAGCCCACAAAGGTCCATAGCAGCTTAGTCCAGTAAATGGACCAACAGGCATTCAAACCCAATTAGGGTTTTTTCACATATAATGATGATTAGGTTTAAGTGTTCCTACTTAACCCATTAAGGACTTAATCCATTAAGTCCAAACATACAATGAAATTGGGTGAGAGTCATAACTTCACTCCGATGGTCCAAAATGTGGGTCCCGATAAATCCAAACCAATAATCCCAAAATTAGGGTTTTCTAAACCCTAATTAGGGTTTTCAAACCAATAATATCCCAATAGACCCAAAAGTAAGTCCTTAGATCAATTAGGGCTTCATTAGGCCCACTGTTATATTAGGTCCACTAGGGTTTCATTAATCGGGCACCACCCACTACCACCTCGGGTGGTGGTGGTTAATGGCGGCTCACGGCGGCGGCCACCACCTCGCGGTGGTGGTTACGGGTTTTATTTTCATTATTCCATCACGATTACACTGTACAACATCATTCCTAATAACACACACACACACTCCCTAACATAACCACACAACCACCCTAGTGGTGGCCAACGGTGGTACATGGCGGCAGCCACCACCTCACGATGGTGGTGGTGGCTTCTTGGTATTCCAGTCAAACAAAACACACACAACACACGTATTCTATTCACGAAGGAAGTCCAACCACCCACCTGGTGGCATAAGGCAGTTGTAGTGGCATAGGAAAACGGCAGCAACGGCGTTGACGGCAGCAACTACCATGGTTGGGCGCCATGGTGGCTTTTCACGGTGTTTCTTTGGCTAAACGAGCATCCACAGTCGAACATCAACCACAACCCACCCTCATGATTGTGACCTACGGGATGAAGCACATACAAACAAAATCTAGTAATGGAACACCACAAGTCTTGCCCGAATACGATGATGGAAACAACAACGACTAGCAATGCAAAAGGAACGGAGAAGGAAAGGAGGTTGTGACCCCACTGGTGAATGGAAGCAACAAAAATTCATGCTCTACTAACCGCCCACTACCCCGACGACCAAGGGCAGTCTTTGTCTTCAACGGAATGAATGCAGTGACGGTGGTGGCTAGGTTTCGGCGATCCATAACAGCGAAAGAAACATGATACGGTTCGTGGTCCTTGACAGCGACGGAAGCAACTACGAGTTGGATGGATGATGGTTCACATTGGCGGTTATGGAGGGGTGACGGCTGGAGAGACAAGGTGGTGAAGGTGGTGGTTGGAGATGGTGTTGTTAGGGTTAGGGTTTACCGGTGGTGTTAGGGTTATATACACGTGTCCTACAACTTGTTGCCATAATGGAAGGAATGGCCACTCAGTCTCCCTTTTCTTTCAAAATAAGCCCATAGTTTACCCTTTTAACCTCGCCTTCTAAAAAAATTTCCAAATCAAGTCCAAAATGTTACCAATCAGCTCATGCCTCCATAAATCCTTACATATTAAGTCCTAATAATACCAAACACCCCCTGACTTCTAAAATCCTTTGCACAACGAGTCCCGAAATTACACTTTATCCCCCGAATAATGAAATTTATAACATTAGGCTCCCCAAAACCAACAACCCACTAAATAATATGGAGTTAGTGTGACTATTCATTCATCAATTTTATCTATTTATTTATTAAACAAACATAATGTTACACCCGCGTATCCACCACATACGCTAGATAACCCGCACACCCGTGCTGAATGTACTGTCGAGCCTTGACAACTGAACAAAACCTTGATCCCAATTTGGTGCCCTCGCCATAGAAAATCAGTTCTCCCCACTTGGGGTTCGAACTATCACTCGATAACCCTCACAGTCGATCACGACACCGAAGCGACTAAGCCAGTCTATACCCACGATTACACACATAACCCCCATGGGAATTGAAATTAGGTCTATCTGGAAAGATACCCCGAAGATCTCCAACACGCATCCTCGATAAAATGAAAAAGAAGAAACCCTGTGTTCGTTGGCGATAGAGACTCGCAACAGACACTCTAACTCTCCTACTGGCAAACCGAACTCCCTACTGAATGACTAAGAGACAAACAACTGACGCACCCCCGAGTCAAATAATACCAAAGCAGGTAAGGAGTTCACTAAAAACGTACCTAATCACAGGTACAAACACAAAAGCATAAAACATATATAATCAGTAAGATAAGGGATAAAAACATACCAGTAACCACGTCTGGTTCTACCTTGGCCTCCTCTGCTGTAAGATGGAAGGCTTGTCCCTGAGCCCTCGGGGGATCCGCTCTACCCTACCTCCTATCAGTAATCCTCAGGGTAGCCGACGCTGGAGCCTGCGCCGGCCTAGCAGCAAGCTGCGGATAGTTGGTCTTCATGTGACCAACTTGATGGCAGTGGTAGCAGATCCTCATATCCTAAACCAGGAACTCCTTAGCAAAATGCCCTTCCTTGCTGCATTTGCGGCATACACTGCTCAACCTACAAACCCCCTAGTGAACCTTCCCACACTTGCCACAAGTGCGGACCTACGGTCCACCTGTCCGGTCAAACTTCGGGGGCTTCATGTTATCGAAGTCTCGATACTAAAAAGCTCGGCTAGCTCCTCCCTTCATCGCCGTTACAGCTGTTGTAGCTATTGCGATAGCCATCTCAGCAAGGGCTGCATAGCGCTTGTTGAAATACTCAACCATAGTGGTCTTAATAGACCCAAACATCTTTGGCAACTGTGCCCAGAACAGAGCAACGACCTCATCATGCAGGATCTCTCGGATCCTAGCATCCAACTCATCCAACCTCATCTTACCAATGACCTCGGGCACTGCTGGTCCCTCCTGCCAGCCATCCCCTAATCCTGATCCGGATCCAGTCACAAAGCGTCTCGTAACCACCATACTAAAAAATACACCAGACAATATATCAAATAATTTGCATAAATAATGGGGAATCAACTCCCAACGAAACCCTAGGGGTTGTGACTTCTTTGCTACGTGTATGGGTCCTATGCTTTTAGTAGTACGGGACCATACTACCTTCCACACCTACCCATATTTGTCTTAAGTATCATCACAATGCCCTAACAATATACAATAACATGGCGAGCGCTCAATCCTCACTCTTAGAGGAATGCTAAATATCTTATACTGGCCTACTGACCTCGTACAACCCACCCATGAAACTTCCACCAACACTGCAGCACTCGTGTATGCTAACCATACATAATGTTGGACCCTATAGACTTTCGAATACCCGATCCTACCCTAAGCCCTTCATCAAACAAGAACATTAAATAAGGCCAAACCAAACATTCTCGGGTTATAATATCTTAATTATGTGTCGCCGTGATGTATACACTAAGCAACTACAATAATGATGTCAATTTCATATTAGGAAAAATCCTAGGCTATCAGACATCATATAATCAGGAAATTCTATCATGCAATTCCTAAAGATCCCTAGTCTAGTACTAGCATGCTGTTCTAACATATCACAAAATCAAATAATCCGTAAGGTATTTTAGGGTCCTTTCGCGATCTCCGACTGATCGTACACTTGCATCCTCCTTTAGTATTTTGAAAACCATTTGAAATATCATTTTAAAATTTTGTCCTTAGTTTGAGACTGGAGACACACGAGTGTTTCCTCCAATTCACTCAAACCAAGGCTCTAATACCAACTTGTAACACCCATAAAAATCATGCCAAATATAAACTTTTTAAAACATTTCAAAACCAATAATTATTACAAAACTTGTTTTCAAAATGGTTTAGTGTCATAGTATCCTAGAATCAAATCATAAAAATATAAGGAGGAACACGATCATGCCTTCACCTTCCCGCGATCATCAGAAGTACCTGAAACAAAATCAACAACTGTAAGCCCAAAGCTTAGTGAGTTTCCCCCATGGAACCTTGGATCTATGTTTGACTGTTGGTTTTTGAGCATTCTAACACTCCCGCGATCATGCCTTCACCTTCCCGCGATCATCTGATACCACTGTTGGGTTTTGAGCATTCTAACACTCCTATGGTGTACATGCAACCCCAGAAACCTTGGATCTATGTTTGAATAAGATACATGCAAAATGATTTTCAAGGTTCATAATCCTATCTAGCATACATGGGGATCTTTTATTCTAATAATTAGTAAGAATTACATACCTCTTTGTAGCTTGGATTCCTTTGAAACATTGTGAGCCTAGCACCTTAAGTGTGATGCCTCAAATGCTTCACACAACACCAAGTACACTTGGAATAAACTCTTAAGAGAATAAGAGCACTTAGTATTTTCGGCTAGCCCTCTTTTGTTCACTCTAGTGTCTGAAAACGGTGAAGAATAACTTCTTTATATAGTATGTTACAATTAGGGTTACACCATGTAAACCCTAATTGTCATGACCTTTCATTTCCATGACCCATGGGTTATGTAACCCCCATGGAGCATCTATGGAACATCTTATGGGTTTAACCCAACTTGATAATCCATGGAGCCTTGGCCCACTATATAAGATATGGATGATTGACACAATCAACCCATATATTTAATTAGTCTTCTTTTGATCACATAATTGATTCTAAATTAATTATTGATCAATACTAACTAAATATTATTATTCTTATTATTAATATATTAGAACTTATAATATATTAATAAACCATGAGTGTGTTATTTCTCTCATTTAGTCTATCCAAGTGCATGATGCCATGCAACCCAAATGGACCATGTCGGGTCGGGTCAAATACATACCAAATATAGTTATGGACGTAGACACTATATCCAACATTGACTACACCTAGTTGTGGAAAGGAAACTAAGGTTGTACTTTGAATGGTCGTATAAGTGGTTTGTAGCATCTGTACTTGCGACGGTAGGAGTTGTAGCACTTGATCATCGATTGTTAGGTGAATCTATTCACTATACTCGTGGGTCGAATGTACCAATGTCAGCTCACTAGATTATGTTTGTAGGACGATAGTTGTCTTTATGACACTTGCTAATATGTCTGCATGTGTCCGTTGTCTTTGTGACTCTTGCTGATATGATTGTATGCATAGTTGTACGGGTGAAATAGACCCAGTAACTGTTGAAAGAGACCGAAGGGGGTGAAATAGACTCAATATCGGTTGAAAGATACTGAAGGGGGTGAAATAGACCCAATACCGATTGAAAGATATCGAAGGGGGTGAAATAGACCCAATTTAGTTTTGAATTGTATGTATGTATGGTATGGGGTATTATGTGGAAACTCAGTAAGCTTTGTGCTTATAGTTTTATGTTTATGGTATTAGATACTTCCAGTTTGAAAGGGAAGTGTCCAACATGATCACACCACATCCACCAGTATCCCGTATTTTATGATATGATTTTATACTTTGATAACTATTTTATATATTATCATGTTTTGATGGGTTTTTGAAACGAATGAATGATGCTTTTGTTGGTTTTAAAATGAAATTTTATTTAGTAATTTTTGGGATGTTACAAATAATTATACCAAAAAAGTTAGATTCTACTAAATGTCTTTTTTGATATTTTTGTTTGACCATTAAACCCACTTTGATTAATTGGAATGGTGACTTTTTTGAACATGGAAGTCTAAAAATTATCATTGTTTGGCACTAAAAGTTATAATTGTCGTCACAATCTAACCATTGAGACATGCCATAACAAATTTATAGGTTTCTCCGTTTATGTGGCATGCCACACAAACAATTTTGGCCCTCCATTAACCACATGACACTACTTAACCACAAGACGTTGAAGAGGCGTCCACGTTAATTTTTAGATCTTTTTTAACATTCACACTCTATGTATATGTGTGTGACTTCTTCCCTCCCCCTCTTTCCTCTCTTTTTCTCTCATGAGTTACAACCTTCACAATTAATACTTAACTGAAGGTGCAAAAGAGATGAAAAAAATATATTATTTATATTAGAAAATTCTCTAATTACTGTCTTTTTTACTTGTATCAACATTATGTAATGGATTAGTGACGATGTACATGAAATGTAAGTGAATGATACAAAAACAAGTTGAGTTTGTGACAAATAGTTATCTCGGTTCAAACACTCAATCCTAAAGCAAACCATGTAAATAAAACTTACTTTCAAAATTCCTAACTTAAAAACACTATGATAAAAAAAAAGAATACCGATCAATTCAAAACCCTAAATTGATCGATTGAGAGGGATTTAAAATCACCTTCACCAATCTCTTTTTGTATATCCTTTGGATCCATTTCATCAATAGTACATCCACTCAAAATGCAAGTTTTGAGGAATTCTTTCACTGTCCATGTCAACTCCATTGTCATTGACCTCAACCTCATTACTTTCTTAATCTCAATGACATTGTCTAGGATATGTCGCCGTAATGCTTGATGTTTTTCACATTCTTACAGTCACATTCCAACTCGTTCAAGGTTATGATGACTAAAACGGTGGTTGAGGAGACGACAAAAACTTTAGCCTTGCAATTTCGAATAATGGGATTACGTTAGCAACCCCTCAAATCCCCGGTAGTCCGATTTTGGGGGCGAGTGAAGAAGCTGCACCGATATTGAGGGAAGAGAGAGTTAATTATAAAAATCGATGTGGATACCATTACCATATCATTGCTACATAGATAAGGATGACTCAATTTGTCGATATAGCATGCCACATAAATATGATAACTTATAAAACTACTATTCTAATATTAAATGATAATAGAATTGAAAGTTAAAGATTTAATTAGGACGAGTAAAATTTTAATGGTAAAATAATAAGAATACTCCTAATTCAAAATATTATTATTTTAACTGTTTAGTTTTTATCATTTGAATTTTTAGTATTAAATGTTAAATTCGTAAATGATCATATGATAAAAAAAATTGTATGAACATACATATAATATAACCGATAAACAACTTATATATATATATTATCAAATATTTTTAGTTTGCTTAATACTTTTATATAAATAAAATTTTATATAAATAAAAACTATGATTTTTAGTTTAAATACCAACAACCAACTAAACACATGTCAACAAAAACTTTAGCTTTTATTATAAATTAAATTATAATCAACCAACTTATAGATGTTTTGTATATATTTTGGTGTTTAATTTTGTAATTGAAGTTAGAGATGATATATGCGTACAAATCAGCAATCGGAGTTGCAAGAACGAAGAAACCGAGTAAAAAAAAAAGCCTGTCTATTCAACATTCTCTCCACTCCCTTTAATCTTTCATTGGGACCCTCATTGTCTTTATCTGCTTCTTCACTGGCCTCTTTATTACATCTTCTCCCCCCATCATCCATTTCACTCACTCCGTCCCTTTCAACCCGCCGGCATCTCCTCTCCTCCGACATGGATAAAGAAAACCTCGCTTTCCCCCATCACTTCGCCTCTCCCTACTCCACCGAGTCTGAAAGCGACGATGAAGATGTCGTCGCCTTAACCCACCGCTTCTCTCGATCTGCCTCCTTTACAGAACCCCTTTCCAATAATCTCAAGGTTTGTAACTTGTAAGTAGACGTCGGTGCGTACCATACCCAGTATTTTATTTTTCTGATTTTTTTTTTTTTTTTTTTGATGGATTTTAGGAGAAGAGGGTTTTCTCTGGCTCGCCGGAATCCACTCTTGGATGGTTGGGTTCTGTTCATTCTCAGCCACCTTCGCTACCACCGTTTGTGAGAAGTGATGAAGATGCTTGGAATATGATCTATGCTGCTGCGGGTCAAGTTGCACGAATGAAGATGAGAATGAGCTTGAACAACAGAGGTTTACCTGGAGTTGTTCCTTACTGTGACGGAGAAGAGTTTTTCCGGCAGCAGCAGAGTTGTCGGAACAGATGCGTTTCGGGAAGCGAAAGCGTCGGGGGTGGATGTGGTGGTCGACCACCGAGTTTTCCTCCGACTGCATGGCCTCCGCCTCAACAACGCATCCAACATCGTTCAAATCAACAAAAACCCTGCAATGCGCCGGTCATGAAAAGAGTTGTTATCGGTGGATCTGGGGGCGGTTGTGACGGTGGTGGTGCTACGGCGGCGAAGAGGGAATGTCCCGGAACTGGTGTGTTTTTGCCCCGCAGATACTGCAATAACCCACCTGAATCTCGAAAAAGACAAGGTAAATTTGTCTTTATTCATCTTCGCGTCAGAAATTGCAGAGTCAAACTGATTATATATTCAAAATTTCTTCATAATTCCAGATCTTTGTTTGTTTCTACTTGATCGAAACTAATCATACAATTAATTAATTTTTACAAATATTCCTTTAATCGATTCTTCTTGCAGCATGTTCGCCTGCTAATCTGCCAGCTAAAACGATTCAATATTCCAATAACACCCTTGTCCCCATTAACGGGCAGCCTCAAACTCAAGCACGCATCAATGTCGACCTGATTCCGCATTATGGTAAACTAATCCCACCAGAGCTTATTCTCCCAACATTAGAATTTATATTATTAATGTAAGATTCTTCATAATACATGATTAATTTTCAGAAATGTTAATGGGTCGGAGGAATGCCATGAGTCTAGCTGCTCAGCAGCTGCGAAGCAACATCCATGGCCACGGCGGCGTAATGGAGTCACCGGTGAATAACCCAGAAATGCTCCTCCCTCAAGAATGGACCTACTGAAACTCCGTTTTTTGGAGAGTAGATAGGAGAAAAGGGTCTATAAATATAAGTAGTAGTGGTGGAGAGATGATTTTGTTTGATGTTGATCATCTAAGTACAGTGATGAAAATAAATGAGAAGGGTATCCGAAGACCTTTTAGGACTTTTTGTTGGAGAATTTGAAAATTCCATTTGTTTCAAGATTTTATTATTTTAATAGATATGAATATATGATGACTAGTATTTTATACATAAAAAGTTTACGTTATGTGCAAAAAGCCAAAAGGGCCGGTTAAATAAAAGGTATAATGGTAAAAAATAAAAATAAATAAAAAGGGCTAAGTGCAGAAAAATCTAACCATCTGTTTACTAACAATCTATCTACCATCATTTATTTATTTATTTATTAATTATTTTTTTAATATTTTGTTATATACAGAAAAACTTTATCTTTTTATTTATATTTCAGATTTATCTAAATATCTTTTTTAAGAAGTTAATGTGTTACTGCTATCTTGTTTGTTTTTAGGTTTACTTAGAAAAACATAAATAAATAAGTGTTGTTATTTATTTTTGATTTAGTATATAGTGTGAGTTAAGAACTTTGAGACCAATTGTAGTGATGTTGATTATGTTGACATATGCGAAATTAATGAAATTTAGTGAATCATCGTACAAATCATGAACACATGGACTAAATAAATTTGGTTTAAGCTTTCATTAGTTTTTGATAGAAAAAGTAAAAATAGATCGTTGTTATTTCTCTCTCAAAAATTAATCTTTTCAACCCTTCGCTTTTCAGTATTTGAGATGAAAAGTGAAGGTTGTGTTGGAAAATTGTGTTGGAATCAATCGATGGTTAATGGCTTGATAACAAAGGACGAAGAGTAAATGTTCGAATGATCGAATGGGTTTGACTTCATGACGATGGATATAAGATGGATTTTGGAATCGAGATGTCGATTGTTGATGGGTTCGCTTTTGAATGTTTTGCTGTGATTCGTTAACGAAATGTTGGAGTCAATGTCGGTTTGTTAGCAATTGTTTGGAGTTCGTTATCAAGGGTTCATACCATGGTTCGTTAATAAGGCTTATCGAGCTGAAACAACGAATAACAAATCCACAACCTTCGCTAATCCCATTTTTGACGATTTCTTCATATTAATATTGATTTCTTCATGTGAACTTGAATAAAATCGATTTCATCATATGAAATCGAATCCCATTTTCAGATTTTCAATTAACATCAAATGATTAACAAGAAAAAAAAAATGAGAAAATGAGAATGAGAATTCAAGAACAATCGATTATGAGATGATCCAATGGTACAACAGATAAAGCGTGTGTACATGTCGACTGACGAACAACAATTTTAGAATCAAACGAATTTGAAGATTTGTGGGCTCACATCATATTAATATCGAATTTAAAGGAAAATAGATTGGGCTAAAAAAATCATATGAACAATAACGAAATCCATTTGGGCTGGGCTTCGAAATCAAATTAAATTGGATTCAAAATATATCCAATGAATAGTAAGAATGTAAATTAGATGAACAGTAAAACTCGAAATTTTAGAGGATAATTTTGATTTTGGTTTGAGTTTGATCTAAACAAAAATAATTAGATCAACAATGGAGTTGAAATGGATTTGATTCAATGAGACAAAACGATCAAAAATGAAAAACACAAAACACGAATCGAAATCATAGACGTTTTGGAATCCATTTGAGAATTTGTGATACCTTTTTGACGATTCGAGTTGTGTTTGCAACGAACGAATCAAATTTAGAAGATCTTGGTTCTTTTGTTGGAACGAGAAAATCTTCAATTTGAACATTGTACCACCCATGATGCATGTTATACAACTTATTATTCGTGTTCTTCAACGATCTAAGAACATCTTTATAAGAACCATCAACACTTTTGGGTTTTGACTTCAAATTTAATGCACACTTGGAGATTGTTACTTTGGAACCCAAATCTGCTTCATAGATTTCAGCTTCACAACAACATTTGACGATTTTTGTGAATAAACCCGCTTGTTCTTACATTTAATATTTTTTTCCTTTCTCATCTTCTTGGAACTTGAAGATTTGAATTCATGAACAAACCCAGTTTACACAACTTTAACTTGACAAGTTTGGATCATATCTTTTGAAGTTTGATATTTGTGAATTTCTTAGATTAACGGCTTTCGAGAATGAATCATTCCTTCAAACGAATCACAAGAAGACAAAATATCATCGGTTTGAACTCCAATTGAGCAAAAAACTTTTTCATCTTCATGATAATCAACTTGAATCTTCTTGTCATGAACTTCAAGAACATCAAGAACATCACATTGAACTCCATAATCTTGAACTTCAACATACTTAAGAGCATGAAGATCACTTGGGTTTTTAATTAGAGAAATGCATTCTTATTAAACAAAGAGTAAATTACGTGAATGGTCCCTATGGTTTAGGATAATTTGCGCGCTTGGTGCCTAACTTATTATTTTTTTTTTTATAACTTAGACAGTCCCTACTGTTTGTTTTTGTTACGAGCTTGGTCCCTACTATTTGTTTTTGTTACGCGTTTGGTCTCTGTCTTACCTAAAATGACTATTATTTAAATAGGAAAAAATAGTGGGGTAAGTAAGATAAGGTGAGGGGATGAGGTTGAGGGTGTGTTTATTTAAATAAATTAAAAAATCAAGGGCAAAATAGTTTGTTAAAGTAAGACAGGGACCAACCGTGTAACAAAAACAAACAGTAGGGACCTTCCAAGTTAAAAAAAAAATAAGTTAGGGACCAAACACACAAATTACCTTAAACCATAAGGACCATTCGTGTAATTTAATCTTAAACAAATCTCTTTCTTCTCTTTCCTTTTGATTTGATCTCCAACATAACATGTTCATGGAAATTTCAACTAAGCAACCAATCTTTGAAAGTGATTGAAAAATCAATCTTCCATGATCATCCTTCAAACCTCCATAAGAAACCATAGTATCCCATGAAATCAAGCCACCTTTCAACAATAATCCATAAAATTGATTTTCATTGACTTTGTATCTCATATCTTCAATGATCACAACCCAAGAATCGTAATCCAAGTACACCATCTTTGATCAATCGATAAGATCTTGAGTTTTTGTAGAGAGAGAGAAAGTGATTTTGAATAGGTTTTTTTAGAAAGAGAAAGCAAAAATCACTTGAATTCTAGTGAAGAAAATCGAATTATGAGTAGAATCAATGAGGAATTCCATTTCTAGAATCCAAACTCTTTATAACACGAAGATTAAAAATCAAATGAAAAATCATCAAATCTAGAATGCCATGATGGATCAATTCTTGATTAAATCAAGAACACCTGCTCTGATTCCAATTGTAGTGGTGTTGATTATGATGACATATGCGGAATTGATAATATCTGGTGAATCATCATACAAATCATGAACACATGGAGTAAATAAATCTGGTTCAAGCTCTCATTAGTTTTTGATAGAAAGAGTACAAACGAGTCATGTTATTTCTCTCTCTAAAACTAATATCTCCAAAAATGATCATTACATAAATAAGTATCACTCACATCCTATTTATAAGAAAGACAACTCATTACACAATGCAAGAGGGTAAGCACAAAAATGCATCCAAACGTGACTTTGCAGAGTAATGGTCATTGAGTAAATGACTAGATGGTATATTTGTAATGTCTTAAAAACTATAGTAAAATGTTTTCATTTTAAAGAAATTAAAAGTTGTTTTCCATAAAACCATAATCCAAACCATTTTTTGACCACATGACATAAAATCAAAGTATCAAAATCATAACATCTATAAAAACTTAATAACCAACGGACGCCTTCGTCTTGCTCCCGATTCTCAGAAGTACCTAAAATATTTAAATCCACAATAATATACATACAATGCAAGAACACAATGCCTACATCACGCAACTGGATCGCCACCTGGGCCTACATACAATGCAAGAACAAATCCGGAGCCTACAGTATCAAGTTAGACCACTCCCCTGGGGCCTACAGTAGCGAAATGGACTGCTCGGGTGTCTTAGCCAACAACACACAACTGGACCGCCTCAACCCAACCACAATATGTCGACATATGCAAATAATAATAACAATCAAACGTAGATAATCATAACAGATCTACCAGTCTAATAGATTACTACAACATATCAACATCCAAATGATATATATTGCAGTACAAAGTATAGTGAGAAAACTCACTTCACAAACGAAAGCAGAAATCCAGACGACTCGTCACACGCTTTAAACTCGTACCACACTTACCTAGCCAAATATGGATCAATAATAAATCTAAGACCTAAATCTTAAAGTTTGACCTCTAGTCAAACTTTGTCAAAAAGTCAACGGTTAAAAGTCAACAGTTGAGTCACCATGCGATGGCCAACACCATAACCGTGTTGTGGTGGCTAAACACCAAAATAGTCGTGAACTCCCTCGCCACCATGTCGTGGCAACAACATTGCCACGTATAGAATAAAACCTAACTAGTTCAATTCATTAAGCTCTTAATCCTTATTTTCAGAGCTCCAAAGCTTAGATTTGGATCGATTAAGGCCATACATGGATATAGTTTCCAAATTTATCCATTATCTAACCTCAAGAAGCCTAGATGTAAATACCTAACTTAAAAAGGGACCAAATGACATAGAAAACTCATATATGGTTGATTTATGATCAATATACAAACTTTATGGGACCATAAGGTCCAAAAACTAGCATAAATCTTATCTAAGGTCATTGAGTTACTTCAAACTCCAAGTATTAATTTCCAAAATCCAAAAAGGGACTTAATCACATCATAAGCAACCCATATAATGGAATGTGTGAACTTTATACCTTCTGGAGCCTAAGGATAGATGTAGAAGCAACCCTTAACAACAACAAGTCACACTACAAGCTAGAATCACCCTCACTTTCTTCAACGATCCTTGAAAGGGCAAGAACACACACACACACACACACACTCTCTCTCTATCTCTCTCTCTCTAAAGTATCACTTAAAGGGATGAAGGCCGGAGTTTAGAGCAAACCCTAGACACGAAGTTGTTTAAATAACGCTCAGGACCCAAAGTTTAGGTTTCTCATTCTCTTGCCATCACGTCGTGGCCATTACAGACCACGTTGTAGTGAATGTAATATGCAAGTTCCTTTTCTGTTATGACCACGTCATGGTCACTAGAAATCCCACATTTTGAGAGTCTAAAATGATATAATTCCCAAGAGAAATGTTCTTGGAATTGGTGTTACGATATTTCTTATGTTTTACCTAAGACAATAAGAAAATCACTTATTTTTTGTGTAATGTTAACCTATAATCGAAAAAGATAAATATCATGTCATAAAACAACCAGTAATTTTGTAACGTCTGTAGAACCGGGCTAGTCAATTTAGAGATAATAGGGGTCGAAACGAGTTTTTAACAAAAGATTATTTAGAACAAATAATCTTAACCAACTTGTAGAATATGTCTCAAGGGTTCCGTACATATAAAGAACGCCGAAATCCAAGTTATAACGAAGAAGTTATGACCCGTCAAAGTTTTGCGATGGAACTGGCACGACACCGGGAAGCGTAATTAGGGAATTTACGATAGAGCGATATTTAACCTCAACGATCTAAACGAAAGTCGTAGAATACGTTATACCAAGTGCGTCTATAAACAGAACGCCCAAATCTGACTTCATATGAGGAAGTTATGATTTTTCAAAGTTTCGGCTTAGCAGTGTACAACCCGAAGTTTGAATATTAGATCGAGCGGTATTTAGCCAACACAACCTAAACCAGAATCGACGATCTCATTAATATTAGCGTAACGGTAAAAAGACAGATGAAAACGGACGTCGGATGAAGAAGTTATGGATTTTTAACGGACCAATCGTATCCCGACCTGTTAAAAATATAACTTTTAAAATAAAGTCAAAATTAGCTGACGGAGTCTAAACAAAAGTCGTGGAATACATTCTCGCCTACGCGTGGATAAACAGAACGTAAAAAACAGAGCTCATATGCATTAGTTATGAATTTTAGAAGTAGGGAAGGAAAATTGCGAAATCTGCAAGGGGGTGATAACGTGGCTTGATCGGGACCGTCACTTACTGATCACGAACTCTCTTTGGATGGGTGACAGCTAGCTCGCTACGCAGTTCGTACAAGAAGGAACACCTCGCGTTCGGATTTACTTGGCTTCGGAAGATCCACGTCGCACCAGGGAGGCTCAGACAAGTGGCTATACGAACACGCAACGTAAGGTCGGAGCGCCCCGCGTACCCTCGCACGAACGCCCAACGTACTCTGAGGCTGAGGCCTATAAAAAGGGGCGAATCCTCTCGGATTTTTCACACCTCTCTTCATTCTCTCTCTAGGGTTTCTAAACATCCCCCCTAAAGCCTAGGTGAACCCCTAGCACCCGAAGGAATCCCCGAGGCTCCGCGAGAAAAAGAGTCTTTTGGTTCGGAAATGCTGCTTTGAGCCAAGCGCGATTTTCTATAAAACCCGTTGTAAGTAAGCTACGCCAACGCTATTTTTAATATAGTTTTTATTTAACAATAGTAACGTTATTAGGAATTTATAATAAGTACTTGGGTTATTATTATAGGTTATATAAGTATTGTTTCACGCTTATATAATAGTAATAATAGCTAGACTATTAACTAGTCTCTGAGAATGATAGACTAAACCTAGTGGTAATGATACTAGGTTTTGACGAAGGAAATTGTTTCAAGAGTAACCAAGCGTTGTCGTCGAAGTGGTCAAAAGGCAAACATTCTTGAATCACGAACTTCGCCATCCTATCCCGAACTTTAGCCATGTTGTAACTCCAAAATGTTGCATCATTCGCCATTGTTGCTTGAATTAACTAAAAAAATTAAAAAATAAAAAAAATACGTCTCACGTTCTCACAAAATTAGATCGTCTATATATATTCATGTGAGACGATCTAATTTTGTGAGAACGTGAGACATATTTTTTTTATTTTTAAAATTTTTTTAGTTAATTCAAGCTCCGAAAATAATATTTAAAAAATGAATTTTTGGATTTTTTATTTATTTTGCATTTTAAAATTATTTTTTGATAATATATACAATGTAATATTCTATTAGAATATTTCACATATTTTAAAAAAAAAATGAGATTTTTTTAAATTTTTTTTTAGTTAATTCAAGTTTCGAAAATAGAATTTAAAAAAAAGAATTTTTAGATTTTTCCATTTATTTTGCATTTTAAAATTATTTTTTAGAATATGTACAACATAATATTCTATTAGAATAATTCAGTTATTTTACAAAAAAAGGGATTTTTTTTAATTTTATTTATTTATTTATTAATTTTTTTAGTTAATTCAAGTTCCAAAAATAATATTTAAAAAAGAATTTTGGGATTTTTCCATTTAGTTTGCATTTTAAAATTATTTTTAAATTTGGTTTTACGATCTCACAAAATTAAAATTGTTTCAAATGTACCTGAACCTATATATATATATATATATATATATATATATATATATATATATATATATATATATATATATATATATATATATATATATATATATATATATATATATATATATATATATATATATATATATATATATATATATATACACACACCCACATGTCATATCAATCTTTTACAATACACCAATTTAAATAGGAATCCATTACCACGTTTCATAACATTTTAAGTTCCATATCATACTTCTCATTTTTTTTTCAATAATTATAAATATAAATTATATAATAGTAAAAAACATATCATTTAAATTGAAAAAAGACATTACAATACCAAAAAAAATATACAATTTTTTCTATAAAATTTTTTGTTAGAAACTTGGGTAAATTACACGGATGGTCCGTTTAGGGTAATTTGCGTGTTTGGTCCCTAACAATATTTTTTAACTCGGACCATCCTTATTTTATATTTTTATTGCACGCTTGGTCCCTTGATGACTTGAAATAACCATATTACCCTTTTTGATATCTTTAATCAGTTTTTATCATTATATTAAATTAAAAAAAATAATGAAAAAAGAACATGATCCCACAATCCCAATACTCATTATCCCAATAGGTTATCACTGACCACCTGCAACATCACCAACACCGCCAGTTTCCTCAACCATCACCACTGGCAATTTTCATCGAAAATTTGCAACCCAAAATCCACTCATCGGAAAACCTACTTAACGGAAAACCAATAACCTTCCTCTATATTTGGCATGAATGCCTTCTTGTCCCACCTCCTTTTATCACTTGGAACACATCCTTGTTCATATTACCAAGAATTCATAAACAAGGAAACAAAAAAAGAAGAAAATCAAAAATCAATGAACATTTTGAGACAATTCCAACAATCACAAACTCATCTTTGCTGAAACCCGAAAAAAATACAAATTGAAAATGAAATCGATTACACAATCTAAGATATTTCAAATAGATTACAACCCCATGGATGATTTAAACCATAAAAACCCTAACATGTTGGGTTGTTTCTTGATTTTGTTCACAATGTAATGAAACATAAATGGATTTCGAATTACACAAAAATCAGAAAAATAGCAGATAACAAACCACTTACATAACCTTGATTTCAAACATTCGACCTAAAGTAAACCCATACACCTGATTCGTAACAAAACTGCATCAAATCTTGCTTCACAATACTCGAATCTACTTGATACAACTTTCCACGACTGTGAATCAGTGATCGGAGATGATGATCGACAAAGAAGATGATGAATCGTTGATAATAGCTTTACACAAATGGATTGGCGATGACGGTGGGAGCTAGTGGCGAGAGCAGATGCCAGGGACGACGACTCTACACTTGTCAGGAACGTTGGAGAGAGAAAGCGCCGATGTATTGAAAGGGGAGGGAGAGACGGTGGGGGAGTTAACTGGAGGTGGAGGCGTGGTGTGGTAGAAACGTCGGTGAAGAATGTAGGAATGAGAAGTATTAGGTTTAGGTTTCTTTTTATTTTATTTTTGATATAATAAATAAATAAATAAAATTTTAATTAAAAAAGAAATGAATAAGGGTATATTAGTCTTTTTAGAACGGACAGGGACCAAGCGTGCAATAAAAATATAAAATAAGGACGATCCGAGTTAAAAATAGTTGTTAGGGACGAAGCACGCAGATTACCCTAAACCATAAGGACCATCCGTGTAATTTACCCTAGAAACTTGTATAAAAATATAAAAAAGATAAAAGTTGTGTGCGAAAGAATTTAATGGGGTTGAGCTATATTTATAGGAAAAATAAATAAATTATCCCAGTAAAACCATTTGGAATGGTCAAATGCATCTATCCTTTAAATTTACGTGTTGAGAACTTGAGACACGTTGAGATGGCAACAAGCCTTAACCAGACATATATTTAGGAAGGTGTTATTTAAACCTTAACGACGTTTATATGTTGTGTCTATATGGGATCATCCATGCAGTGGAGGACCCATACTGAGCTCCCTTAAAAGGTTAAATAAAAGAAAATAACAACCGTATATCTTATATTTATTATAACATACTTTGTACTTCTACTTTTTGATAGAATGTATTTATTATAACATACTTGTACTTCTACTTTTTGATATTATAACATTCTATTATGGAAAATAAATATAAGATTAATGACATAAGTAAATAATCAATTATCTATATCTAAAGTATTTCGAAAACACCATTATACTAAGAAAATGTTGTGAGAAATTACTAATTTTTATTTTTGCTTTAACATACCATGCCAACGTGGTATGATAACCATGTAAACGGGCTATTCTCGGTCATGCCAAAATGTTGTAAGAACAAAAAAAATAAAACTAGATTACTTTTTTTTTTACAATATTATTTTAATACAGTGATATTCTTTTAAAACAATATAAATAATCGGTTAACAATTGTGTCATTAATCCTTTTTGGAGCCACATATATAGAGTTCATAATTTTCTTTCTAGTCGGCAATCCTCAACATTCCATGTGCACTAATTTTGTCTTTAGGAGCACATGTTGGAGTATGGTTAGGGTTTAGTTCCTACAGTGAGAGCTTCCAGAAAACACCGATGATCATGACGCTTAAAATATTCTCCACCATTCACATAAACTGCTATAGGATAAGATGTAAATTGAGCTAGTATATTGGAAAGGTTTTAACAATTAGGCCATTGTTAAATACTATTTAATTAACAATGAAGAACATGTATAAATTCATCTATATCCTTCATCCTCCTTGTTGGAAGAAAGGACTTAAACAAGAAATTCTGATACAGAAAAAAAAAAAAAAAAAAAAATTGGTGTGAAAGAGATTTTGGGATAATGAGTTAGGAGACCATTGAAGTTTCAAATTTGTTCAAAAAAATCATTTAAGTATTAAATGTTCAAAAAACACCAACAAAGTACATATTCTGTTCAAAAAACACTATCTCTATGGTTTAAGGTAACTTACATGTTTAGCCCCTAACTTTTTTTTTTCTTAATTCAGACGGTCTCTAGCGTTTATATTTATTTTGTCTTCGGACCATGATTGAGTTAAAAGACTAATATACCCTTATTAATTTTATTTAACATTTATTTTTATTACTTATTAATTATTTATAAAATTGATATATTTATAATGAATAATAACATAAATTGTATAAATAATTAATAAATAATAAAAATAATGTTAAATGAAAGTAATAAGAGTATATTAGTCTTTTAACTCGATCTGGGTCCAAAGTCGAAACAAATTTATATTAAAGGAATCGTCCGAGTTAAGAAAACAAGTTAGGGACTAAATAAGTAAATTACCCCAAACTATAGAGATTATGTTTTTTGAACAGAACATATACTTCATTGGTGTTTTTAGAACATATTTATTAGTTTGATGGTGTTTTTTAAACATTTAATACTTGAATGGTTTTTTTGAATGAATTTGAAACTTCGATGGTCTCTTAAGTCATTTTCCCAAAGTTTTTTTATTCAATATTCTACCCACATTTGATTGAGTACACAGCCATATAAATACCAAAAAAAAAAAAGAAACTGACAAAGCTAGAAATAACCAACTACTAATACTAATTTATGGGTAATCATGGACCACTTATTTGAAATTAAGTAACAGCTACCAAAAACAAAACTGAAATCTTAAATGCTAAGTAGTGGGACAGAAGCTACCAGAAGTTTTGAGCACCATTATTCAACACATCCCTTGCTTCAAAACTTGTTACTCCCATACGAAACCTAAAGAAATTATGTGTGACACTTGGAAAAGACTTAGTGAGCACATTTGCAACTTGCTCATTAGTTCCATAATGCTTCAAAATGATTTCTTTCTCAGCAACTAAATCACAAATAAAATGGTAACAGATGTCTATGTGTTTTGTCCTGCTGTGGAAGGGTGGATTCTTTGTCATTGCAATTGTTGCTTGATTATCACAAAAGATTTCTGTTGGGCCAACTTGTTTTTGGAGAAGATTAGCAAGTATCCTTCTTAACCACACAGCTTGACAAGCCGATGATGTTGCTGCAATGTACTCCGCTTCTTATGAGGATAATGCTACAACATCTTGCTTTTTTGAGCTCCATGAAACAGCACCTGAACCAAGAGAAAAAACATAACCAGATATGCTCCTTCGATCATCCAAACAGCCACCCCAATCACTGTCAGTAAACCCATATAATTTTGGATTAGGTACATTTGAGTATCAAATCCCAAACTCAACCGTTCCAGCTATATAGCGAAGAATCCTCTTTGTTGCTCCTATATGATGAACCGAAGGACTGTGCATAAATCTTGAAACTCTGCTAATTGAAAATGCACTATCATGCCTGGTGCGAGTTAGGTAGTTCAAGCCTCCAACTATACTCCTGAAGTGTTTCACATTTGCCAACTTTGTGCCATCATTTGTAACAAGCGATTCATTCATATTCATCGGTGTTAAACACGAATTCGCATTCAACAAATTGAATCGTTTAAGTAAGTCAGTAGCATACTTTTTTGACAAATAAAAATTTCATCATCACATTGGTTCACCTCCAGGCCAAGAAAGTAACGAAACAAGCCCATATCTGACATCTCAAATTTTTTAATCATCGAAGATTTGAACTCAGCAACAATAGATTCACACAACCCCATATAAATAATGTCATCTACATAGAGAGTAGGCTTACTTTTACTTCTATCAAATCCATTTTCTTGAAACTACGAATCTATCTTGATGTACCACGCTCGGGGGGCTTGCTTAAGCCCGTATAAGGCTTTTTTCAACCTGTACACGTTACTATCATCACCACATGAAAATCATTCCGTTTGAGAGACATAGCTCTCCATTTAGAAATGTCGATTTAACATCAAATTGGTACACTTTCCATTTTATTTGTGCGGCTAAGGCAAGAAAAATTCGATCTGTTTCAAACCGAGCAATCAGAGAAAATGTTTCTTCGTAATCGACTCCGTGTTGTTGAGCATACCCTTTCACAACCGAACGCGCTTTATGCTTCTGGATTGTACCATCAATATTGTATTTTGTACGGTACACCCATTTGAGGCCTATGGCATTTTTTTTCTTTGGGAAAACCAACCAAATCCCAAGTCTCATTCTTTCTAATAGTCGTAATCTCATCTTTCATTGCATCTTTCCACACCTGTTTCTCTCCTGCATCATCATAAGAGATAGGACAAGGATCAGGTGTATACAATGCAAAGCTACATGAAGCATAGATATCCTCCAATGATCGAAACTTTTTTGGAGGACTTTCAGATGAAGAGCTTGAAGATGAAGAAGATCTTGATGGTGAAGAAGGTGGAGATGAAGGTGGTGTAACATTATCTCCATTTTGAGAATTGCTTGTTTCTAGATCTGTGAAGTTATTACCCTCAAATGTTACAGGAACAGATTTTGGTGAGTTTTTTTGAAGCCAATGTTTTCCAACTCCATTGTTCTGCCTTATTAAATTCAACATTCCTACTTATAATAATTTTTTCACTAATTGGGTTAAATAACCTGTACGTCTTTGAGGAAGTAGAATAGCTAATGAAAATGCATTTTTCTGACTCTTGGTCAAGCTTGCTGCGAGATGATGTGACTAATGCATAAGAAATCCACCTAAAGATTTTTAAATGACTTACTTGCATCTTTCTACCTTTCCATGCTTCATAGGGAGTTCGATTTAGAACAACCTTTATGGGCAAGATGTTCAAAATGTATACAGCAGCTGCAACGCCTTCAACCTAGAATTTTTTTGGAAGATTTCTTGCTGCCATTATGCTTCTTGCCATGTCACCAATGGTTCGGTTTTTTCGTTCTGCTACTTCATTCTGTTCTGGGGTGTGCGGTGCTGTAAATGACCTATGAATGCCATTAAACTCACAAAAGTCATTAAATTTTTGTGAGGTGAATTCAACACCATTATCGGAACGAAGAACTTTTATGTTATTCCCATTCTCTTTCTCTACCAAAGCCTTAAATTTTTTAAAGCAATCATAGGTCTCTGACTTATTTTTTAAGAAGTATACCCAACTCATACGGCTGTAATCAACTATAAACAACAAGAAATATCGACTTCCATCCAACGAATCAACAGTCATTGGACCACAAACATCGGTATGTGCTAATTCAAGACAAGAAGAAGCTCTCCAAGACTTACCTACAAGAAACGATTTTCGAGTTTCTTTCCCATATACACACCCTTCACAAAAATCCACTGTATCTATTTTTGGCAGCCCTAAAACAATATTTTTCTTATGTAGCAATTTCAACTCATTTATATTTAAGTGACCATAACGTAGATGCCAAATGCTTGACTCACTAGTAGAAACTAAAGCACACTTCTCCATGGTTGAAATTTTAAGCGTAAACATTCTATATTGTGTCGCTGGAATGTTAGCAATGGGCTAACCATATTTTTTGTCTCTAATTAAACAATACTTGTCATCAAAAGTAACTGAATACCCAGAACACATTAATTGCCCAACACTTAGCAAATTATGGGCTAATTTAGGAACATATTGCACATCATGAAGAAGTTTTGCATTACCTTGAGTGGTTTTGATGGAGACTATACTTTGTCTTTCAATATGCAATGCATTGTCATCTACAAAATGAACTACACCCTTTTGAGTCTCATCAAGCTCTTTAAACAAAGACTTTGTTCCTGTCATATGGTTTGAGCATCCGCTGTCCACAAACCACACACCATTAGACGTATCAACTGTGGAAGAAGGTGCCATGAGTAGCTTGCTTTCCTCTTCTATTTTTTCTGAAACGTTTGCATGATTTTGTTGTTCTCGTTTCTTGGTCCAACAATCAACTTCTTTGTGGCCAAGTTTGTTGCAATATCAACATTGAGGTTTCTGTTCTTCTCTCTGCTTGTTCCAAAAATCAGCTTCTCTATGGCCAAGTTTGTTGCAATGTTGACATCGAGGGATGTTTTTTGTTGGCGTTAATCACCAAACTGAACTCTTCTTCTGTCACGACCACGATATCCACCTCTTCCTCATCCACGACCACGTGAACTATCTGCACTTCGTTTATTCTGATCCCCAGTTGCTTGAAACACCTTCTCATCGACTTTCTTACAACACATGTTCATCCTATCTTCATGAGCTATCAAAGAACTCATTAGTTCATCAAAAGTATAAGTGGATAGGTCCTTTGTTTCCTCGATTGTAGCCACGACATGACTGAAATCCTTGGTCAAACTCCTTAAAACTTTACTGACTACAGTTTCATTGCTAACATTTTCACCGTATGACCTCATGTGGCTGACAATTTCAGATACTCTCGAAAGAAAAACTTGCACCTTTTCCTTCTCTTTCATGCCCAAGGTCTTGAATTCACGGCGAAGATATTGTAGTTTGACATTGATGACTTTTCGATCACCAAGAAATTCTTGTTTCAGAATTGCCCATGCCTGGTTCGAGGTTGTTGCTTCTGCAATATGTAGAAAAAACTCATCATCCAATGCTGATTGGATGAAGAATAAAGCATTTGCATCCTTCTTTCGAGTTTCTCGTAATTGCTGATCTGGTTCTGCTGGTGTCGGGTTTGGTTCTACATACCCATTATCCAGCAAATCCCATAGCTCTTAGGACTTCAACATTGTCTTCATTTTGAGACTCCAAAGGTGGTACTTCTCCCCCTTGAAAACTGGAATCAATGGCTGTTCTGTAGAACTTGTACCATTGCATGTCAATATACCGACTCTGATACCAATTTTGTTGGAAGAAAGAAGACTTAAACAAGAAATTATGATACAGAACAGTGAGAAAATGAAAAAAAAACTAAAGAACAATTTGATTGAGTACACAGCCATATAAATACCAAAAAACATAAACCGCCAAAGCTAGAAATAAGCAACTGATAATACATACTAATTTATGGGTAATCATGGACCAGTTATTTGAAATTAAGTAACAGCTACCAAAAACAAAACTGAAATCTTAAATGCTAAGCAGTGGAAAAGAAGCTACCAAAGTTTTGAGAACCATTATTCAACACTCCTCAGTAACAATAGAATTTTATTTAAAGAGAATAAATATCTGTAAAAGATTTTTCCTCTTTGAAGAAGAAACAAATATCTATTACAATTACAATTTTTCTATTTCTTAATTTATATATCTAGGAAGAAGGTGCAAATGTTCACATTAGCAACTGACATATCATTAATTAGATTGAGTACTCATCTTTTTAATGTCTTCGATCAAACGATCTAAATTCCTATAAGAAGATCCACCGCTGCTAACAGACTCCTTGGCCAGTTTCGCCATACGACGGGCAGATTCTTCAAACTCTTCCTTCCTAACTTCCATTACTTCTTTTACAATCTTCTCAACTATCCTTCTATCACACGTGTCCTTCATATCCAACCCTAATTTCCACACAGCCTCCACGAATCTACTATTCGGTTGTTGATCTGCAAAAAACGGCCAACTCACCATCGGCACTCCTTCAACAATGCTCTCCAACGTCGAGTTCCATCCATTATGTGTCAAAAAAGCACCTACAGCTGAATGGGTTAAGACATCTTCTTGTGGAGCCCACCCAACTAGACACCCTCTTTCTTTGGTATCCTTTTCTAGCTCACTTGGCACCTTGTTTTCATCATCAAGACTCGAAACAAGATCCTCTCGGATGACCCATAAAAATGGTTTCTCACTGTTAACTAAACCATGCCAAAACTCGATAAGTTGGTCCCTTGTTAGTGTTGCTATGCTTCCAAAACTCACGTATAATACCGATTTGGGTGCATGTTGATCGAGCCAACCTATACATGTCCTGTCTTCTTGGAATAAGCTATTTGAAGATGTGGATTTTGATATGGATCGGGCTTTGAGGTGTGCGTGAAGTGGTCCGATGGTGTAAATATTTGGGCAGTGTTTTTGTATGTGAGAGAGAATAGGGCCTTCAAGATCTTCAAAAGTGTTGAGAATGAGTGCATGGGCATCTGGTGTCCGGCGTGTTATGTTGGTAACTTCTTGGAACGTGGTGTTGCTTAAGCCGGAACGACAAAAGCTTGGAAGATCACGCCGGCGAAGGAATCCTTCCATGCCTTTCACGTTGACTATTCGTTCGTCCAAGTTTGTACCTTTATTCATTACAAATTTCAGATATCAAAAAACATTCGAACAAAACTCGATAAAGTTTAAGTACAAATGTGATTGTAAAACATTGGAGTAATTAATTAGTAATTACGTACCTTGAAAGGGAAGGTCGCCGGAGTTTATGAGATCAGGGATGCAAAAGTAAGCCCAGAAAGCACAAGCACTAACCGTCCGAAAGAACATGACGGGAACTCCGGTACCCGCCGCCGCATCCAGTGCAAAACCCAAGATTCCGTCAGCTATGAAACAAGTCACCTGAGAATCGAGAAGCAAATTTCTGAGCAAGGGTGTAGTTACTTTAGGCAAAGAATCAATTAACATCAGATTGAGTTTTTCATCGGTGTCTATGGGGCCTTCATAGAGACCATGAATGACGTGGAACCGGAAACCCGGGTAGGAGCTGAGGCGGGAATGGACGGTGGTGAAGCGGGATAGGCGGTCATGGTCTTTGGCGGATATTAGAAAGGTGATGTGCAGACCCGCCGGCAGGAGCAGCTCCGTCAGCTTTAACATGGAGTTCACATGGCCTTGCGCCGGACATGGAAAGATAAGAACATGCGGTGGAGAAGGTGGTTTCGGATCCATGAATGATCTTTAATTCTGCATATCAGAGATAAGAGGCGACCACTTTGAAATGTCTGGACAATCCATGTTAATATGTTATCCGTTGTTTCACCACCGCTTTCTCTAGAAATATAAATCTAGTAAAATTAACTGTTATTTTATTTAAAGTGCATGCCACCACTAAATAAATTTTATAAAATTCTGTTTTGTCTCATATATAAATAATAGATTTACAATGTGTAGTGAAAAATATAGCTTTTGGTTTACAAAGTTAACATTATTTGTTTTAGATATGAGTGATAATTTGGTTTCTCATTCTTTATATTTTCAACGGCATAATGCCACTTCTATGTATGTGGCACACATAGAACACATAAGCAATACCATCTATTGATACTTTGTAGTTTGTATTAGACAAGTGATTTAGATGCGTAGGTTTTACATGAAGCGTTTGGGCTTGAGCTTACATGAAGCACGTTTTTGGTAAATCATTTTGATATATATGGTGATCTTTTCTCTTGGACGAGAACACAAGAAGACTAATTTTGATGGGTCTCGAAAAGGAAAGTCCGAACCGGTCTATAAAAAGACCGGCTGAAAAATGATCGGTTTGAAAAAAACAGATTATTTCAAACGCGTTTAAAAAAGATAGGAAGCCAAATGTTATAGGAATATTATTTTTGTGTTAATTAAATATTTTTTTTACTCACAAATTATCCAACTTGTTCCTTTTTTCTTGTATTAAATTTTAGTGTATAATTTTAGTAAATCTTAATATATCATTTTTTGTGTTAAGCACACATGCATTTATTAACGAAAAAAATTATTAACAAAAAAAAAAAAAAAAAAAAAAAAAACCGAAAAAACAACTTACTTTGATTTATTTATATTAAAACATTATACTTTTAATAGTATTTCTTATTAAAAATCATTCCCGCGGCTATACTCACACCCAAACCCATACCGACACTCACAATAACATCCATACACATACCGATAGCCATACACATACATACACGCATGTTTTTTTTTATCTCTTTAAATATTCACCAAGTTCGTGACTAAATGACCTTAGACCTATCCCCAAAGCGACACATCTATTAATTGTTTTTATAAAGTGTAATTATATATTTTAGTTTTCTAAAGCTACAATTTGCTTTATATACTATATGCAAATTCAATAAAACATAAAGTTTAGCGGATACAAGTTTAATAAATGAAAATTTTAATTAAATAAAAATTTCATCATTTTTAAAAATTATAATAAGTTATAAAAAAATATGTAACGTCTGGTTCCTGGTATGTATTTAAATTATAATTTATTCCATTTTATAGAGTAACTCGACAAGTTGGAAGCCCAAACTCGTCGAGTAGAGATCATAAGGGTCGCGTATTTTAAGTAACCTACTCGATGAGTTGGGAGGCCTCAACTCGACGAGTAGGCAGATAGACATGAAACCCTAGTTTTCGGGGTTTGAATCTTATTTAAACACCTTAACCCCAAGGTGTTGGTCTCATTTCCAGCCTCCAAGTCCCTAACCCTAGATCTTGAAACCCTAATGCTATTGTGAGTAATTGTGAGCCATTTTAAGTGTTTTAGTGTGTACATTGAAGCCATTGGAAGAAGGAAAAGCTTGAAGACACAAGAAAGAGTTTATAGATCCAGAATCCTTGCCTCGTCCATGATATTTTACTGGTATAAATCTTGAACCTTGCCTTGTAGTTGTTTAGATCTTCTTTTAGGGTTATTTTACTTGGTTTTGGTCCAAATATCACAGTCCTTGGGAGTTGAACGTCCCAAATGGGTTAACCCTTCAGATCTAAGGTCTTGAGGGGCTTTCATGACATAAAGGTGCCAACTTTATGGCCATGGAAGCCTCATGCAACCTTTAGACCATCATTTTGGCCTTTTGGAGCTTCTAATGGCTATACATGTAGAGAAAGCTGGGACTTTACGTGATCTTTTCGTCCCTAGAGTCCAGATCCAATACCTCATGGTCTATCTTGTAGTTTTGGTGGTGTTTGGATTAAGACTTTGGCCTTTTGGGTTAGGGTTTGAGCTTAATCCCTTTAGGAAAGGTATTAATAGGCAAAGTTGGAAACTTTACCCTTCTAGAGGCATTTCCAATTTAGATTTGGAGTATGGGGTGTAGATTTGAAGAACAAGGGCTTAATACATTAAGAAGGGATAACAGACTGAAGAGCTCAATGAGTTCATAGGGGAACTCGATGAGTTGGGTCGAAGTGTCCCGATTCTATTAAAAAGGAAGAACTCAGCGAGTTGGATCGTGATTTCATGATTTTATGATTCAAGGGAACTCGACGAGTTGAGACAACTCGGAGTGTTGACTTTGAATTTGACCATAGTTGACCCTAAAGGGTTATGAGTAGGAAATGGTATCTAAGGGGTTGTTTTGGTTTAGGGAGTGAGTAGAGCTGATTATGGGCAGAGACGTTTCAGCTATCATCTGACATTTGAGGTGAGTTTCCTCCTAGATTGAACGGGTCAAAGGCACCAATGTCGGCCCGTGTATATTACATGTGCTGATTAGTAGCTAAGTATGGGCAGGGCCCGTATCTTAGCATTACTTGAGTATGGATATGGAATGGACTGGTAGATTTTGGTTATACTTGTTGTCTGTGTGATACTTGTATGTGTTTATTAGTTAGTTGCGTGTGGTCGGGGCCTGTATCTCACTATTAGCCAAGTGTGGGCGGGGCCCGTAACTCCTGGTTAGTTGAGTGTGGGCAGGGTCCGTATCTCCTAGTAGCTGAGTGTAGGCAAGGCCCGTATCTCCTAGTAGCTGAGTGTGGGTGGGGCATGTATCTCACTAAGTGTGGGCGGGGCCTGTTATCCGAGTGTGGGCAGGGCTCGTCTCTCCTTGAGTGTAGGCGGGGCCCGTATCTCTTAGTTGCATGTTATGTGTATGGTATGTGGTATTTTGGGTGAAATTCACTAAGCTTCTTGCTTACGGTTTTCAGTTTTGGTTTTAGGTACTTTCTGATAGCAAAGGGAAGAGCTCGGGATGACTGCATTGCACACACCATGATGTTTAGCCTGTGATGTTTACTCGGATATATTTGACATATGTTTTGATATGGATATACCGTTTATGATGACTTGAGATACTATGGCTTATGTTTCAATGAGATGATTTTAATAACTACGGTTTATTTATGATTTATAAAGAAAATTTTTGGGACTATATTTTATGAGTGTTACAAAATTAATAAAAATATAGTTTGGTAATATCACATTACTTACTTTTCTCTCATTTGGCACTTGATCATAAAAAGAAACTCGACTCTTTCAATCATATGGAATTTCATAAACTAAATCATTTTTTAAAGTTATAAATGATAAGAGTTTCTATGATGTTCTTTACAAATATCTTATGAATGATAAAAATCAGTAAATTTTCCATAAAGTTGTGTTGTTGTATTATAGTATATGTTTCGTTGTTTGATAAAAAGACATATTATCTATCCTAACTGCATCCTTATCCATACTAACATTTGGCAATTTAGTGGAAGATGACACATTTCCTCGTCATCTAAACTCGAAGACTAAATTTGATATGTTCTTTTGTTTCCCCCTTCTCCATTCGCCATAAGGGACAAATTCTTAAACTTCACCGTTAAAGCTTCAATCTTCCTTGAATAATAGGCTTCATCATTAACTTTCTTTTGCTTCTCAGCTCGCTTCTTCAACATACAATCTCTGGTAAGGTGATTCTTTACATTACAATAATTGCAATCAAATCCCGAGTGTCCCACAAGTTTTTTCTCGGACATTAAATCATTTGAATTCTCAATCTTCTCATCATTATTGTGACATCCCCAAATTCACGACCATTTAAAAAAATTTATTAATGCTTATTTAAAAATCAGAGTATCCATTTTAAAGAATAATATAGCGGAGTTTGTTCCCAGAAAGCATGATAAACATATTATCAAAACATTTCCGAAGAAATGTATTTTGTTTATATTAAAACTTTATGATATCATTGACAATATAGAAACATAAGCATAAACAGACCTTACATTCATTTACACTAATGATTTACATATCATTTAATCTCTCAGTGTAATGTGTCTTCGTATCGATACATGTGATACAAATAAACTGAGTGGGTCAGGTTGAGAAACCTTGTAAGTACATAGGGTTTTCAACCCACAATAATATAGTTATTAGGTTTCATCATCAAACAATTAACCCAATTTATCTATCCCCATTATCTTATTTATTCTTAAGTATCTTCCCTAAGAATCATCTATTCCTCAATATTTATTCCTAAGGATTGTCCTACGGAATAGGCACAAAGTCCAAGGTTTATATAACAAGCACTAAGGACATAGTTGTCGATGTTATTTGTTAGGCACTGAGTCCATAGTTGCCAATGTTCATCTATAGGGCACTAAATCCATAGCTGGCAAAATTTATTTGTAAGACACTAAAGCCATAACTGCCAACGTTCATTTGTATGACACTAGATCCATAGTTGTCGGAGTTTTTAGAGTACATCTGGTGAACATATCATTCACAACACCTACAGGTTGCGAGCCTGCTAGCGTTCCATTGGGCAGTCTAGAATACTTTATGGTTGTCATATATACTCTGCTAGATGATTGGACCATCGCTTGGGTCAAGGCTTCTCATCATCTTCACACCTTATCATCTATATCATCTCTCATCATTCATCTCATCTTTCATCTCTCATCATTCATCTCATCTTTCATCTACCCATCTTTACCTATCATAATTATAGGTATAAAATACGTATACAATTTAAATCGAATAAAACATGTATATTTTGTTCATCCTACATAGATATCAAGAACACAGATACTATGCACATATAACACGTAACTTATATTAAATACTTCATATATATGGGTAAGATAAAAGTAATTATGTACTCACTTGTTAAAGTGATGACTCCAAACTTGGGAAGCGCTTTGCTTCTAACAATTTTATTTTTCTTCGACGAAACCTAGTATCATTATCACTACATTTTAGTCTAATATTTAATGCAACTAATTATTAGACTAGATTTACGAGTGATATTTTTTTATAAGTGTTAAAAAAATACTTTTCAACTATTATATACAGACAGGAGCCAGACATGAAACACCGGAGGGCATGACGATTTTGGCATTTAAACTTTTCTGAAATCCAACAACCCTATGCGGCCCTTCAAATCTGATTCCCCTTACCGCGAGCAGTTAAAAGGTATTATAATAGTACTTTGTATATTTTATAATACTTACATATATTGTTTATAGGTTCATAATAACGATAATGAACTTTAACACAAGTTATACTCATAGTAGGGTATGCATAACTCACTTACAATAGAGTTTAGCGAAGAATCAGGCTCTGCTCAGGCAGAACTTCTGAGCCAAAATCTCTTCTTCTCGGGGCCTTCTCGTGCTCAGGGACTCGCTATTAACTCCTAAGAAGGGCTAGAGAAAAGCATTGAGGCTTTGGGAGTAGAGAAGTGGAAAACTGTGAAGAAATGGGATCATTTGTGCCTCTATTTATAGGCTGGAAATGGCACAACATGGCATGTTAGTGAGACCAACACGTCGTGTTGGGGTGCCAAGTGTCATCGTCTGGTGGCAAGGCGTGGAGAAGCAGCAGTGGTGAGTATTGTGGCACGTGTCACTCGCAAATTACTCCAAAAACTAATTATCTTGTAAAATCCGTAACTTTCGCATACGAGCACCGTTTTTTGATGTTCTTTATATCCACGCGTAGGTATCGACGGGGTCTACAACTTTTGTTTAGACTTCAATGGCAAATTTTGACTTTATTTTTAAAGTTATATTTTAATAGGCTTAGACTATTAAAGTCCGTTAAAAATTCATAACTTTATCATCCAACGTCCGCTTTCAGCTGTCTTTATATTGTTGAGCTTATATTAATGAGATCTTCAATTCTCATTTAGGTTGTGTTGGCTAAAAATCGATCGATCTAAAATTCGATTTCTTTGTTGTGCACTGTAATGCTAAATCTTAAAAAAAAATCATAACTTCCTCATACGAAGTCAAATTTGTACATTCTTTTTATGTATGTTTCCGGTTTAACATATATTACGACTTTCATTTAGATCCCTATGGCTAAAAAGTAATTTATCAAAAATTCACTTTTTACGTTATGCGGTGCCGTGTCGGTTTGGCCGTAAAATTTCGACAGATCATAACTTCTTCGTTATAACTCGGATTTTAGCATTCTTTATATGTACGGAACCCTTGTAACATATACTATAACCTGGTTAAGATTATTTATTATAAATAATCTTCTATCAAAAAGTTATTTTTGATGCTTATTGTCTCTAAATTGACTAGTCTGAATCTGCAAGCGTTACAATTATCTCCCCCTTAGGATGATTACGTCCCGGAATCATACACAAAACAAGGCTTGTATTATGACTCCATAAGTTGTCTTTTCATCCTAGGTAATAACCGTAACTCTTATGTCTTTTGTAATGAGTTTCTAACTCTTGGACTTCTTGATTGCTGGCGGTGCTCAATCTTGAACCCGCTCTCTATCTCACGTTAGACTTTCAAAATGATCTTCAAGTCACAATATCGATCATTATTGGAGACTCCTGCTCCTCTGTAAATAGGCTTTACTTAGATTATTGTAACAGGCCAATGGGTCATGTTCTAATGACCTTTCATTGTTTGATGCAAAGCTTAGACTCAGGTATTTTTGAGTCAAATTCCAAAACAGAATATACCCTCCTTCATGTTCTAATGTGATATAATCACATTATAGCATGTATCATCTTTAGCTACAAGCTTCTTACTTTCACAGTGATTGCGATACTTCTATTGAGCGCTTCTATTATCTTTTACTTCAATCTTTTGGCTTAAGTCAGGTGCTACACTGATATTGGTTCTCTGAACCATGTAACAATCTCATCTTATCCAGATTTGATTTGATATGACCACTAGGGTCGGAATAATGATCATCTTCTTAGTCAATAACGAAACGATGGTAACGACAAACATGAACAAAACATAATCAATTACTCGAGCCTTGGTAACCTTGTGATTTTCCCTGATCCAAGTACGAGTCATGTGCTTCCAATAGTATAGGCCTCTACTACCTTTCACACCTACTCATACTCGTCCCAAGTATTGTCTTGCAGTCCCCAAGTTCTTATTTCCTAAAATCACAAAATGATTTAACACATACGAATGTGTCCAAATAATCATAAAATTTCCCTAGACTCTACTAGGACTTCTTCCATATGTAACTTTAATCATTAATTTTGCTTCAACTTGGTTGGTGGTGGAAATGCCAGACGATGGGAGAATTCATGGATTATACCAAAACTTATTTCTTTCTGCTAATCGAAAGTGTACTTCTCCCGTACTAAACATATTATTTATTAGACATATTCTAAAGGCAAGATACCGCTCTTATGATATCTTTCGATAGGTATCATTTACTATCTTAAGTCTTCTCATTTCCTCGATTTGCTCAGTCTAACATGGTTCACATTATTACTTAAACTTATTCTGTAACATCCGAAAAATACAACCAATTTAAAATTTTCAAAACAACCCGATTTTCATTAAAATGTTTATAAAAAGGTTTTCAATACAAATTATTAGAGTATTCCCAGAATCACATTGCTACAAATCATGAGGAACGGTACGATCGCGCCTTCGCCTTGCCACGGTCTCCTGAAGAACCTGAAAAACATTAAACCACAACTGTAAGCCCGAAAGCTTAGTGAGATACCCCCAAAATACCAACCACGCATACGCCCTTCCAGGCTGCGACCTTCCGGTCCAAAATATACAAAACATACATAACATAACAGAACATAGAACAACCATACATATCGGGGCAACTGTGTGACTGGTCCGCCGTATCGGGCCTTCAGTCCACCGGATCCATCCTCCAGGTCTAGTCATGTCCTTCGAGTCTACAGTGGGGTTGGTCCGCCCGCATCGGGCCTTCAACCCACCTGGTCCACTCTCTAAGTCTACAGTGTGACTGGTCCGCCCGCATCGGGCTTTCAGTCGGCCTGGTCCACTCTCCGAGCCTCGGCACGTCTGGTCCGCCCTCGTGGGGCCTACAGCCTATCCGGACCGCTCGCTGGGCCTTCGGAACAACCGGTTCGCCCTGGGTATCTTGGCCTACAGCACAAAGCAGGACCCGCCTCAACCCATCTCCAGTCCAAACAACCATGTGCACAAAACATACATTCATATAACAGTCATAGACAGCAAACCGAGCAAGCAGGTCACATAGCATATCATTACCCTAACCGGGTTACCGACCTAACCGGTCACTAGCATAGCATCACTCTGTATATCGGGAAACTGACCTTAGCAAGGCCTCCTAGCATGTACCATCCTAGCTACCAGGATGCAGACACATCAGGCAATAACATAATAACCATATCCGAATCTCAATCCAATAAAGGGCCGGCCTTGGTGCCTTAGACCCTATTGATATAGTGAGGATAACTCACCTTGAAACTGTCGGCTGAAAAGATAAGATCCCGCTGCTCCGAACTCTGACACGAACTCCTCCACTGAACATCAAAACATACAACTCAATAAATACCCTTAATTACCAAAATACCCCTGGAAGACAACTGGTCAACCTTGGACAAGTCAAAGTCAACCCCTGACTGACCCTACTCGCTGAGTCAACCCGATGACTCGCCGAGTCCATACGCTCAGAACTTCCTTCAATCAGCGACCCAACTCGCCGAGTCACCCCAAGACTCGTCGAGTCCAACAACTCTGAGTCCACTCGCACCCAACTCACCGAGTCATCCCTTGACTCACCGATTCCTCGACTCAACCAGAAATATTGGGACTTCCTCGAAAAGACTCGCCGAGTCCAAATAGACTCGTCGAGTCCAAGGCTATCTTCAACCTACTCGCCGAGTTGTTCTTCCAACTCGTCGAGTTCCAGGCCATCTTCAAGCAACTCGTCGAGTCGCCTCATGTGACTCGACGAGTACCACCGGTTTGAATCCATACAGAACCATCTCAGGCCATGCAATTGATCCAAAACATAGATCCAACCTCCTACAATCCATCCATCACGTAAAGTGGCAAACTTTACGTGAATCTAAAGAGATCTAGGCCTTATTCACCTTAGAACCAAGGTTTGGGACATGGTGGCTTCACTAAGCACTCAAACACAGGAACTTTAATGCACTCTAGGCCTTCAATATTCCAGATCTTAGGTAGCAACCTCAGATCTAACCTCCAAACTCCAAAACATTCCAAGATATACTCCCCACAAACCCCAAAATGAGAAACTAGGAAGATACAGCCCAAGAACGAAGGTTTTACCTCCAAAAGATGCCTCAATAGCAGCCAAACTCGAATCCACACAAAGCCCTTTGATCCAAGCCACTTCTCCTTCAAGATCTCTTCAAACAACACCTCTCCAAGCTCTAGTTTGCTCAATAATGGGACTCTCCATGAATTTAGGGTTTCTGGAACTCAAGGGGGGGATAAGGGAGGCTGTGGAGGGGTATAATGCTCTTTATATAGGGCTCAATCCCGAAAATTAGGGTTTTCTCCATACAGCACCTACTCGCCGAGTCCATCTTTGGACTCGTCGAGTAGGCCACTTGACACGCGACCATAGCCGCGACCTGACTCGCCGAGTTACCCTCTGAAACTTACGCTTTTAGCCCTTCAACCCTACTCTTGCGATTCCAGGATGTTACATATTCCTTTGTGATAGGTTCGGGTGTAGGTGCAACAACCGATGCTTGACCCATCAGATGCTTAGGCTCGGGTTGTTGAATTCCGTTTCCTAATACGCTTCGAGTTCTCACCATGTCGATTTATACACAAAAATCATACGTTCGGTGTGCAGTGACGAGAATTAAGATAGGAAAGCTTTATTTACGATAGATCTATAAATCTCTTTATCACTCCGAAAAGTTACATGTTAGTTCTAATACCGTAATTAAACATTTAGAAATCAAAACACATTAAATTTTCAGATTCAATCTGCAATAAACCATGGATCCGATCAAACAATAGCATCATAAAGTAAGGGTGAGCGCGGTGCGGTTATTTGTCAAAAACTCACCACTAACCGCAAATGTGGTTAATCCATTTTTAAAACCACTTGGTGCAGTTATTTTTGCGATGCGGTTGGACGGTTATTTTTGTGGTGCGGTTTTGTTTTGTTTTGTTTTTTTTGTGTTTCGGTTATTAAACGCATGTACTTGGTGCGATTATTTTGTGTAGTTTTCAACCGCAATTAGAGTTAAAATAGTTTTAAGCATTCAAACATATTACCTGTAATAAAAAAGAATAAGGTATAAGACAACTAACTTAAATCACAAACAACTAATATCTTAAAAACGTGAATTCACTAGTAATTAACAATAAATATCTTAAAATTGTGAAATTTCACCATTTTCTAATGTTAAACATAACAAAAAACCAACACTTTTGTATATTAAAATTTTATTCTTCTTTCATCCATGAAACTTGTCTTATTTTTAATATTTAATATATTAATAATTAATAAAAAAGTATATAATATATGCGGTGCGGTATGGTTTTTTTGCGGTTTTTGAAAACTAACAACCGCATCACACCGTAAATTTGCGGTTTTTCAAAAACTGAAAACCTCACCATCGGTTTTTATTGCGGTTGCGGTTTATGCAGTTTTTTTGCGGTTAATTTTAGTTGCGGTGTGGTTTTTGTTCATCCGTATCATAAAGCATATAACACATATTATAACATAAATCATTTAACACATAAAATCAATTCAGGCATCTTCTCTAAATAAGTTAGTGCTTGTGTCTATTTAGGCATATTTCCAAAATATAGTAGACACTCATCTCACAATCATCACTTAGTATTCTAAGTTTAAGTCTAGAAATAAGTCCTTACTCCTAGTTCTCTTAAACTAATGCCTTGATACCAACTGTGACATCTCTAAATTCACGGTCATTTTAAATTTCATTTAGGCTTATTTAAAAATAAGAGTATCCATTTTAAAGAATAATATAGCGAAGTTTGTTCCCAGAAAGCATGATAAACCTATTATCAAAGCAGTTCTGAAGAAATGTATTTTGTTTATATTAAAACTTTAGGATGTTAATGACAATATAGACACATAAGCATAAACAAACCTTACATTCATTTACACCAATGATTTACATATCCTTTAATCTCTTAGTGTAATGTGTCTTCGTATCGATATATGTGATACAAATAAACTAAGTGGGTCAGGTTGGGAAACCTTGTAAGTACATAGGGTTTTCAACCCACAATAATATAGTTATTATGTTTCATCATCAAACAATTAACCCAATTTATTCATCCCCATTATCTTATTTATTCTTAAGTATCTACCCTAAGAATCATTTATTCCTCAATATTTATTCCTAAGGATTGTCCTAAGGAATAGGCACAAAGTCCAAGGTTTATATAACAGGCACTAAGGCCATAGTTTTTGATGTTATTTGTTAGGCACTAAGTCCATAGTTACCAATGTTCATCTATAGGGCACTAAATCCATGGCTGGCAAAATTTATTTGTAAGACACTAAGTCCATAACTGCAAACATTCATTTGTATGACACTAGATCCATAGTTGGCGGGCTTTTTAGAGTACATCTGGTGAACATATCATTCACAACACCTACAGGTTGCGAGTCTGCTAGCGTTCCACTGGACAGTCTAGAATACTTTATGGTTGTCATATATACTCTGCTAGATGATTGGGCCATCGCTTGGGTCAAGGCTTCTCATCATCTTCACACCTTATCATCTATATCATCTCTCATCATTCATCTCATCTTTCATCTCTCATCATTCATCTCATCTTTCATCTACCCATCTTTACCTATCATAATTATAGGTATAAAATATGTATACAATTTAAATAGAATAAAACATGTATATTTTGTTCATCCAACATAGATATCAAGAACACAGATAATATGCATATATAACACGTAATTTTTATTAAATACTTCATATCTATGTGTAAGATGAAAGTAACTATGCACTCACTTGTTAAAGTGATGACTCCAAACTTAGGAAGCGCTTTGCTTCTAACAATTTTATTTTCCTTCGACGAAACCTAGTATCATTATCACTAGATTTTAGTCTAATATTTAATTGGACTAATTATTAGTCTAGATTTACGAGTGATATTGTTTTATAAGTGTTAAACAATACTTTTCAACTACTATATATACAGACAGAGGTCAGACATGAAACATGGGAGGGCGGGACGATTTTGGCATTTAAGTTGTTCTGAAATCCAACAACCCTATGCAGCCCTTCAAACCAGATTCTCCGTACCGTGAGCAGTTAAAAGGTATTATAATAACACTTTGTATATTTTATAATGCTTACATATATTGTTTATAGGTTCATAATAACGATAATGAACTTAAACATAAGATATACTCATAGTAGGGTAAGCATAACTCATTTACAATAGAGTTTAGGGAAGAACCGGTCTCTTCTTGGGCAGAACTTCTGAGCCGAAATCTCTTCTTCTCGGGGCCTTCTCACGCTCCAGGACTCGCTATTAACTCCTTAGAAGGGTCAGAGAAAAACCTTGAGGCTTTGGGAGTGTTTAGGAGAAGAGAAGTGGAAAGGTGTGAAGAAATGGGATGATTTGCGCATCTATTTATAGGCTGGAAATGGCTCAACGCAGCATGTTAGTGGGACCAACACTTCATGTTGGGGTGTCAAGTGTCACTATCTGGTGGCAAGGCGTGGGAAGAAGCAGTGGTCAGGATTGTGCCACGTGTCACTCGCAGATTACTCCAAAAACAAATTATCTTCTAAAATCCGTTACTTTTACATACAAGCTCCCTTTTTACGTTCTTTATATCCACACATAGGTATCGATGGGATCTACAACTTTCATTTAGACTCCATCGGCAAATTTTAGCTTTATTTTAAAGTTATATTTTAACAAGATTAGACAGTTAAAATTCATTAAAAATTCAATTCTCATTTAGGTTGTGTCGGTTAAAAATTGATCAATCTAAAATTCGATTTTTAGGTTGTGTACTACTATGCTAAATCTTAGAAAAATCATTACTTCTTCATACAAAGTTAGATTTGGACGTTCTTTTTATGTACGTTCTCAATTTAACATAACTACGACTTTCTTTTAGATATGTAAGTCTAAAAAGTAATTTATCAAAAATTTACTTTTTACGTTATGCGGAGCCGTGCTGGTTTTGCTGTAAAACTTTGACATGTCATAATTTGTTCGTTATAACTCGGATTTCAGCGTTCTTTATATGTACGGAACCTTTGTAACATATAATATAACTTGGTTAAAATTATTTATTCTAAATAATTTTCTAGCAAAAAGTCTATTTTGATGTTTATTGTCTTTAAATTGACTATCCTGAATCTGTGGACGTTACAATTATCACCACTTTTATTTTGGCTTCATGAGTTCATTTTTGAAGTAATTTTCTAATATGTATTGTTCTTTAAATTTCCTTTCATTGGCTTCTTGTAGAATTTATTTGCATTGTTATTGGAGTAGTAAGCGACAACTTCGTTGTTTGAATTTATGAAGACACTTTCTTCGTCATTAACTTCTTAAACATCATAAACACATTCTTTGACATTTGTCTTTGACACAAGATCCAAAGAACCTCCAAAAGTAGATTTATCCTTTTCGTCATCATTCTCCATGACATCAGATTCACGAGCTTAAAAATGTTATACAAAATAAACAATAAGTATGAATCAAGGATCTCATGTGTTTTGATCAATAGACTTATGTTCCCCAATTCCTTTCTTAAGGCTCGAATGAAATTGATATTGAACTCGAATTCAGTTCGAACGACTTTGTATATTGAACACTTGTAAATAAGACCATTAAACCAATCGTCGTAAAGCTCTCTTGACTCATTGTCTTTTTGCTTGAACTCTGTTAACTCATATAGACACTGAGTTACAAAGCTTTTCTTAGTTTTTTCAGTACATTGGAATTTTTCCTTCAATCTGTTCCATATTTCCTAAGTTGTGTTAGAACCAAAAATGTAATTGTAAATAATATGAGGTAATACACCTCTTAACAGATCATGTATCTTTTGTCATTTATATGTCTTTTGATTCTATCCACAATTACACTTTCATTTTGTGTTGCGCTTCCAACACCATCAATTGTACTTGTACAATAAATCTTTATCAATTCCATTCAGATAATCCTACATACGATCAACTCATTGATCATAGTATTTTGGAAGAAGCATCAATGTTTTTGTTAAAGATCCAAGCAAATTGGTGTAGTTCATATTCGTACTCACATTCAGATTTGCAATTGCAATGATCTAAAAGAAAGATTTGATTGAATCGAATTAAATTGATTAGATTGAAATATTAGTTGCAGAATCGAAAGATCCACTAGTAGAAAATAGACCTTTAATGACACGCAAATAATGACATGCAAGGATTTACGATACACATTTTCTGCGTGTCCTATAAATGATGTCAGCTTTCCAAAATTTGAAGGATAGAGGACACGCATTTGTACGTGCCCTAAAATTAGTGCCAAAAAAAACTCAGAGGGCACCTATCATAGAAAGTGTGTCGTGAAAGGGTGTTGTTTTATAATTTTTTTAATGAAACGCGGCATCATCTTTTAATACCTAAGGGGTTAAATGAAATTCCAAAAGTTTAAAAACTCCGCTTGTTCTCACTCTCCCTTGTTTCCACCGCCGAAACCTTTTTTTCCCTTGTTTCCACGGACGCTTTGTGCTCCTTCTACCTTTCAACAAAATCGAACTATCGCCGCCAACCTCTATAATCAACAATACACCTAGGTCGTGATTGATTTTTGTTGCTGCTACAAACGACCATCCCACCCCTACCATCAATACCGATTTGCTACTCAGCCTCCATCAAATCTCTTGTTTTCCCTCTTGTTTGTGTGACTTGTGCTGCCACCTAGGGCTGCCGAATTTTTTCATGGTCGTTTTCTTCCTCAATCATTGAAGGCTTTGTAGTTTTTTTTGGGAGTGTTCGTTGTGATTTCCGATGGAGGAGACTCCATCGGCTGCTCATTTAGGTGATCTGCCACCTACACGTTTGACCAGATTTGAAGTTGATCTTGCTGCTGGTTCTTTGTGTCCTGTTGGGATCTTCCTGAAATTGATATTGCTGCTGGGATATGATTATTGATGCTAAAGCTGCCAATTCTCAGTTTAGGTTTCCGCCGCCATCCCCAAGTGTGTGGAAAATTAACATGGCTGATGAATTGGAGATTGTTTTGTCTCATCTCTCCTTATTCTGTTTGCTTAATTTTTGTTTCTTTTGTTCCCTAGTTTTAGCCAGAGAAATGGGGAGAATGACACAATTGTAAACGTTTGAAGAACAAGGGTTATTCTCGACAGGGTATTGGTAAGCTTAAGTGTATAATCACCTTTAAGTTTAACACATCAAAATACAAATATCCATGCTCTCATGTTATGAAGGCGATTGATTGATAACAAAATTGAACAAATTTAATAACTTTTTTTAAACAGTAAAGTTTATCGGATATTCTCTTGTCTATACCTTTTTTTGTATGCAGAAAGAAGAATTTTCACATACAGCTTATGCCACTAACGCTTACGTGGCAATTGGGCCACTTGCTAAGCACGTTTTGCGTGGTAAGTCACTTCATTTAATTAGTATTATAATCCAGTAATACTAGATTAAAATAAATTATTGATATTTTTTTTCTGGAATGAATTGTATTGGTAATTATATTGTGGTGCTACACAGGGAAGAAGAGTATTATGCTTGAGGTTAATAGTGGACAGATGAGTGGCATTGGAATCACTAAATCCTAAAAACACGACAGAAACTCTAGATTGGAATCGGCTTGATAACATGGATGAAGTAATATTTCCTCATTCTATTTTGTCTACTTACCAAATCAGCATGTTATGTTCTCGGAAACCGGAAACAACAGAAAAGTAACAGTTTTGGTCACTGTAACAGTTTTGGCACCTAAAGTTTTGGTCCTTGTACAGTTTTTGTCCCTACAACCGTTTTGGTCCCTAGAGTTTTGGCCCATTTATAGTTTTTGTCCCTCTTTGTAAGTAGTTAGCGTGGTATTCCTAGGATGACAGATGAAGAGACTAATGGTAATTCTAAGACAATAATTGATAACGATAATATTCATCCTCTCATGAACTCCATTAGATGCGGCGGGGACACCCAAATTCTACCCGTTTACCCGATTTCTAATATCAATATAATGGTTAATAGATTACCTATGGGATATTTTGGGCCATTTCGATCTGAATACTCGAGAAACGAATGGAATATCCATCTCCACCCTCGTTTCACTTTCTCTAGATCTCAATAGAGATGCCGATGGACAAAAGAGTTAACCCTCAAACAGCAAATGTCTCTCCTCATCCCTTGAAGTGGAAAAAGCAACCGAAACTGGTTAGGAATTGGGATTTGAAATTGAGTTAGGGAACCCAGTTCTACAGGAAGTGATGGGAAAGTCCGGTGAGATGAATGATGTCCAATGAATTGCCTGAGCTTGAATGTGAGAGGCATAGGCAAAGAATACAAGGTAGCATGGGTAAATCAACTCAAGGTGAAACATCGTTCTTCCTATTTTGGGGTCCAGAAAATGCAATTAACAGATGTGAATGGCATTGATGTTGAAGGCGGAACTAAAAAAATGGATGGGTAAGGATTATCCAAAGGAGATGATAGAGCTCCAAAAAATTAAACACAAAGTTCAAGAATTAGACAGGGCGATAGAACATCAAACATTAAACAGTGAGGAGATAGATGTAAGGAGAATAAACCGTTAGAAGATGATTGAAATAGAGAAAATGGTAACTTTGGACTTAAAACAAAAATTAAGATTGAAGTGGATAGTAGATAGTGATAAGAACTCATGATTCTTTCATGGATACATCAACGGTAAGAAATGCAAAAACCATATCAACGGATTGATAATCAACAGAGAATGGAACACAAATGCGAAGACAACTAAAAATGAAGCATTCAATTTTTTTAAAAAAGAAGTTCCAAGAGAGATGGCCAGCGAGACCGAAGTTCCACAGTCCTAACTTTCAGTGTCTAGACTCTTCCAACAGTATGAGATTAGAGTATCCCTTTATAACATATGAAATAAAAGAGGTAGTATGGACATGTGGGAATGAAAAGGCATCGGGGGTCGGATGGGTTCATGTTCAAATTCATTAAGAAATATTGGGACACAATACATGATGATGTTATATGATGTGTACAACACTTCGAGAAATATGGAAGACTGGAACGAGGATGTAACTCCTCATTCATCACTTTGGTCCCAAAAATTAAAGACCTACTTAAGCTTGAAGACTACCAACCTATTAGTCTCATTGGATGCTTATATAAAATAGTGACAAAGATGCTCACAATCAGGCTAAAAAAGGTGATTGGTATGAACATTAACGAGGTACAATCCGCATACGTGGAAGGGAGAAATATATTGGATGGCCCCTTGATCATTAACAAGATACGCTCATGGGAAAAATCAATGAAAAAGAAAGTTCTACTTTTCAAAGTTGACTTTAATAAAGACTTCGATTTAGTCAATTGGGAATATCTCGACTGTTGGATTAGATGTCTAAGCCCAAATTATTATTGGTATGTATTCGACCCGACTTGGCATTGTCCATTTGGGTTGCATGGCATCGGAATAATTTGGATAGACTTTTGTGAGAATAGGATATTAATGGTTTGTTAATATATTATAAGTTCTAATATATTAATATGAAATCATATATTTAATTAGTATTGATCAAGAATTAATTTGGAATTAACTTTGTGATCAAAAGGATTCTAATTAAATATATAGGGATTGATTGTGTAAATCAATCATTCATATATATGTGGGCTTATGATCCATAGTTCTTCATGTTGGGATAAACCCATGGAGTAACCCTTGGATACTCCATGGAGGTTTTAACCCATGGAGCATAAAGAATATGAAAATACATGAGTTACATGGTATAACCTTAATAGCCACAATATATAAGAACCCTATGGCTCAAGAAATTGGCACTAGTGTGTGTACACATGAGGGCTAGCCGATTTGAGCATAGGAACCTTTTCTCTCAAGTTATTCCAAGTTGGTGATGTTGTGTGAACTATTTGAGGTGTCACATTTGATGCACTAGGCTCTTAAGCTCCATGGAATCAAGCTACAACAAAGAGGTATGTAATTCTACTAGAATTTATGTACTTCATATTATGCTAGTTAGAACAATAACTTGGAAGATTGATATTTTCATGTATAATAGAGAAAATATAGATCCAAGGTATTTAGGGTTGCATGTACACCTTAGGAGTGTTAGAATGTTCAACACCCTTCAGTCTCTATACTCGCACATATAGGGTATGGTGACAAATGGCGGTTTCCATTGACAACGGAGGAACTAATAAGAGGAGTGAATGAGCTTACTGATAAATTAAACATGTTTCAACCATCATCAACGCTAGATCAGTGGTTATTTACAATGTCAGACAATGGAAAATATCATGTGGAGATATTGAGGAAGAAAATAGACCATGTAACACCAGTGGATGGCGAAGCACTAATATATTGGATACATGAAGTCCCAATCAAAGTCTTGTGCTTCATATGGAGAGCAAACATTGGGCATATCCCTACAACATGCACGCTTATAAGGAGGGGGAAAATATTTCATCCAGGAGTTGTTGTCTATGCTCATATGGAAATGAGGAGGTGGAACACATCCTCTTAAATTGTTCCTTCTCGATTGACGTATGGAACTGGATTTTCAAGTAGTGCAAGATCCAAACTCTGGAATTTGCAAATATTTGTGATCTTATCATATATGCATGTAAATGGAGTAACTGCATAAAAAGAAGGAGATATATGACCAATGTATGCTATGGTACTTTATGGCTAATTTGGAAGGCCCATTGTGAAATGTTGTTTAAAGGAATTCGCACATCTCCGACAAAAGTCACAGATGATGTTCAATCTATTGTATATAATTGGGTGAAACATAGGTACTTAGGGTTAATACTTAATGATTATTTGTTGTTGAAACTTGAAATCAAGTTATAGTTGATATATAGTTTTATTGTAGATTGCTATTCGTTCATTTGTTGTTGAAACTTGGAATCAAGATGTGACATCCCCAATTTCACCGCCAGAAAAGACCAATTTCATTTATGCTTTATAATAAAAATCAGAGTATTCTTTTAAAGAAAACTGTTGCGGAATTTGTTCCCAGAACAACATATGATAAAATTTATCAAAGCATTTCTTAAAAATATGTATTTTCATTATATTACAAAATTTGGGATGTCATTGTTAATATAGATCAAAAGCATAAACAAAACATCATAAGCCATAAGACAAATTTGTCCTTAAATACAATATAGGCCTTAACAACATTCTATATATTTTCTACTGGCCTATAAATCCATAATCTCTCGTCAGATCATCTAACTATGCTCTTGCCACTACCTGTAATACAAGAAGCTGAGTGGGTTAGAATTGGGAGCCTGGTGAGCATATAGGGTTTTCAACCCCCAATAAATAAGTTTATTAATTTCATCAAACCAAACAAACCCTAAATACTCATTCCCATTATACTCACTTTACGTCCCTAAAGCGTCTAATAAGTGAGACCTAGCCTAAGGATCATCATCGGGGTGGACTCTACTGCTTAGGGGATTCTTTGGCCAAAAATGTCTGTAAGGAAACCATGAAGGGGATGGAGTACACCAGTGAACACATCGTTCACAAACACCTACATGTTGCAAGTCTGCTAGCGTTCCACTGGACTGTCTAGAAAAGTCTGTGGTCGCCATCTATACTCCGCTAGATAACTGGAAAATTGTCAACGTCGAGGCCTCTCATCAATTTATTTCATCACACATCAACTATTTGATCTACCCATGTTTACCCAACATATTTGTAGATATAAAATACATGTACAGTCCAGGTATGAAAAACAAAATTTAAATCTTTCATCCAACATACATCTCAGGTAAACAGATGATATATATACACATAGCACATAATTTATATAAAATACTTCATATCTATGTGTCAGATGAAAGTGACTACACGCTCACTTGATAAGGTGGTGATTCGGGCAACACTTCGCTCCTTAAAATAATCTTCTTTGATGAAACCAGGAGGTTTGCTTAAAAACCGGGCTCTGTGGGGGCAGAGTTTCTAAAACAAAAAACTCTTTTTCACGGATCCTTCGGGCGCTCCGGGGATTTCTTCTAGTGCTAGGGAGGATCCCTAGGTTTCGGGGTGGTTTAGGTGGCTAGAGAGAGAGAGAGAGAGAGAGTAGAGAGAGAAAGGTGTAAAATGTGTGAGAAAAGTGGTTGGCTTTGGATTCTATTTATAGCCGAGAGGCCTCGCAGTAAGCAGGGCGTAAGGGGCACGTGTTCGATCTTCGGTGGTTCATCATGGCTACTTTGGGACCGCAGAAGGAAAGAGACCGCGGGGAGTATGGGCCTCGTACGTAGTGCATAGTTCGTCGCACGCGGGGCGTTCTCTTCGGATAGCCTTGAAATGCGTACCTGTTACTTCAAAACTCTTTACTTTCGCATACGAGCTCCGTTTTCGACGTTCTTTATATCCATACGTAGGTAAGATCGTATTCTACTACTTTTGTTTAGACTCCGTCGGATAATTTTGACTTTATTTTTAAATTTATATTTTTAACATGTCGGGACAGGAAAAGTCTGCTAAAATTTTGTAACTTCTTTATATGACGTCTGTTTTTGTTTGTCTTTATCTGGTTGAACTACTATTGATGATATCTTCGATTCTAGTTTAGGTTGTGTTGGCTAAAAATCGCTTGATCTATGATTCGAACTCCGGGCTGCACACAGCTATGTCAAATTTTAGAAAATTCATAACTTCCTCCCACGAAGTTAGATTTGGACGTTCTTGTTATGCACACTCTTGTTTTAACGTATACTACGACTTTCATTTAGATCGCTAAGGCTAAAAATCAATTTTTTGTAAACTCACTTTTTACGTCACGCAATGTCGTGTCGCATCTGTCGCGAAACTTTGACGGGTCATAACTTCTTCGTTATAACTCGGATTTCAGCATTCTTTATATCTCTGAAATCATTGTCACGACCACTACAACTCTCTTCATGGATATCATGCTTATCTAATGTTTTATTTTTGACGCTTATTTTTATTATATCTTTACAAACAAGTATATAATCATACAAAATCACATGATTGACATATATTCAAGTAATTCATCTTTATTTCCTTAAAATACGTTACAATGGTTGACCTAGACTATTACATCATCATATTAATGATTAGCCTATAAACATGGACGTTACACAAGATTATAGTTGATATATCTTGATAATTGATAATTTGATTGTAGGTTGTTATTTGTTGATTGTTGTTGAAACTTGAAATCAAGCTTATAGTTCATAAATTTTGTTTGTAGGTTGCTATTAAAAGTCTTTTCAAAAGACATTTAGATGTTCAAGACAACAATAATGAAGGTACTTCCAAAAAAAATAGGGCTAATGAAAGTAATCAAGTTCCACAAACTAATCAACCAATGCCAATACCACAAGAAACACAATCTAATAAACCTACTCAAGTTCCAGAAACTAATCAACCAATGCCAAAACCAAAAGTGATACAATCTTTTGATTTGAATGATTTTCCTTCGGACTTGGGGGATAGGCCAATGATTACATCTTATAATCCTAATCAAACGGATGAAGTAAAGAGGACATGTTTTATTAAAGGGTCTTGTCAGCCAAAGGGGCATAGTTTTGAATTTACATTATTTTGTAATAAGCCAAGACGTTTTGTTGTGCAATGGATTACTGATTTTCCATGGTTAGAGTATAGCATAAAAAATAAGAAGGAATATTGTTTTTGTTGCTGCATGTTTGGAGATATGGTTGGGGAACAAGGTGGAATAGATGTATTTATAACCGAAGGCTTTGACAATTGGAGTAAAAAAGGCTCATTCCGGAAACATATGGGTAATATTCAAAGTTATCACCATAAGGCCCAAAAAAAGTGTGATTTGCTATTAAGAAAAAACCAATCTAATTGGTGAAGTCTTGCATAAGAAAACGGAACTTGAGAAAAGTATTTATGAAATTTGATTACGTGCTACAATACGTAGTTGTCGATTTTTATTGAAAAATGCATTACCATTTCGCGGGCATGATGAGAAAGAAAAGTCTAATAATAAAGGACTTTTCATTGAAGTCTTATATTTGATTAGAGAACATAATGAGAAGATTTTTAAAGTTACTTTAGAAAATGCTCCAAAAAATGAAAATTTGACTTCTCCCACGATTTAAAAAGATGTTGTCGATTGCTTTTCAAAAGAGATAATCAAGTTTATTTATGATGAAATTGGTAAAGATGTGTTTGCTATTTTTGTTGATGAGTCTAGTAATGTTTGCAAAAAAAGAACAAATGGCTATAGTTTCGAGACATGTTGATAGACTTGGGATTGTAATGGAAAGATTTATTAGAGTTGTCCACATGTTGGATACATCTTCTTTTACTCTTAAAGCCGTTATTGATATCGTATTTTCCAACAATAACTTGAGTATGGCTTAGGTGAGAAATCATAAAATATTTATTCCTTTAAAATTTAATACGATATTAGTTTTATTTTTATTTCTTATAGTTTTTTTTATTAATTTTTTAAAAATATATAGGTGAGGGGCAAGGTTATGATGGAGCAAGTAATATGAGTGGTGCATTCAATGGTTTGAAATCTTTGATTTTAAATGGAAACAATTATGCACATTATATACATTGTTTTGCACACCAACTTCAATTAGTGATTGTGGCGGTTGCAGAGAAACATGATGATGTTGATGAATTCTTTGAACAACTAGATTTGGTCGTTACTATCGTTTGTGGGTCTTGTAAGAGAAAATATACGATATGAGAGATGTAAAAAGAAAGAGTGACAACTGAAATCGGTATCGGTGAAACTGAACCAGGAATAGGGTTGAATCAATAGATTTCTCTTGTTTGAGCTGGAGATACTAGTTGAGGTTCACATTTTAAAACAATTGTAAGTTTTTTGATTTTTTTATAGAAGTTGTTGCGGCTTGCAGCTATTAGGGATGATGATAATGGAGGAATATGGGAGGTCTTTGGTGATTGAAGGTGATGTTGGGTAGTGATGTTTGTGTGGGTGATGTAGGGGATGAAGAGGAGAGAAAAAGTTAATGAAGGTAAGTGAATGAAGAGTGGAATTAGAAAGTTGTGAAGGCTTGTTTGAAGGTCAATTGCTATGGGTTTATGAAGTAGGACTGTAGGGTAAGGTGGTTGGATGTTTTGAGGAAATAAGGGTGGGTGGTGGTTTTGGTGGTCATGGTGGTGAAATGGTGAATGTGGGTCTTGGTGAAGCGGTGGCCGGAATGGAGATTATGGAGTTAGGAACGGTGTTCGGTGAAACTAAACCAGGAAGAGAGTTGAATCAAGAGATTTCTCATGTTTGAGCTGGAGATACTAGATGAGGTTCACATTTTAAAACAATTGTAAGTTTTTTGATTTTTTTTTTTTTGCAGAAGTTGTTGCGACACTTAAATATGTCAAACTAGGTGAATAGCCGCGCGTTGCGCAACGTAAAATTACGTACTTAAAATTTTGACAAATAAATATTAATATATGTTATTGATATTTATATCATAATACCTTTCATATTTTACCCTACTGTTTCATGTTATTCAAAATACAACGTTTTCATTTTTAGAAATATATTAATGTTGTTGGTTTTTTTTTTTCTTTTTGTATTTGATGGGTTCTTTTCTATCAAAGCCAAAACATCCAACAAATACTATGAAATCTATGTTTGTTTATCACCACATAACTCTACTTCTCGGATTCAATCCCGATTACGCTACTGCAAATGCACAAAGTGACATTCACATGTGATATTTTATAGGATCAAATAGGAAATCATGACTTTAGTGGAAACTAGGACCAATTGACATGTAAAACAATTTATATGTAGCAATACATTTGCTAATATGACTTCATGTTTTTCAATATCTTCTAGGATTCAATAAATCCACCTTCTGATGCCAAGGATGAATATTTCACTGTTTTCCATCTTTTTTTATATTCTTAGATATTAAAATGGTTTTAACAAAAAAAATCCTAAGAAAAATAGAAGTTCTTACACGCATGGATACATATGGAAGTGTCAAATAGTGAAGGTAGAGATAATTTCCATTGTTGAAGGAATGATGATGAAAACCGAATCTATTCAAATAATTTAAAATGCTCAGCAAGATTTGTTTGTGTGTGCGTGAGTCAAAAATTAATTTAGTACCTGTACTGAATGGAATTAAGTGCATCTTTATGCAAAAGTTTTTACTCCGAATATAACATGTGACATACCAGAAGCAACCACACATTGAACAGTTGGTAAAAACAAACAAATATATATATATATATATATATATATATATATATATATATATATATATATATATATATATATATATTGAAATTTGTATGAAAAGCAATACACACATAAAAGTCTTTTTTCCTTCTTTAAAGGTCCTTAATCCTTGCAAAATATAACAAAGATGTTCCTATTATTCATCGTATTTATACTTGGTCTTGTTATGTTTGATGTTGTTCATATTATTTTTACATTAAAGAACCAATTAATAATTATTATTAAAAAGTCTTTTGAGTGGTATTAATTAAATTAGGAGGTTTCAAATGCATAATAATCAAGGAAATCAAATTAGGGGGTTTCAAATGCATAAGAATCAAGGAAAAATGCTTCTTTTATAAGTATGTATGATGTATGATAGGATGGGTCTACCTTATCTAACCATAATCAAGCAAAGGGTAGTTTGTCATATTTCAAGACACTTGATTTCGTGTTTCTTTTACACTTGATGTTGGAAATTCTATGTCTCACAGATACCGTGTCAAAGCATCTTAAAAAAAGATCAAAATATTTTAGAAGCGGCTTCATTAGTAAAAGGGAGAAAGAAATCATTGCTAGTTTTTAGAAATATGAGTTTCCATGAATTTGTAAGAAGGTATGTGCTTTTTGTGAAAAGCATGATATTGGAATTGTGGACATGTCAGAATATTATGTTACCCCACGCAAGCATATGACCAATAATACTAATCAACATTATTTTGAAGTTGTGATAAAGCAAAGTTGTTAAAGCTAAGCGAGATATACAAAAACGATGTTGGTGATTCAGGAAGGGCGCAATTTAATGGGCAACTTGATATCTATTATCACTCTTTGCTCCATGATGAGAGATTTTCAACTTGAAGGGGAATTGTAGACCTCTCTCGTTTGTTGGCGGAAACCGGGAAGCACCTTTCTTTTCCTTTGGTTTATAGCTTATTAAAACTATCTTTGGCTTTGTCTGTCGCAACCGCAACCGTTGAACGGTGTTTTTCTGCAATGAAGTTCTTGAAGACCGATTTGCGTAATAGAATAGGTGACGATTTTATAACTTGTGCTTTGATTTGTAGTGTAGAAAAGGAAGCACTAGAGAATCTTAAGATTGAAAATGTAATTACTCGCTTATGTAAAATAAAAGAGAGAAGAGGTGCACTTTAAAACATAAGTTTGTTATGGAAGTTGAACTTTATATCTAATGAAATTGCGGTTCTTATTTCTTATTGTATATTACAAAAAAAATCTGGGATACTCTTTTACTTTGACACTAACTCCATCACAGAATGATGTGTTTGAGGCTTTTGTTTCATATGTCCATCATGATCTCGGTTACTTGATTGTTTAGATCATGTATTCTAAACGTCATAACTTATTCATACAATATTGGATTTTAATGATCTTTATATCTGTGTGTTCATATTTTAGTCTACTACAACTTTAGTTTAGATTATTCCCATTAAAATGTAATATATTTTTATTTACAATCTTTATATCCATACATTTTTTATGAATGCATGTATAGATTTTTTTAAATAAAATTTGAAGTAAAAATATATTACATTATAAAGGGAGTAATTTTAATGAAGGTTGTAGTAGACTAAAAAAACGGACATGTGGATATATAGATCCTTAAAATCTGATATCGTATGAAGAAGTTATGATGTTCAGAACACAATATCTAAGCCACACCACAAGACCTACGCAACCAAACAGTTGAGATCGCAATGAAAATAAGCATCAACAACCCTAAACACCTCATGAACGATTGTTCCACATAAGATGCCGTGAGAAAAACCTAAAGAAATCATTCATAAGCACCAAATGAATACAAAAACAAAAAGGACTTACTTTGAAACAAAAAATATTAAGGACTAAATGTGTACAAAATAATAAGGACTAGATGTGTACAAAATAAGAAATATATTACCCTAGTAAGTCGTTTTTCCCGGCTAACCTGGAGTAACCGGCCATAAGGACTGAATATGTACAGTTGAAGCGATAAATATGGACGAAAAAAAAACTCAGTGACTAAATATGTAAAAATCAAAAAATATATTACTCTTTTAAGTCATTATACCGTTTTTCATATAAGGCGTAAAAGATGTATGTTAAGTAATATGTAATATGAAGGCATTATGTAATTTATTTAAAATTGAAGGACTATTGGTGTCATTATTTATGTAATTTATTTAAAATCCCCCTTATCACCCTTTGAAATATGTCTTATTATCTTTACATTTCACTCTCAAAACACTTCGGGCTATTAAGGCTATTTTGACTTCTTTTTCAATTGAATGTTTGACTAATTTTTATTGGCTTTTTGACTATATTCCAGAACTATTTTTTAAGAAAATTATCCACTATTTTCCATACTTAATTTTCTATTTTCCTAAATGAAAACACAAAAATCATAACTTACGTAATTTTCTACTTTCCAAAATGAAAGCACAAAAAAAACATAACTAATTAAATTTACATTGTCTATAAGTTTGTTTACTTAATCAGTGAACTTAATACAAGCTTAATACAGTAAAATTAATACAAAAATCAATAAACTTAATACAAGCTGCCGGAAAACAAAACATATTTGCCGGAAAATAGTTGTCGGAATCGTTGTTCATCGAAATACAGTAAGTTACCTATTTCCAACTTCGTATCTTTATTTATATGTTGTTTTCCGGAGTCTGCCATCCAATGGCAGTGGCGGTAGTATAATCACCGGTTGTTCGTCGAAGGCTGCTATTCGTTATTTGCCGGAGGCGAGTTGGTGGTGGCAGTGCTCCGACGGAAAAAATCCGCTTGCTGGAGGGAGTACTCCGTCGAGAGAGAGAGAGAGAGAGAGAGAGAGAGAGAGAGAGAGAGAGAGAGAGAGAGAGAGAGAGAGAGAGAGAGAGAGAGAGAGAGAGAGAGAGAGAGAGGAACGTGCCACATTTGCAGCGGTGACATGGTGGCCGACAAGATCGAAAATCCGGTGAGACAACGAATTAGTGGTGGCAGTGCTCCGACGGAAAAACCGGCTTGCTGGCTGCAGTGCTCTGTCCAGAGAGAGACAGAAACGTGCCACATTTTTCGGCGGCAACATGGTGGCCGGCGAGATCCAAAATCCGGTGAGATGGATCATGGAGAAGGATACTTAGGTTAGATGATGTAGAAACTGATTTGATGGAAAACTATGGTTGAGAGAGAGAGAGAGAGAGAGAGAGAGAGCAAATGGGTTAGTATCGTAGTAGGCTCTTGGCAATAGACTAAGATTTTGTAAAAATCATATAAAATTGTAGAAAAATCGTTTGGACCTTCAAAAGTACATTCTGAAAAGATAAAAGTCTGAACTTCTAGAATATGAAATAAAAACAGAAGTTATAAAGGTTTCAAGTCTGATAAAACAGCTTTTAACAGTGGCTATTTTGGATCCAAAACTGAGAATTGTAATTGTTAGTTCATTTAGGTGTTTTGGCTCATGATTTATAAGTTGTGAATACCGTTTTTTGATGTATAGAAATCAAATGAAGACGTGATATTTTAATTTATATGTATATCAGATCAGATAATGTCCTCGGCTTCTTGCTTTTGAATTCAATTATTAAACAATGAACAAGCATCAAAGGCTCGACTTTAGCTGTTACAGCCTTGTGAACTTCTAAAACAATTCATCAACAACAAGATCTTAGGCGGCATAAAAAAAAGGTACGTTGGAAACTACATAGTGAATGTAAGCAACTTCACTTGTAAGATTCATATATTACCTGCATATGTTTTGAAACCAGTAATGTCAGCAACATTGGTTTTGGAAAAGATATTGTGAGCCGAAAGATCAAGTACAACAAGTAGGAAGGAAGGTAGAACATGTGTAGGATTTGAAACAATTGTTGCTTTTGGAAGTGAATAGCAAATGAAAATTTGGTTAAATGTGCATATTTTGTGGAGCTTTCATGATGATGATGATGATAAAGTTTTGAAAACAAGAATGCAAAACAAATAACCAAAATAACTCTTTGATTAATTGGAAAATCACTCAAAACCAATGTTTTTACAATCTGTTCTCATAATCATAAACTCGATTATGGACACGTATATATAGCCTAACATACCAACTTGTATTAGACTAGGAAACTTATGACCAACTTGCCATAAACTAAACTTTCCATAAATTAGATTGCTTGGTCTCCAAGTCCTCATCGACTTAGGATTCCAACAGATGATGATGATGATAAAATGTGAATGAATAAAGGGTGAGGTGTTGTAGGTTTGAGAGATGGAAATGGTTACAAAAAGATGAAGGTGTACATAAATACTATGTTTATTGAAGAAGAATAGTTGTAAGACGAATCCATTGTGATAGAATACCTTTAAGCTTCCTTTATAACATAATTTAACTCCAAGTCTCTAGTGTTATTTACTATTACATTTTTACACTTTTCACATTATCCCATTGACTAATCACTTATATATGTCGAACTAATCAACACATATTTCTACTTTACTCGTTTTAGATAAATATGACGTGAGTTTATAAATTCAATCTTATATGTCCTGTGATACAATGCATACTTTGAAACCAGTGATGTCAGCAACCTCACTTGTAACATACTACAGTTGCATAAAAAAAATATAAGATTCACATATTACCTGCATATATTTTGGTGAAGCTTATCTTGGAGATCAATGAAGCTGTTATATCTTGCCTCACTGAGAGTTATGCCTCTCAAAACAGCACAAACAGCATACGGACGTATCTCTGATGTCTGTAACATGAGAACAATATAATTTATACAAATATAAAAACAAAGAGCTGTTGTGCTTTAAACATTCATAGCATAGATTGCTGACTGATATCAGCAAGAGTGTAATTCGGTACTGAATCAAGACCAAGAAAAATGCAAAGGGACCGAACGAATAGTGATGTTCTTGAAAATGATTCATCAAAAAATTGAACATGAAGAAGAGTAAGCAATGAAAACTGTGATGTAATCGTTATAAGGAATTACCATTTCCCATCACAACTGAAGTAGATGGTGAAATAATACATCAGAAGACCAGAATATAAAAAACTTGGTCACAAGGTTGTCATAAAAAAGTTGTAAAGTTGTTTTCCCAAGAAAAACTTGGTCAGAAGAGGGTCCTAAAAGTTATTCACAAGAATCACCTCTTCTGAAACAAAAAATGAGTTGTTATAAACAACAATAACTTATAAATGTGGAAACGAAAGAGATGAATTTTGTTTAGGGTCTATTTAATTTGATTGAACATAGAAATGAAAGAGAAGAAGAAGACAGGGGCAAAATGGTCATGTACAAATATATAACATCTGTGTTGTTAAAGTTGTTATGCTCCTTAAATGTAAGCCAAATAATTTTTTAAGAGAAGTGGTGAATTTTATTGAGGGTAAAATATGCTCCTTAAACATGGAAGAGATGAAAAAGACATTGGCAAAATGGTCTTTTTCATAAATTTAGCATATAGGCTGTTTGAAGTTGAGACCAAACGCATTATCAAACCAAGAAATGAGTACCATATTTAAAAAAAAAAAAAAAAAAAAATAGATTGAACTCTTTGCTAAAAGAAAGCAATTTTTATCAGGAACAATACACAACCTGATTGATATAAGCTTTTTCCAAAATCAGTTGGATATGATAAATATCAAACCCATCAGTCAGGAAAAATTAAAACCCAAAATTTAGAAAAACATGGAAGAATCTGAGCAAAACCTTTAAAACATGGAGAAACGTAATAGAAATGAGTATACAGCTTCTAAACGAGCATGCCAGGTGTCCCCAAATAGAAAAATCCTCCTCTTCTTCATATGGCAGTTTATATTTACGGATGGTTAATATAGAATTGTTACTTATGAAAAAATCCAAGTCATTCAGGTTTTACTTTATGAAAAAGATTAAAAAACAAATTGTATTACATGAAATGTACTTACATAAAATTCCCAAGGATTTGGTTCATGATCATCTTGCAAATGTGTTTCTCTTTATGAACTTCACAATAAATTGATACATAAATTGTCCTTCTTATAGTTAACTGTTACATAATTGGTATTTGTAATAGTAAAACTGTCAGAGACTCATAGGGACAATTTATGTATGAATTTAATGTATACAATATAAAAATACAATTACAAAATAAAAATAGTTTCAGTCATTCCACTCCTTCAAGGAGTGGAAACACACACACACACACTTCCCTCATCCATGAATCAAAATCAGCCCATGATAAGGATTCACATCTATGCAATGATAGCAATGTACTTTGAGAAAGCAACTCATCCCTACCAAAAGAAGGGAAATTTGGTTTCTATTCTGTGAATAAATAAAGATATGATGTAATAACAAACAAATAACTGACATTGCTATTTTCTCAAATTAACTCTTAAAAATGGATTTTCAATTACTGAAAATTAATATGATATTAGAATTTCTATATATACCAGCATCTCATGATCTCTTTTATAAACTCTTGTAATGGTTTTTGGCCACAACAGCTGCAAACAATCACTGCTCCTTTCAATCCTCTGTATATATATACAGCAACAGAAATATATTTACCTTCCATATCAACTAATTTAGAACTGATAATAAGAAAAGTCAAAGTACAGTTGGAATGACCTTAAAAAAGTCAAGGACATAAATACATACATTTCTTTTGTGGGCCCAGATCCTTCACCTTGAAGCCATTTAGGAATCTGTAAGGAAAACAAAATGAATCTTTTAGCTAAACCCAAGGGCCAAGGGTAATTTGGTCTTTTATGTATAAAGCTTGTTAGAATGTTAGTTAGAAGAGAGTTATTATCTTTGCTTTGTAAATGTAATCTTTGTGTTATTTTTTATCTAATGAATTCTCTTCAAGCTTCTTTAATTTTGCATTAATGATGGAAGTTAACATGCTTTTCTATCAAAATAAAAAAAAAAAAAAACAGATAAAAAGGAGTTAGAAAACTATATTTTGATGCAAGTAGTTGAAATAGTATATAAAATAATAGCCTATTTCAATGTTTTTCTTCATTTTCCTTTCATGTGGAATTTTGATATGGATATGATTCTGACAAAGCATCAAAAGGCCACCTAAAAGATGCAGAAAATTAAAAAATATTTAGTTTAAGGTTGTAGAGATATGGTACTCAAAAGTCAATAATATATCATACTAAATTACATTAAATTTGATCAGAAAAGTTTTCTAACCTTTAGGGTGGCAATATATTGCAGCACTTACCTAAGTGAAACATCATCGAATATTGAATAATAATATAAATAAGACGAAAGTAAGTGAACAGATAGATGAAGAAAATGAAATGGTATTCACCTTAGGGAAAGAAGTGATATCATTTGTTACAGCAGGGGCATCAGGAGGAATAATATTATAAGCTATAAAATCTTCGGATCCCATGATTCCCTCAGTTCCATTTCCTCCTCATGCAACTTATCCATATCATTCTTCTATCTATAAAGACACCTGTTAAGAGGAAAGTGGGAAAATAGTCAAAATACTAAAATCATAGGTTCCCCTCTTTATTATATCTTTTGGGAATTTTATCGAACAGGTGGTGTGCGTATCTAAAAAAACACAACCAACCTTATAACTCAAGTCGTCGTCATCTCAGGTGGAATAATTTGATTGAAGGTAAACCCAAAAGAGTAACAGAAACAATAGGCGGATGTGGTGATGGTAACCATGGTAGAGAACGGAAATGAGACAGAGCTAATCCCGAAATTCAGATCCGCAAACCACACTGGACTCAAAGAAAAAAGGGAGCGGTGGAAGGTGGTTTGGAAGGCAGAGAGTATCTTAGATGGAGGAAGGAACGTTTCAAAGCTTGGAGAAGATAGAGATGAACTGGAGGACACAATCGGCAGTGCAGTGGAACATACGTAGAGTACTGTTATTGTACCTTAGAGGCGGTGTATGATGGGGGAGGACACGTATCGCCCATGAATATTAAGGCCAACGACCCACGTATTTCCCTTAACAATAGAGCAAAGAAAGAGAAAGAAATTAATAAAGTGACAAATAGAGAAAAAACATAGGGATGTAAAGTGTGAGAAATAACCTGCGAAATAACCAATTGAAGTAAAGGGGTCAAAACAGACGAAGAATGTAAGTACACTGTTGCTAAGACTCATATATATATATATATATATATACTATGCTTCAGATTAATCAGCAAAATATCTTTGCTATCACATGCTTTTCTTGTCAATATAACTCTAGTAATTAAGCTGATTTATAGGCTAGAAATCTGAGATTCAGGGTGATAAGAAATGGAATAGCGGATTCCGACAGAGTTGGGATTCGAGATTCCATTTCATGATGTATTTGGTTGACAGACAATTGGGACAGAATTCAGTTCTGTTGGATTTTCTTGAAATTCCATTTTTAGCAGCCAAGAATTGGAACTGTGGATTCCATTCAATGCTGCATTTGTTTGACAATCATTCAACTCTGTCAAATTCCTTTACATTTCAAATTTGAAGGACTTCAACCATTCATGAAGGCAGCTGGTTTCAATTACATTACTCTTTTTTTTTTATTAAATGGCCAAAATACCCTAGATCACGGTTGAAATTTGGGCCTAATCTTTCCATTAAAAAAAAAAACACCAGAAAGCTTGTGATTCATCTTTCATGATGAATAATGATATTGAAGAAAGATCACTCAAGCACTGTGAGAAAAAAAAAAATTGTTTCTTACAAAAATTAGCAAAACATTGTGTATAATTTATAAAAAAAAAAAAAAAAAAAACCCTCAAATAGTTAACAATCAAATTTAGTTTTTTTTGCAATGTTAGTCCCTGGCGCTAACAGTGTTAAAAAAAAAGGTTTAAAAGTAATATGACTGATTAGTTTTAAGTAAAATGACTTTTTTGCCCTTATCTCCTTCATCTTAAATCATAGAGACCTAACTAAATTCAATCAACACCCCCTCCCCCTCAAAAAAAAAAAAAAAAAAAAAAACCTTTAGTTTTCTGTTTTTTTCTTTAGTTTGTTGGTACCCTGGATCTTAATTTTGTTTTAGATTTAGTTTAATTTTTGGGTTTTGGTTTGATTGGAGTTTAAGATGAAGATTTGAGGAACTTTAGGTTTAGAGGATGAAGGAGAAAAAGAGAGGGACAAAATAGTCATTTCACAAACATTTTGGAATACTAGGGACCAACCTTGCAACAAAACTACTATACTTTTATTATCTAGATGAAGATAATAGCTTTTCAAAATATCACAAGGAAGAAATTGTAATTTACTCTATAAATAATAATATAACACTGGCAATAAACAAGATTGAAAATTGTAGAACAAGTAAGTCATCAATATATCATGCACAATGCATACATTTGGATTATCATCACCCTCATAGAAAGGCAATGAGATGTCAAGTCCTTACCTTAAAAACAAAAATAAAATACTTAAATAAAAAGCCACATTTTAAATAATTTGAAATGAAATGTAAGGTATTTTCATACCACATCTTTCTCGATCCCTTTCTATGATTATTGTAAACCTTTTAGTCTGTTCCGGAGAAATTCTGAAATCACAATAAATATAATAAGTGGTTGATAGAAGTTAGAGGGCAAATTAGTTATTTACCTCCCAACTGTTTTTGACAGCATTCTGCCTCTTCGCGTACGTTGAATTGTATGAATAAGATCCTACTAAAATTGCAAAACCTGGAATTACATGTCGATAATAGATTTAGTTAAAATTAGCCAAAAGGGTAAATATGTAAATTAGGTAAAATTTTCAAAGTACAATGTCTTGATAAAGAAAAAGTTGAAAGTACAATAATGTAATAGAAAGAAAATGAAAATATGATGCTGTAAAACACTTACGTAAAATGCCCATGGATTTGATTCATGATCAAATGCAAGTGTGTTTCTCTTGCTCTATCTGTATCACATGCAATTATGAACTTCACACACACACACACACACACACACATATATATATATATATATATATATATATATATATATATATATATATATTGATGGGTGCTTTCTATTACGTGACCTGGTTCAAAAAACCCAACAAAACAAAAAATAAATGGACGAGAAATAGAAAGAAAAAAGAAACCCAGAAATCAGAGGTGAAAAATACACAATTAAACTCACAACCTAGAAATCAGAGGAGAAAGACATGAACTTGTTTTCTTGATCGATGATGATGGTGAACCAAACTGACATCGGAACCAGACGTCATACTACAACTACAAAGAACAGAGGTAGAACCCAATAGCCCGATGAATCCAGTGATGAAGGGATCAGCCTAATTTTAAATACCTAAAAAAAACAAAAACGAAATCAATAAAATACAAAAAAAAAAAAAAAAAAAAATCAAGAACGTTACCTAACAAAGGAAAAGGGAAACGCAGAGGATTGTTGAACGCCGGAGAATGAAAAAAGAGGAAACGGTGGTGTCGATAGAAGAAAAAAGGAAGGAAGATGTTGCCTGCAAATAAGACCCTCTTCTTCAAAGAAACATGTATGTCTCCGGCGCTGTTTGGAGAGAAGCGAGAAGGACGAGTGAAGAAGGTTATTTTAAGCGCGAATACACCGACCTAACCCTTTCGACTTCCGGATTTCTAACGGTTCTTTTATAAAACATTCCTAAATTACTATACTAACAAAATAACATTTCCATTTAACTTAACTTAACTTTTGTTTTTATTACCCGTTTGTCAATCTTAATTGTACGATGATAATTAAGTTAAAAATATATTAACATATTCATTTTAAAAAACCAAAGAAAAATCTTCTTAAGGAGTGCACTTTTATGTTATAGTTAAATGTAATCATATTGTAGATTAAGTAATGCTTCTTGTACATACTATATTTTCCACAAGATATATTATGTCTCATCTAAATTCCATTGTTTTGCAATTTTGGAATGGTGAAAACAATTAAATATTTCAAAGGGAGACCCATCCTTAACTTAAGTAATATAATGATTAAAAGATCTATCGTTTTCATAATCTTTAAAATATCTACCAATATACAACTAAAGAAAAATAAAAATGTTGAAATATTATAATATCGGCAAATTCAATCACTATCTAGATTTCAACTATCATCCAAAAGAACGAAAAATTATGAATCTTTCAAAACTCAACTCAAAACACTTATTGTGAACCTATCATGAACTATTTGTTTTCTTCTCCATTACACTCATTTCTTCTCCGGTCCCAATGTGTCCTTGAGTTTATATCCGCATCATCGAGCCACTACTCACATTGGCACTCTTCGTTTGGACCTATGTGTGTAGTTCTATAATCATGGTATGTCGATTGCTCTCCGCTCTTACGAACTGTTTCTCATACTCGCTATTTTTTTATTCTCATCGCACCTCCTTTTTTCTGTCAAACTTGTAAATATTTATCTTTATCTTGTTAGAAAACATAGGTTGAAATCCACTTTAATGGTGTAACAGAACATAGAAGAAGGAAAGTTTATTAGCCTATTGAGTATAACTAAGAGATGAGTGACTTACATAAAATTTTAGAGTTATTGATGGTTATTTTGTAACATCAAGCAACTAATAGTTAGATATTTAATTTATATATAATATTTGCTAAAATATAAAATTTTGAATTGAAAAGAAAGTTGTCAATTAATTATATATGTCGTCATTAAGACGATTCGTTGAATCCAACTAGGGATGACATCGATCCAAACCCAGACTTAACTGTATCGAGAACCGAAGAACCAAGAACCAATTTAGTGGAAAATAGAGAGTTGAAAACAGGATTGGATACCTCACTTTCGGTTTTGGTTCGGTTCTACTAGTAAGTGTGATCTTTAAGGATGTGTGGTTTCGGACCCGGCCTAACCCGGATTGAGAATTGAAGAGATTTAAAACATAGAGAACATCACACATATACAAAAAATAGGAAGAGGGGTGATGACATAAAAAGGCCCAAAAAAATCACAACACCATTTGGAAGTATCCTCATTTGATTAAGATTCAAGCTTGCCTTCCTTATGCTTCCAAGAATCAAATTTCAATCTCTAAAATCATGGTAGGAAAATTAAAAACATAAGTCTAGATTTTATTTGTAGCAATGAAAATAAAAAATTCTTTACAATACGCAAATTATATAGTTTATGCTAGTGTACATTAATTGGAAAGGAAACCTAACTTAATTAAACATAAACAAACACCTTTATATGCAACATTTTGTTAGAACCAAAATATGCTTCTATTTCTTATTGAGTTAAAAACAATAATGATAGGTTTTCTAGCATTCTATACACACTAGTTATGGCAACGAAAGCAATATAAAATCATATGTTTACATACACCCTAAAGGATCTAGGTTTATTCTATTATAGCAACCTACTTATGAAAAATGACAATAGAATTACTAACCTCTTGGTGTTCTTAATCTTTTTGATCTTTTGGAAGACTCCTCAAGTAAGATCTAATCACAACCACTTTTTCTTTAGATGAAGAGGTAGTAGGAACCCCTTTCATTTCAAACCCAAGTCTCCAAGAGAGTACCAAACAATAAACTAGGATGAGGGTCAATTTCACAAACCCTAAGAGGGTAAGAAACCATCCACTAAGAAAGGAGAGGAAGAAGGATGGCGAAAAATCAAGCCAAAGTTCAAGGAGAATGAAAATCCCAAGCACCCCTTTTATAGCATGGATCCTTACATTAGTTTCATTCCCTATCTCATGTTGGATGGCGTGAATTTTGTGTTTCATCTCCCATCCCATGTGGGATGAAGTGATTTCCGAATTTCCCCAGCCCAATTAGTTAACATTTAACTAATTAATATTCAACCATTTAATTAATTAAAATTATTTAATTAATTCCAAAAATAATTTCTAATTAAATTATTAAACTATAATAAATTAACGAACTTATTTTCTCCTATTTCTTTTTGTTCAATTGGGTCATAAGGGCAAACCAAAAAGACCCTGTTATTATTAGAAAATATTACAAGTAATTAATGACCTTGGACACTATTTCTAACAAATAAATTATCTTTCCCTAATTGAATCTCCAATAGCTCAATAAGTTACTTAATATTTTAATTTGGCTTGTGATTATTTACTTCTCTTTACATAATTTAATCAGAAAATGACATTGTAGCCCTATAATTTTTCTGGAGTTGGTTTAATCTGTAACGTCTCATATTCACAACCAAAATTTTTCATTTTATTAAGGTAAAACTTCCCAATTATAAATCCATTATTAAGAAAATTGTTTATTCTTAAATACATTTATTGAAAATCAGAATAATATAAGAAACGTGGAATCCTCAATGTTGTTGATGAGTGTGTACAATCTCACATTTCCTTCCTACGAGCACCAATAAAACCAGAATCAAAGAACCTTGAAACACTGTGATATGCTCCCTTTTGCACTGTTGGCTCCCGTGAATCCACTATCACAAAAACAAGATAGATTCTTAATCAATAGTCCAAAATCCTCAAGTTTGACCCAAAGTCAAACTTGGTAAAAAAGTCAAGGGTCAACGGAAGTCAACAAAAGTTGAAGTCCAAGGCTATTTGAGTATGCTATGTGTACTTAACTTACACCCAACGTATGTGGTTCGGGCCTATTATGCCCAACATACTCAACTTATACCCAATGTACGCAAGTTGGATCCAACATTTCCGTTAAGCACTTTATCCCTTAAGACCTTTTGTCCAGAGCTCAGATCTAGACTCTAAACATAGATTTAAGTCATAACTTTTCCACCTTTATGACATTCCATGGCTAGAAAATGTCCAAAAGCCAAAACCCCTAACTTATTAATTCATTAAGACATCATAAATATTTCATGAAAGGGATAGGAGGACCAAGATCACATTCTTATGGTTCCTAATAGCTTCATAATGGATAAAGTTTCCAACTTTATTCATTAGAATGGTCCCAACAAATAAGATCTAGTCTTTTAATCTCAAAGGGACCAAGAGTGCATCTTTTTCCACTTAATAATACATTAGTCATAGACAATATACCCAAGTAAACCTTGAAAAGTCATTAACAATGACCAAAATGTACCTATCCTTGTTAAGAGTTTTAACATTTGAAGGCCCACAAAGGTCAACGTGAAGAAGTTCCAAAGGTTCAACGATCTTCGAATCAATGACAATAGGATGACCTTGTTGATGTTGTTTCCCTTGTTCGCAAGTTTCCCACAAAGTATCATTATCAAATTTAAATATAGGCAAACCACGAACATGGTCATTTACCACCAATTTATTCAAATTCCTAAAGTTCAGATGTGAAAGTCTTCGATGTCAGAGCCAGCTAATATCAGATGAAGCTTTGGAAGGTAAGCACACAGAGGGAACACCAACAATTGGTTTAATGTCAAGGTTAAACATGTCGCCATTTCGTTTGGATTTAATCAAAACTTCTTTTGTTTCCTTGTTCGAAATCATGCTTCCTTCTTCATAAAAAACCTGACTACAAGTGCCCACAACAAGTTGCGAAACACTTATCGAGTTGTGTTGAGGTCCTTCGACATATGCAACCCTATTTACTGTAAACTTTTCATTCGTGACTTTTCCATAACCTTTGACTTGACACTTTCGGTTATTTCCAAACTTTACTACTCCATCATTCTCCAAGCTTCGATAGTCTCGCAAGATTTCCTTCCTTCCAGTCATGTGATGAGAGCAACTACTATCAATGTACCATTTGTCATCATATTGCTCGTCACACAAAACCTGCAATCAGTGGAAAAATTTAGACCCCCAAGGCTTTTTGGTTCCTTGGTGATTAGTTTAAAAAGCATTGTAAAACGATGAACCTAAAACCCAGTTATGAACTTTGGATTTTAAACTGTCATGTAGTTCCACTTTGTTAGTTAACGGCACAGAAATAAAATCATTCAATGGTGTAGAGTTAACACTAACTTTAGCATTTTTCTTTTCAGTTTGTTTCTTATTAACTTTCACCTTTGGAATAGCTCTCCATTTTCGAACCGATGGATTCGACTCTTTGGACGAAGAGCTTCCATTCGAAGACTCATTCAAATTCTCAAACTGATAAAATTTGCCTTTTCCTTCTAACCAGTAACTGATGTTCTTGACATCGGACTTACCTTTGACAAATGAAGCTTTACTTTGTTGCTTCAAAAGATGGTTGGGAAAGTTAGGTTGTTTAGGTTTATATGATGAATTTTGCTTTCCGTTTACTTCCAATTTTTGAAAAATTTGTTTTGGAAACATTGGTTTTGAATGTGGTTAAAACCGATTTTGAATGCGTTTTTGGTAATCAACAGATGAATGTTGAAAGACTTGTTGTCCATTCGAAAATCATTGTTGACTTGGAAATTGAGGAAAATTTTTTTGTTCAGTGGATGAAAACCCATTTCTTTGAGAATTATTATTTGAAAATCACTTATTTTGATGATTAGGAACATAATTCCTTGGTGGTTGAGATTTCAAAAAATTCTCATTGTTTGACTTTTGAAAATTTGGTTTTGAGTTGGACTTCAAAACTTGTGGTTTACTTTTGCAAAATCTGTTTGTGGTTGACTTTTTGACAAATCTTTTTGTAGTTGAGCGGGTGTTTTCTAAATAAAATATTTGTTTTGAGAAGATGTCTGAACTGGTTTAGACTCCTTCTTTTCAAACGATTTAGTTAACAAAACATTTTGTTTCTTTCGAGACTCAATGTTTTGCAAATAAACCTTCTTTCTCGCTTTTTATCATTGAAATCCCATTTTCTATTGAAATCTTTTCAATTTGTTCTTTGAAACTTTGAGCATTAAGCTTGGTTTTTTGAGAAATAATTTCATTTGGTTGTTGTTCAACTTTTGATTTCTAAGATTTAACCACCTATTTTCTTTGTGGTTTTTGTTTTTGAAAAGTGTACGCGTTCTTTCTGAGATTATTTTCGATAGTACTTTGACTTGAGAAAAATCTTTCTTTTGAAGCTCTATTGTTATCCTCCTCAACAATTTTGTTGAATTCAGGTTTGTCACAACTAGCAATTTTAGCTAGGGAATTCTATTCTCATAAAAACATCATCTATTTTGAGGCTTATATTCTAAGTGAATATCATACCCTATGTTCAATCAACGTCATCCATTTGAGTACAAACTCTTGAATGAAGGTCAGAACCAAATACAATGCATCTCATATGCTCATCTATGAGTTGAAAACCCTAGACATCCTGGTTCGAGTTCACATTGGAAGAGGATTCTCTTATTGGGCCTAAAGACCCTAATTGGGTTCTAAACGGACCAACACTCATAAAACTCAACATTTTGGGCCATAATGGGCCTAAAATAAATTTGTTTAACCCTAATGGGCCATAAACCCATTCCTTTTACCAAATTGGGTCGTAAATATAGTTAAGGGCCTAATGGGCCGAAACATTTTTATTGGGCTTCACAAAATCGATCAAAGCCAAGAGTGGGCCAAACCAATTCAATTTCATCCATCTTAAGCCCAAATTCTCGGCCCAATGAGGAAAAGAAAATAAAAATAAAGAGAAATTAGAGGAATTATGAGAGCTTGCCACCTCCTTAATCCAGGCCGAAATATGTTGCTTACTTCATTAATCTAAAAATATGTCAAGAACTTGAAGTTTATCACTTGGATATTTATATGAATATTGAGAGAAGTATGTTTTATCAAAAATAATACATGTAAACTAGTACATCTGGGATTTATGCACTTGATATAGCAAAAATGAGTGTTGTGTTCAAAGATCTATAAACTAAACTCATAAAACAACTTTTAACAGGAAAGTTTTAGTCCAATCTCGGACTGTTTTGACCCTCTTAATGGAAGTATTTTTCAAAACTGTTTTACATGAATAAAGTTCAGATTTATACCTTTAAAGTGACCATTCTCACGTTTTCATACGATTTTTCTACAATTTTTGGCGAATTTTACAAAACTGCCTATCATATTTGAAATAATTTCGGACCAACCTGTGAAGATGAGTAATTTCACACTAGTTTGAGGCCATCAAAAATTATGAGAAAAATTGTGAACAAAGTAGACAAAATTTCCAAACTTCCAGAATTTACGAATCCAAATTTTGACTTATGATGAATTTTCTACATATTTTCTAAAAACTAGGTCGGAAAAGCCAAAAACTAGAAAAATGTGTATTTTCACAAGAACCAAGCCAAAAATGATATTTTTGACAAAAATGGGTTTAAAATGTTATTTTTATCACAAAATAGTCATCAACACTAGTTTTTAACAAAATTGAAGATTAAAGTGTTATTCTTACAAAAATTGGGCCTTAATTGTAAATTTTGGCTTATTGGGCTAAGAACGTCATTTTTACAAAAAGTGGGCTTTAGATATCAATTATGTAAATAATCAAGCTAAAATAAACAAAACAATAACAAACGGGTTAAAAACGATATTCATATCCTTTTTAGGCTTGGAAATAATATACATGTTTAGTGGGCCTTAGTGTCCTTTTACATGTATATTGGGCTCGGGATAGGTATTCATATCCTTATTGGGCCTGGAAATAGTATACATGTTTAGTGGGCCTTAGTGTCCTTTTACATGTATATTGGGCTTAGGATAGACATTCATATTCCTTTTGAACCTGGAAATAATAGACACGCATAGTGGGCCTTAGTGGTCCACTTACATATTTATTGGGCCTGGGAATGGGTTTTATATGCATTCTTCTTTTTATGATATTTTAGTAAATACTTGAGCCAAAACCAATGATAAACTAACAAATGGATTCGGTCCTTAGTTTCAATTTATCATTTTCATCCAAAAGGTTTTTCAGCATGTCCTTATGGTCCTTGGACTTTATGAAAGATTCAATTTTGTCTAGACCATACATATATGTCGGATTAACATCCTCAGACGAAACCACACTTTCACAATTGTATGCTTCAGCATCGATTTCATCCTCCTTAAACTCAAGGAAGGGCAAAATCATACGATGAATTTTCTGCCCTATTTCACAGTTTAAATGAAGTTGAGTGATATTATTGTAAAGACGCTTAGCAATCAAACAAAAAACATTTCGCTGTTTTAAAAGTTTTAAATTGTCTCTTTGCAAATAAGTGTTTTCATCCTTGGTTTTGATTAACTCCGACTCCTTCAGTTCGATCCACATCCTCCGTTCCTCACTCTTCGAAGACACCCTGCTTATTTGGTCAGTTAGGTTAGAATTGGTGACTCGAGTTTGAGTTAAACTGCTGTCTAGATGAGAGATTCTTGAATTAACATTTTTTAATTCTTTTTCGTATGAGCATTGTGGGACTTTGAATGAAACAAAAATGGATTGTACCTTCTTGATCAGTTCATCAAGCTCGTTGAACTGCATGCTGAGCAGTTTTGCTGTAAAGCACATGTCCTGTTGCTCCTTCGTGTCTTCATTCCCACCATCTGTGTTGTATCCCCTCATCTGAGATACATCAGACACCATCAAGCATTTTCCACCGATATCCTCATCTTTCACCACATAAGCCTTTCCATGAGAAGGCTTCCTTACTTCATCATCTTCGGAGTCGGATGACCAGACCTCCACTCCTCCGAACTCATCATTCGCTACCGAGCCCTGCACAATTAAAGCATTCATAGAAGGGTTAGCAGTAGATTTCTTCTTCATGATCTCATCCAACTTTTTCAGCAACAAAGCTTCTTCATCTTTCTCCTCATCCTTTTCTGCCATTTTCTTGAGGACACAATCTTTTGCATAGTGGTTCTTTCCTCCACAGTAATAGCAGCTCACTCCCGAATCTCCTTCAGCTTTCGGTTCCTTCTTTGATTCTTCTGCCTTCGGTTCGTCTTTGACCTTTTCAGAACTATAACTTCCCTTCTAATTTCGGTTCTTATTGGTGGGAAATCTTTTCTTGATGAACCTCTTGGGGTTTGATACCATCATAGCATAGTCTTCAGAAGTAAGGTCATAGTCCTCCAAGTTGAGGTCTTCATCTTCCATAACCGCTTTACTTTTGGATAGGAGGGCCAATGAACCCAGGCTTGAAACTACATTTTTCTCCTGTAGTACGATCTTTTCTTGATATTTCAGAATGCCTACCAGTTTCGCCAGAGAATAAGATTTGAATTGCTCATGCGCTTTAACTGTGGACACTACAGCTCTCCACTCAGATCTGAGACCGTTCAAAAACGTAACCTTCTGCTCAATTATCTTCCTTTCAATGTCATGTTTAATCATCTTGCTAAGAAGATGATTGAAGTGATCGAACGTTTGAGTCACGGTTTCTTCGGCTCCCTGCTTGAATTCACCAAACTCGGACAAGAGTAGGGTTTGAATGGAGTGTTCAAGATCTTCGTCCGTAGAATACAATTCTCGTAGCCTGTCCCATACTTCTTTGGCAGTTGTACATTAACTCACCAACCTGAAAGTGTCAGATTGAAGAGCGAATCTGATTAATCTCAATGCTTTAATATTGCACTGAAATTTATCTTTTTCGTCTTGGGCAATATCTTTAACATCTTTCAAAAGATCATTATACTCCTTTTGAGTTTTAATGATCCTTGAAGTTGCAGAATGAGCGAAGGGTCCAGATACGATTGTTTCCCAGATGAGGTATCCATTGTCCTCAGATCCTATAACGTAATCTTCAAAGTGATGTGCCCAGACTTCATAATCCTGGGTGTAAAGGATGGGAATCTTCGTTGTTGATCCAATGTTGTTCGAAATATTAATGGGATTGGATTGCGACTCGTCCATGCTTGATTGAATAACCTGATTAAAAGATCAGACTTGTAATATATTAAATTAGGGCAAAACAATAAATGCTGAGTTACGTCAATTATGGGATGACGGCTCAATAAATATTAATTAATGCGGAATAACCCTAATTGCAACCTTTTTCACAGAAAAGATGTGTATGAATTACATAGCCTCCCTCTCTGATACCAATTGTTAAATTAAAACTAACTTGAAGATCGATTAGATCTTTTTAATAGGTAAAATAATAAACCAGAAAACTGGAAAGAACACAAGAATGGATCAAAGTGTGTCGAATGATTGATTCAAACAATCCTCAGCAGGGCTCGATTAAGAACTTCTGTTGTAGAGGATTTAGGGTTACAAGAACGATGATAAAACTTCTAAATAATTTCTAATTAAATCTGCTCTATCGTAATCGATACCCTTTAAGATGCATGCAAGCATCTATATTTATATTAAACCCTATAAAGCTCACGGTTGGACAGGCCCAAATCGGAGTTACAAAACTTGGACTAATAAGCGAGCCCAAACGACGCAATACATAACAAAACTCGACCCAACAATTATATATTCCAAGGTTTCATCCTAACTAGTATAATATGATGTATATTCACTACAAGAATCTAGTAGAATGACATACCTTTTGATGAAGCTTGAAGTCTTGAACCTTTAAGAGGTTGGTTCTCAAGTGTTGCACCTCAAATAGAATCGCACAACACAAAGAACCCTTGGAATAACTTAAGAATAAGGATACTTAGGTTCACACTTATGAAATCGGTTTGCCCTCTTTGTGTACACACACTAGTGCCATTTCATGAACCATAGACCTCTTTATATAGTGTGGAGGATTAGGGTTACATTAATGTAAACCCAAATACCCATGACATTTCATTTCCATAGGATCCATGGGTTAAACACTCCATGGACGATAAAGCTTAGCCCAACCTAAATGAACTTGGCGCACCACACATATATAAAAGAGTCCATATTTAATTAGTTCCTTTTTATCACTAAATTAATTCTTGATCGGTACTAATTCAATAATATGATTTCATATTTATATATTATAACTTATAATATATTAATATAAATCACTAGTATCCTTTTTCTCATTTAGTCTATCCAATTGTTCCGATGTCATGCAACCCAAATGGACCATGCCAAGTCGGGTCAAATACATACCAATAATAATTATGGACTTAGATATCTAACCTAACAGTCTCCCACTTGGATAATTCTAAAACTATTTTTGCATATGACTACAAGATTCCAACTAGCAATCGTAGCTCTTAAAGCCGTTGTCGAACTCTGATCTAGTCAATGACTTGTCCATTAGATAAGGGATCATATATTCCTGCATTTTAGATATCATATAGACTGAGACATGGATTATAATCATTCTCTCTATCCATTTGTTGTTTCCTGATTTCCGATTTAAGACGACCGACTAATTGAACAAATCAAATCAGTCCAGGCTTGGCCAAGCACTTAGGGGTGTCATCACTAAATCATCGAGGGGCCTACAAATATCGCTTTTATCCCTTCAAGGGTAAAAGGAATGGATAAATTAACTTTGACTCATATGCTTGTTGAATCATACACAAAGACACGTTTTATAACATCGAGTTACCAATGCGTTTTCGTGCAATCAATGTATTACTAGCTCATAGTCAACAACTCATATCTCTTGGTTTGAAGAATATAAGATATTATCGTCTCATGATCACTCGTGATAAAATCTATGAAGTGAGTCAAATGAGCGTGGGTTTAATCCAATAGAGATTTGGCATTGATGAAAGCATGCATAGATGTTTTTCCACAAGGTAATCATTTACTTTTATGTGGCATATATTCAACGATATAACAAAGCATTGCAAACAACGAATCAAACCACAAAAAGACTTGGAATTCTTTTCATCTAAAGTGGAAGAAATTAGTCAAATCTCAAACACTAAATGCATACAGGCAAAATTATACAGACCTTCAAACATTATTGTTCAAACATGAAGGTATTATTCATATAATTGTTGATTTCTTAATTTGTTTAACAATTATTATTAATTTATTCAAACTAATTTGTTTTTTCTTCACCTTTTAGATGTTTTTGATTATCTATATATTGTTTGGTTGGGGAAGTATGCTGAAAGATTTGTATCGCTATGGACTAACAAACATGTCAATTTTGGAAATTCAATAACAAATAGAGTCGAGAGCCAACACGCCAAGCTGAAAAAACACATAGAATCTATGAAATATGATTTGGACAGATTCATACATGTTGTTTAAAAAGTTGTATGATGACAAGAAATCGTTATCAAAGAAACTTTCACACGTTGCTTAATCAGTTATATGCCAAGGTTTAAGGATCGTATATTCGAAGTACTACGAAAACGTGTTTCAGTGCATGCCATGGATAAAATCTTAGAAGAGCTTCATCAGTCAAAGGATTTGTACCAACTCCTGAGAATTGTGGATGTCAATTACAGACATATTTCAGACTACTATGTGCTCACGAACTTGTGATGTATGTTAGTATAGGTATGTTTAATCTATTGGATTAAATTGACATTTTTATACTCATAACCACTTTATGATATTTTGTCTGTTTGACTATAGGTTCGGCTATTCCATTAGATTTGATTGATGCTTTTTGGAGAAAGCTTGATTTAAAGCCTTCTATATCTGTGGAATTTAGTGATCTTAATGTTGATCATCGTATGCAATGGTTTAAAGAAATATACAACAATCAACCAGATCATATCAAATACAATTATTTAACGAGGATGGAGAAGATAACAGATACATCAACAAATTTGATCAATGGATATTTAGTTAAGAAAAATAATCGTGGACGCCCAAAAGTAAAGCCAGTCCAACATCAAAGTCAAGTTTCTTACGGATACAGTTGTTCAGACTTAAACCAGGAGCCACCACAGTATAGTTCATAATTCATGAAGTTGAACGATGATGCGGCCAAGCATAGTTCATTCTTTATGGGTTCGTACGATGAACCAATAGGCTAGTGTTCATACATCATAGACTTAAACGAGGAACCAATAAGGCAATGCTCATACAAGACAGACTTGAATGAAGATTTGATAGGCCAATGTTCATACAAGATTGACTTGAACGAGGAACCAACATTACAACATAATTCATTATTGGAGGAAATTCCATCTATATTTCATCCATACATCACACATACAAAATGTATTGGGTGATGGAAATTGTTGTTTTCGATCAGTAGTCGTTTGTCTTGGATATGGTGAAGATCATTAGCTTTACATTCGTTAACAATTGTTAGACGACTTATTGAGTTCATATGACGACTATGTAAGAGTTTTCGTTAGATGCGATGAAGTAGTTACTTCATTTTCTTCCTTTATGAAGACTAAGTCAGAACCAACAGAACATTAGATGCTTATACCTAAGATATACATCTTGATAGCCAATAGGTTTGGTGTGATCGTTCAATTTTGGACCACTAAAGGCCCTGTAAACTTTTTTTCCTCTTTGAAGAGATCCTAAAGAGTTTCAAAATCACCACGTCCTTACATTTTCACTTGTGTACACCAATCATTATCTAATGATACAATTGGAATGCGAGTACCCAATGCCTCCCATTACAGCATTGTGGATCCGACACAAAGCTCCGTCAGCAACCGATTGATAAACTATGTATAAATCGTGGCTAGAATTTTATAAGCATCTAAAACCTCCTGAATGATCTTTTGTGATTATATATGATTAGTTGTTGCTTATTTTTGTCTTATTTTTTTGCTATATAATATTTAAAATTTAAAAGGAAAAAAGATTGACAATGATTTGTTTAGAATATAGTTTTATTGTAGTACTATTTATATTATTATCTTATAAAAAATTTGTATCATTGTTGTCTTATTTATCTTATAAAAAACTAAGTTTGAAAAATAATAATAATAATAAAGTTGGTAATATTAATATAATGATTAAATAATAAAGTTAACAATAATAATGTAATTTGTGTGATGTTTAAATCATTTTTCAAAACATATTTCCAAAATAAATTGTACCAATAAATGGTTCATTTTAAAAAAAAAAAAATAATTGTATTAACATATATAAACAGAATAAATTAAAAACTAAAACATGTTACCGTAAAAAAAATGTAACATAGATAGAAAAAAAAAAAGTCATATTTGTTACTATTTCTTTATAAACTATTATTTAAATAATAATAAGATTAGTAAAAATTATTAATTAGAAATAATTAATAATAATTGAAAAATAAAATTAATAAAATAATTATATTGTAATAAGATAATAAACAAAAATTAGCCAAATGATGAGATAATAAAAGTTAGCGAAAATCATTAGGTAACATACATAAAGTGGATGAAAGTGTATAATAACCTATATATTAAAGTAAATTAGACTAGAATCGACTGTGAAGATCAACATTAAATCCTAGCTAACAAATAACACTTGCTAGTAGGGTTATTATTATGTATCCCTAGCTAGGCTAACTATCAAATAACCTTACATATTGGTTCACACACACAATTCATATGGTCAAGCTCATGAGTCTTATATCATCGATCAAACGGGCCAAACTTATGGATGACGACCCCCTATCGCTTATCGATTCTTTTGCAAGATTTGCCCAATAACCGGTGACTTGTGTATATATATCGCGTTTTCCGTCCATAATATCCCTTACCGCCTTTTCAACAATCAAACGATCACAAGTATCTTTCATGTCAATTCCAAGCTTCCATACCTCTCCCACAAATCGACTATTTGGCTGTTGGTCTACATAGAACGGCCAACAGATCATCGGAACACCCTGAACTATACTCTCCATAGTGGAGTTCCACCCACTATGTGTCAAAAACCCACCAACAGCACAATGGGCGAGGACATCTTCTTGTGGTGCCCAATCTACAATACACCCCATTTCTTTCGTAACCTCCAGTAGCTGACTTTCAACTTCAGACTCGTCGTATCCACCTGTGATTGACCCTGGACGCCTCACCCATAAAAAGGGTTTCCGACTATTAACCAAACCATGCCATATTTCGAGCATTTGGTCAACAGTCATGGTTGAAAGACTCCCGATACTTATGTAAACAACGGTTTTTGGAGGGTGTTTGTCGAGCCATGAGAGGCAAGTTCTATCTTCCTTCCAAACACTGTTTGATAAAGTGGTTTCTGAGGATTCCGATGGCGTGAGTTGAGCTTTATGGAGAGCGTGTAATGGGCCTATGGTGTATATATTTGGACAAAGCTTTCGTATGTATGGAAGTACAAGAGAATCCAAGTCATCGAATGTATTGAGTATGAGACCTTGAGCTCGAGGAAGGGTTTGAGCTTCTTTTAATGTTCGTTGAATTTCAGGGTCCGATATGTCATTGATACGACAAAAAGCAGCAAGATCCCGTTTTCGGAGAATATGTTCCATTCCGGGGACATCTTTTACCAGTTCATCTAAATCGTTCTCTGATGAAAAACAAGAAAATGAATAATTAAAAACGTTATTCTACATTTATATTACGTCTTTACTTTCAGTTCAAACAAAAGTACGATACCTTTAACCGGAACATGGCCAGCTTCAATAAGAGCAGCAAGATTGAAATGAGAAGTCCACAAGCAGCATGGACTAAGGGTTGCAAAGAAAAACAGAGGAATCGACGTCTCTACCGCTACTTCCACAGCAAAACTATACACCTCATCGGGTATCATCATCGTCACTGGATGCTCCGATCTCCGACTCAGGCTACCGGAAATCATCATCTCCCGGAAAAGTGGTTTGGTCACAGCATCTATAGCTGCCATAACTTCTTCAAACCGGTCTCCGGTGACAGGGTTTTCATCCTCGAGTCCATCAGGGATTGTCTCAAATTTGAAGTTTGGGTAGCGGTTGAATCGGGATAAGACATGGCTGTGGCGGAGGAGTGGGCGATGAATGTGATCGGTGTTGAGAAAGGTGACATGGATGCCGGAAAGACAAAGGAGTTCGGCTAACTTGAGAGCGCAGTTAACAGGGCCTTGGAATGGTATGGGAAAGATTAGTACATGAGGTTGAAGAACATTTCTAGTGTGGATTTCTTGATGATTTTGGTCCATTTTCGAATTGATCTGGATCTTTTTTTTATCTAGAATGATAGGGAAGCGATTAATCACTATGAAACAAGTGGTATAAATTGAATGTGAGTCAACAAGATAGTACATTTTAAGGAAAAAACTGCAAAATCCATGTGTTTTCTTATTTTATATTATGTGATTATGATCCAAATCTTTGAAAAAGTTATAGATTTTGTTTTTTTCTACGAGTTTTATTGTGGTTTTGATCCTTCTTCCGTTAACCAAGTTGTTAACTTTTTTAAAATGATAATTTTACCGAGGACAATTTCTGTAACCAAACTATAAAAACCAATTTTATATATCTTCTTTTTATTTTTATTGAATTATTATATATTAATAAACTTTATTTTTAATATATTACTATTTATATATTAATCAATAATGTTTTATTATATTATTAATTTTTTTTAATTAAAATTTTTTAATTTCTTTGTTCTTAGATATTTTAATTGGATTATTATATATGAATAAATATTATTTTAATATATAATATTTATATATTAATAAATATTGATATATTGGATTATTAATTTTTTTTATTAAAGTAGTTATTTTTTATTTTTTTATTTAATAGGATATAAATATTATAAATTAAAAATATTATTTATTAAAATATAATAATCTAATATTTATTAGGATATAAATATTATAAGTTAATAATAATATTTATTAATATATAATAATCTAATAAAAAATTACTTTATTAAAAAATTAACTAAAATAAATTAATAATCCAATATATCAATATTTATTAATATATAAATATTATATATTAAAAATAATATTTATTCATATATAATAATTCAATAAAAATAAAAAGAAGATATGTAAATAGTATATATAAAAAAATAAAATATATTAATATATAATAATTCAATAAAAATAAAATAAGATATGTAAAAATGGTCATTGTAGTTTGGTTGTAGAAATGGTTTTTGAAGGTAAAACAATCATTTTAAAAAAGTTGATGGCAAAGTTGTTAAAATTAACGAAATATAGATCAAAATCATAAAAAAAAACTTGTTGAAAATGAAAAAATCTAGGTTTATGAAAAATAACAATATTTTTGCAGTTTTATCTATTTTAAACATCGGAAAGGGCGAAAAGTTGTCAAGATCCATGCGAGTAAATCGATTTCTGCTCACCATGAGACTGGAAAAGCCACGTGGTGGTCCCAACGCCGAGTAATTATAACATTTCAAAGTAAATTGTATTTTAAATTAGATATTGCCATTTGCATGAGCACGACAAAATATGTTAGCGACAAATTGTTTTTATACTTTTATCTTTAAAATATAGAGATATTTGGTAAAATTAATTATTTGTACTTTAGTTTACACATTTCCACTTTCTGGGATGTGATCACCAAACCATGTACTGTTAACAGATTCCTATTTAGTTTTGAGGTATTTAACAAAAATGAGAAGAAATCGTTGATTTGAGTGAGAATAATAGAATTTAAGATTCAAAAATGTCAAAAGAGCACAAAAATTTAGAACCTCAACTTTAAATGTCAAATGAACAATGTGAACTTATTATCATTCAAAATTTATAAAATCTTGTCCTTATTGAAATCACCTCCTATAAAAGTTGAAGTGAATATCATTATGAATAAAATAGAGAGTTAAAATATCATAGAAACTTCCATCAAGACTCATTTAAAAAATAAATGTCATCATTGATAAAGTTTATTAAAGGATAAGACATGAGTTATTAGTTTTGTATTTGAAGATACACTCGTTTCTAGTAATATATTTTGAATATGTAAAATAAACCAGTTGTAAACATGGAATGTTTCTTGAGAAATTGTTTTGCTTCATCTCTATAATTGTTTATAAATACTTGGTTTATTGACTTTAATGCTTTATGACCTCAAATTGCAAAAAGAACCAAGAAATATGCATCACGATTTTAGTATAATAATATGAATATTAAGAGTGAACAAATTAATCCAAATGCTAAAATAGAGAATACACTCACATAAACTGAGACAAGAGATGCCATGTAGTGAAACTTTCATTCTTCATTTATAAAAAAAAAATAAAAATAAATCAACCACAGTGTTAAATTGAGACATCGAGGTCAACGAGATTAAATTAACCCCATACCTAAATTACTATGATTCATCTCCATCGTCAAATATATTCTTCTTCTCTATGTGATCACAAGCTACTCTATCACGTATAGTAGTTGCTCGAACACACTAATGTTTAACAAGAAAAATGCCAAAATCATATTTGATTTAACTAAAGCATAAAACAACATACCTACTAGTGAATGCATATAATTCAGAAAACAATGTATCATGTTGAGGAATTTCATCAAGCACTTGATTTTCATCAAAAAAAAAAAATAATAATAATAATAATAAATAAAGGTGATTAAAAAATACATATAATTCAGAAAATAATAGCATTCCCAATGTTGGTTACTGGTATAGATATTCAAAATTACTGAAATTAATAGTTTCATACCATCTTATTCGTCATCCTCTTCGTCACGATCTTCAGTATCATATGTAACCCCGTCAAGATATTCTTTCTCGCTCTCTTCAAATTATGTCTCAACTCTCATCTATTCGTATATGTGAAAAATCATAGACCAAAAATAAACAAAAACCTACTAAATTAACACAAATCAAATATGATATTTATTAACTGAAAGCTTTAGGTAAATAAGAAAGACTTATTTGCCTCACTATACGGTGGTGTTAGTAAATCATAGATGATGTTTAATGAATCTTTAAACCAACTAAAAGAATTATACAAACAAAAAAAAAGATATATGGAAAGAGTAGGAGTTGATTATCTTACCAGTGGAACTTGAAGGTTTGAATCTAATTTTCAAAAACTCTAGGGTGTGTTTAGTTGCGGAAAAATGGGCGGTTTTGCGGAAAAATTTTCCAAGAAAAATGAAAATTTTGAAAACGCGTTTAGCTCGTTTATTTTTCTAAATTTTTCACGGAAAATGAAAATTTTTCATTTTCCGTTTTCTAGAATTACAAAGAAGTTGGAAATTTTTGGAAAACTGATAATCATTGTTTTTCATATTTTTCTAATTCCAAAAATTTTCTATAAACACACACCCACTCGATCCCATCCACCTCTACCTAGGGGTGTCAATTTATGACACGACACGACAAAAATACACGAAACGAAACGAAATCGGGACGAAATCAAAATTCAAATTCGTGTTCGTGTCGTTTTCGTGTCAAGATTAAAAAACACGATGTCGTGTCGTGTCGTGTTCGTGTTCATAAATCGACACGGAATTGACACGATTAAGCATGTGGTTGTCGTGTTTTTCGTGTTTGTCGTTTTTGTCGTGTTATATATCTGTAAGTATGAACGAAATACACTAATAGTTATGTAATATTATATTTGTCGTGTCGTGTCGTGTTGTTGTGTTTTAATTGGTTCGTTTTCGTGTTAATGAAAAAAAACACGACATCGTGTCGTGTCGTGCTCGTGTTATACAAAACTTTGTCTTGTCGTGTTGTGTCGTGTCAAACAAAAACACGACACGATTGCCCGATTTGACAGCCCTACCTCTACCTACCCCCACCTTAACACCACCCACCCCCACACACACATACATACCCCCTCCCCCCCCCCCCCCACACACACCCACACCCACACCCACAAACACACACACACACACATACACGTACACATACATACCCACACACACACACACCTACAAAAACACATACACATACATATCCACCCACCCACCCACAAACACACACACACACACACACACATACATACCCACCCACCCGCACACACACACACACACCAACCCACAAACACACATACACATACCCACCCATATACACATACTCACACACACACACATACATACCCACCCACACACAAACCCACACATACCCCCACCCCCACCCTCATAGATACACACACACCCACACACACAAACCTACACCTACCCCCACAAACACACACTCGCACTCCCACCCACCCAACACCACCACGACAATCACCGACCTACCATCACCACCACCACCACCACTAACCTGTCACTAGCGCCACCACCACCGTTGCCGCCACTATCACCACCACTAACACAATTGTCGCCGCCACCACCATTGTCTGTCATCACCACCACCGCCTCCGACCCGCTACCGTCACCGCCCCTACCCACACCCTACCACCGCTACCGTTTTTTAAAAATGAAAACCGAAAGAAAAATACACATCTAAACACGTTTTCTAATTTTCTAAAACTGAAAATGAAAAATGAATAAGTTTAACTAAACGCGTTTTTTAAATTATTCAATGAAAAATGAAAACGGAAAACGAAAATCAAAAAGGGAAAACAAAAAACGGAAAATGAAAATTGTTTTTCCGTAACTAAACGCAACCCTAGGTTCGTAAAAAGAACAAATGGATAAAGGTTGGGGGAAAAAAGACGTTGATTTGCCGTGAGTGAGCTTGAGTCGTAACTGGTCTTTAGTCAGTGAGGTAAAGTCGTCATCGGTGGGCATGTGAGATTTGAGAGAGATGGAGAGAGGCCATGGATGGAGGTTTAGAGAGGATTGTATGATGTTCTAGTATATTTTGGTAGGAATTGGGAAGCGATAGTGAAATTAAAATCTATTTTTTTGGGGGGGCGGAAATCTTTTTTTCTCAACGGGAATTAGGAGCTGAGAATGACAATTGAAATTTTCACAAGATATAGTGGGACTTATTTTTATGTGTTACTGGGTGACACAAATAAAAAAAATGTCAATAAAAACTTATGCCAATAAATATAATTTTGTTTGTAGTGAATTATTCTTTCCGTTTTCTGATATCATACCTTATGAAATATAGTAATAAAAGATGTATCAAATACAATGATAATGAATCCTTCGTCATAATTGGTCGTGGGAAATTTTAATGATCCGAATTGCCTCGACTACAAAAATTGTATCGAATGAGCATTAAGGTTTCCTTAATAAAGCTATATATATATATATATTCAAGTATTCTAAATATTTATTGTATGGATGTAGGGATTCAATACAAGCCAAGCCACAGACCAATCATTTTTAAAACATAGATATGGGTAATATTGTAATCTTATATATATATATATATATATATATATATATATATATATATATATATATATATATTCAAGTATTCTAAATATTTATTGTATGGATGTAGGGATTCAATACAAGCCACAGACCAATCATTTTTAAAACATAGATATGGGTAATATTGTAATCTTACCCATTAATCAATTTTGGTGATTAAATAAATATTTAATTAATCCCTTTAATTCATGGAAGATAGTTTAATGATTTAAAACCTTAAATGGATTTCTTACGCCTCACATCAACCACCGACCCTCATCTTAATATGTTTGTTCTTCTTACGTCTTCTTATTTGCTTCCCCATCAGACAATCAAAGCCGATAATTCCATTCCATCGTCGTTCCATCCAGCTGATGCACGTCGAGCAACCGATCACTGGTTGCTGACCACCACCATCGGATGATATTCTTTTTCCAAATCGTTGGGATGATTGTGTCGAAGAAGAGAGGGGGTCAGGGTCCGGCTACTCCGCCGACGATGATGAAATCACAGCCTAGAAGGGAACGTTTTCAATCGGACCATTACAAGCTCTATTCAGGTTGTTTGCTTCCATCGCTTCAAACTATTGCAATTGGATTTCACCTTTCTGGTTTTTGTTTATGCTTTTGGCAGGGAAAGTTATTTCCCTCGTAGGAATCTAAGTGAAGTTACGAATGGCGTAATCGGAATACAGGATTCCATTGGCTCTTTAAATAGCACACAATATGGCTCATATTTAGTTCCAACATCGCCATTACGAACTTTTGGTTCCATTGAATTTGGTCCGGAATCAGAGAGGGGGGGGGGGGGACAGTTGAAGAACTCAGGGCAGAAGCAAGAATGTGGGAAAGAAATGTAAGGAAGTTAAAGATTGATTTGTATTTCTCAAAAAAGGATTCAAGAGACCAAACAAGGAAGTTTGAAAAAGCAAGTATGGAGGTTCTTGCATTGCAGACAGAATGTGATGGACTGAAACATGAAATAGATTACTTAAAAGCTCTCCTTGATGAAGCTGAAGTGAAAGAAGAGGTTGCTGATAATCTAAAGCTCCAAGAGAAGGATGATATTCAGATGACTTCCCTCAAAATCTCAGCAACAAACCACTTCCCTCGGTATCTCCAAAAACCAATCCAAGCATAATTGCTAAAACCATTAGATCCTGGCGATACTAGACAACTATTCCGCTGAATCCTGACCATAAACCTTCCACACAATGCCCCCAAACTGATTCCGACTACCACTGAGATAAAACAGAACACTCCCAACCAGCTATAAGAGAAACAACCCTTTACTAAACCACTAACGATTCATGGTATGCAAATGATATATAACATTTCTTGAAGACATAACTCAAACATAAAAAGATAAATAAACCAGAGATATAATTACACAAACCAATGCAAGATTCCAATTAATAAACTGTAGATAAAACTGAAAGAAAGCAAAAGGTACATACCCGCAACATTGTCTGTTGGAGTCTTGACCTCCCCTAATTGACACTACAAAGCTCGACTCCTTTTCGTTAGGGCTCCTACTCTACCCTCTCGCCCATCAATGATCCTCAAAGTAGCCGGAGTGGGCATACTCAATACTCCTCCTGACAACATCGGATAGTCAGCCTTCTTGTGGCCCACCTAATCGCAGTGAAAACATAACAAGCTTGCCCCTGAGGACAATCCCTGCTGACATGACCAACCCTGCCATACTTGTAGCAGCCCAAACCCCTAGAAAGACAAAATCCATCATGTAGATTCCCGCACGTGTTGCACTGACTCCAGCGCCACTGGCCTCTCAAACGCTGGTCAGAAGTCTTGGGTCTCTTCTCTGGACTTAGTAGTGATCTCTGCCACAGTCTTAGTAGTTTGGCAGAGATCCAAAAACTCTCGTGACAACTTTTGTACCTCAATCGTTGGTTTAAACTCAGCTCGGAACCTGGTTGAGAAGTCATCCCATGACATATCATCAACATCATCATCATCCAACTCATTACCAATTTCTTCCCACTAATCTAATGCCCTATCCTTCAATAGGAAAGAATCAAATCTGACGTTCGCCTCTTTGGGTTAGAAACTCGTCCTAAATGCATTAGCAATATCCGCTAACAACCTCCTACTGATAATGGGGTCCATCTCCCCATGAAATGCAGGAGCTCTACAAGCATAAAACTCCCAGAAAGAAAAAGTGCAAGCTCCAATGATATCCATAACCTTTGTACAAAACGTGCTCAAATGCTCTGCCAATATCTCTGAAACAGTACGAGAAATCTCCAATGAAATAAACTCTCGCAACTACTCGCTAATCAGCCCAACACCTGCGCCTGAGTTAGAACCTGAACCTGAACCTGAACCACCTCCCTGAGAGCTCAATTCCAAACTGAAATACCACAAACCAACGATCAAAACATACTCAACAATTCTCCTCCTCAAAGCTTCTTAGATAATCCTTCGAGTAAGGGACTCATCCCTACAACGGTTAGACTCTACGAGAGTTGCACAATAGGGTCAAATCCAATACTCTAAGATTATTCAACCCTGATTACATGTGACTTAACGTATTCACCTAACAGCTAACTCCTATCACTTAGAATCCCACAAAGCACAAAGCAAGCAGCATTCAGACAAAAGAAAATCTAACCATAACATAATCAAGCATTCATATTCACATAACAAGAACCTGCACTAGCATGCGACATAATCTCATAAACTCAGGCATAACCTAAACAGGCTATCCTACTACTGTCTAACCAATACGATCATGCAGCTCTTTTACTCCTAATCTAGCATGTTGTTCTACTAACTGATAATCATAACATAAACTTGTATCGGTATTTTAGGGGTACTTACTTGAGCTTGGCTGATTGCATTCACCACACCCTTTTCTCTTTTCAAAGTTCTTTTCTTTCTAAAATTCCATTCTCTTTTTCTAAAACTCTTTTTCTTTTCTCAAAAATTCATCTTTACGAAAAATTGATTTTCTTTTGAAAATTTCTATACCAATTCCTTAGTTTGAGTCCAGACACACCCGAAAGTATGTTTGTATCCCTCAAACCAAGGCTCTAATACCAACTTGTAACGATCCAAAAATCACAACTAAAATTTTCATTTTTAAAACGTTACTTAACCCACAATTGTCAATCCATAACATAAATCTTAACATAAGATCAGAGTGTTAATTCGAAACATGTTCTTATTATCAGAGTAAAACATCCCAGGCTGACTAACTATGGTGTGTGCCATGCAATCATCCTGAGCTCTTCACTCCGCTACCGGAAGTACGTGAAACCAAAACTGAAAACTGTAAGTACAAAGCTTAGTGAGTTCCCCAACCTACCACATACCATATACACAACTACATACTGCAAATATTGGGCCTCGCCCGCTACAACGGCCCCGCCTGGCTTCGAGCCCCGCTCGGTGTACATATCTGTTTCTCTTAGGCCTCGCCTGTCTCTGGGCCCCGCCCGCTAAACATATACAATCATATAACATATCGCATAACACATAACCCATAACTACTCTACTGCATTCTTGTACTAAGGTCTCGCCTGTCTTGGGCCCTGCCCCTGTCCTGCTACTGATGAGTCATGGAACCCCGTCCACACTCCTGCTGATAGTGCAATACGGGCCCAACCCACACTTACTCCCTTCCTAACTTGGGCCTCGCCCTTGCTTGGCTATTGATGAAATATGGAACCCCATCCATACTCTGCTAATGGTGAGATACGGGACCTCGCCCACACTCACATCCCTGCCAGGCACATACAAGTATCACACAGACAACAAGTATACTCTATCATGCAAACCATTCCTTGGGCGCCCGCCCGACATTGGACCTTGGTCATGAATATCATGTTGGGTTTTGAGCAATCTAACACTTCCTAAGTGTGCATGCAACCCTAATAAACCTTGGATCTATGTTTGTCTAAATACATGCAAAATAATAATTTTTCCAAGGTTCATAACCTATCTAACATGGCGTGGGGTACTTTTAACCATAAAAGAATTAGATGAGATTACATACCTTTTGATGATGAGTTTGATTCCTAAGGAGTTTGAGGGGCAAGCACCAATAGTGTGAATGCCTCAAATGGAATCACAAATCACCACAAACTCTTGGAAAACTTTGAGAGAGTGTATACACACTTATAAAATCGGTCACACACAAACACACATACTAGTTACACTAGTGGCTATTTCATGCAACATAAGCATGCTTATATAGTGTACATGATTAGGGTGAAACCCTAATAACCCATGACCTTTCCTTTTTCAAGGATCCATGGGTTAAAAGCTCCATGGATCATCCATGGACTTCCACACAAGCCTAGCCCATTAACAAATGAGTGTTAGCCCACACCATATAAAACCAATAGCCCACAATCTAATTAGTCTTCCTTTTAATCTCTAGATTAATTCATAATTAATTTAAGACTAAGACTAATTAAATAACATGACTTCATATTAATATATTATAACTTATAATATATTAATAATCATATGTGTATAACTCTCATAAAATTATCCATAAATAGTTTGGATGAAATGCAACCCAAATGGACCATGCCGGGTCGGGTCAAGTATATACCAAATAAGTTATGGACTTAGACACCTTATCCAATAGACTCCCACTTGGATAAGTCTAATAACTGTATTTGCGTATGTTACTTCAGGAACCAACCATCAATCGTAGCTCTCGAAAACTCTGTTGAACTATGAAGCGCCATTTTAGATAAGTGATCATATAATCCTCTGTTCTCATGATATCAGCCGGACAAATACATGGAACAACGTCGTACTTATTGTCCAGCAGTTTGTTTCCCGATTTTCGATTTGTTTGACAAAGAACTTAATCGAACACATCAATTTAGTTCTGACCGGCCGGTACATAGGTCACAACAAAATCATCGAGGGGCCAGATATTCTATGTCTAGAAGGAATAGATAAACTTCGACTCATATGCTTGTTCTACTACTTGTTGAATTGTACACAAAGGCATGTTTTATAACATCAAGTTACTGATGCATCTACGTGCAATCAATGCACAACCAACTCATAGGTAACAACTCATATCTCTAGGTTTGAAGATTTATATGATAAAACCGTCTCACGATCACTCAAGATAAATTCCATGAAGTGATACAAGTGAGCGTGGGTTTATTCCAATACTCATAACTTATGAGCACTCATGAATGTTGTAGTAACCATTGCTATGACTAAACCCATTTAGCCATCTACAAACTCGATTCATGACAGTCTTGATTCATACCTACTTCCAACATATGAACGACTGTGGAGTGTTTAAATAACTTAGTCATTCGGAAAGAATAACCTAGCTATTTTGGAAGTCAAAACATGCAAAGTGAAACACAATAATAATCGAATCCAATATGGTCTTAGAACCCTTTTGAATATAAATAGAACCACCTTTTATTTATCACCATATTGATTACACATTATTCATTGTATAATGTTTCAAACAATCAACTTAAGACTTGAATAAAAAACAACAGTCGTCCCATGCTCCTAGCATGTACACTTTGTTTTTCTAAACAATAGTTATGCCATACTCCAAGTATGCACACTATGTTTGTCTATGATCCTTACATTGTGATGTAGATCAGTTGAACATGATTCCAATGATACTCATTTCACAATCCCAAATTCTTATTGCAAATGTGAGAATCCCCGATTCCAATCATTTACCAAAAAATATGTTTGATTTTAAACTTTTATGCAATGTTCCTCTTGTAATGATTATTCACAAAGTCACCGAAACCTTGTCACCAATCATTATAGAGTATTCCAAAGAAGGTCAACTTCTATAGAACGGAAGTCTCATATTCAAAGTACATTGCTTTGAACATCCTTCTTGCATTAAGGTTTTCTAATCTTACATGGATTGAATAACTTCCACCTATGGAGACATTTCCATAGTCCCATTTTGACTATCACTTCCGAACAAGAGTTGCTTCTTTTCAGAACATGTCAATACGGTCCTTTCCGACAACTTACATCATACTTCCAACTTTCCCTGAGCAACCAATGTTTGGCGAACCTCAGATTTGTCCTCGGCAATATATATATATATATATATATATATATATTCTTGATTAAAGATGATTAAAATCTCAATCTAAGCTTTAGAATTGAAATGAAGTATAATTTTCTCTCCCTTAATTATAGCAAAAAAAAAAAAAATTCAACCCTTGCAACTTTACGAATTGAAACTTTGTTTCTATAATTAACATTGCTAACTTGCAACACTAAACGTAATAATCATGCTCCCACTAACATGGTGATTATCAGCATAACACTTATGCTCCCACTAGCTCTGATATATTTCCAGAAATCTGCTGGACTTCTGAAATTTAGATTCATACACCCTTTCTTAGATGGCTCACATGTGTGTCTAAACAATTTTTAGAACTATGAAAAGGGATACCGTAATCATAGTCTTAATTGTTTAGACCGTTACCATTTCTCACAAGTCCATGTTAGTGTGCCGGTGAACCACACGCGCTCCACTAACGACTTTTGAAAATGCAAATAACACAATTGATATCTACGTAAAATCTACTTAGTGAAAGCGTTTCCTCACCATCATTTTCATGAATCGGAGAGAAATCTTATGACACTTAGATTTTACAGTGTATGAGTTCCTATCCATGTGAATTTATCAAAACTATAATCACAAGATAAGGTTAGTGACAAATTCAGCCTTACATGGATTAAACTTGCTCAATCTTAGTTTCTTGTCACCTTGGTAGCACAATGCCCACCAATGCTTCCAAGTTGAATTCTGATAACTCACATGCAAATTCAACTTATTTGAAGTAGGTACAGAAATAAGAATTATGTCAACACGATAGGTTGCAAACCTTAAGTCGTGTGCTAGTGATAAATTACAAGTTTTACTCTCGATTAAAACTTGTAATTTGTATTATAGACGTTTTTGTGTTTTTTTCATAAATTTTCAATTTTGTTTTTGGGTTTGTATTTGGCCCATGGCTCCTTAGAGGCCTGATTAAAAATTTGGTTGTTATTTAAGTGTTTTTGATGTAGTTCAGATAGTAATTCATTTTGAAGAAACTTTTATTTTCTTCTAAAATTACTGTGTTTTTATAGATTTGAAACTCAAATCCTACGGTATTCGTAGAATCAATGTGATTTGAAAAAGATTATACCGTGAATTCTATTAGAATCAACACTTTGTTCGTTTGTACGCTGCATCATATAGCCTACAGAGACATATTTCGCATATTTATGTATCTTGGTTGATATGGCATTGTCTAAGCATGAGTCTTATGCGAATTATTATTATTATTATTATCATATATTCATTATCTTCAGCCGTTTATTGGATTTTGTTAGTTTGTGACGTGTGCTTACAAACATAGTGTTCCGTTTCGATGCATATAATTATAATGGTTTGTAAATGGATATGTGAACGGGAGGTTGTGTGTTTGAAGTTTGAACATTGCTTTTTTGCATGCTTCCTATTTTCAGTACCCTTGTCTATCTTTTTCTTATATAGACCTTTTTTATTTAATTTTTTACAATCTTAGTCCGGTATCTACTGTTTTGCCTTTTGACGAATTTGATGTACCGTTTCTACAGTTTATCCCATTTTTAACTTATTTTTAAGAAATTGATCCACATGTTTTTTTAAGCTTTTTTTTTTCCTTACATCTTTCTCTAAATATTTTTTCAAACGTTTTTGTACAATATCTATATATTTCTTTTTTACAATTTTATAGGGCATCTTAACTTTTGTTAGAAACTTTCCTCAATCTTTTTCTTAACTTTGTTTAATGTTCTACAAAAATGATGTCATCTCTTTTATATATTTTCCACAACATAGGGTGGCAGTACTACCCTAGTTATAAACCATAGGAGAGCAAGGGGTTTTTAGATAATAGAGGGAATTCAGGTACTATGGATGCCAAGTGCGTGTTTGACACGAAACATTTGGAAACGTTTGAGAGCTTCTAGGTTCTAACGTTTGATAAAGCACTTCATTTTTTTAGTAAAAAGTTCCGTTTGAAACTACAAGTTTTTAATGTTTAGCTTAAACAAAATACTTCAAATCCAAAAGTTATCTCACATAGCGTTTAATAAAATGTTATCAGTTACAAACAACTTGCTATCAGCTAGTTTTGTCTAGGGCTGTGCAAAAAACCGCACAAACCGCCCGCACCGCACCAAACCGCACCGCATAATGCGGTTTAGAATTTCTCGGTGCGGTTTGCGGTTCATCATTTTATCAAACCGCACTATGCGGTGTGGTTTGCGGTTTGTATTTATAAAACTGCGATTCAAACCGCACCGCACCGCATGATATATATATACTTTTTTTTCTTTATTTTGTGATAACTTCAAATCACGATTTAGAAATGATGTATGTAAATATATTTCTTAGAATAACCAAATATCTATAACGTAACATTAAATCACTATTAGATTAAGATCTCATAGTTTACAAGAATATATCAATTATAACGGCAATATAAAACAATAACAATGATACTTACAAAACTATAGTAACATGAGTCACAATTTATTAAAAACGATTTAACTCGAAAATTGTATTTGTTTTTATAAAATGAAAGCAATCATTTTTTTTTAACCCGGCTAGGTTTTTGGTTTTTTGATAGATTTAATGTTTAACAACTCATCAAACCGCACAAACCGCAACTAAACCGCATAAACCGCCCGCATCAAACCGCACCGCATCATGCGGTTTTGAACATCTGTGGTGCGGTTTGCGGTTTCTAAAATATTCAAACCGCATATGCGGTGCGGTTTGCGGTTTTGACTCGAAACCGCACCAAACCGCACCGCGCACACCCCTAGTTTTGTCCGACACGTCCTAATAAGGTGTCTACATAACATAAAGTTTTAGCCTTGACTTTTTCTCACGTGTTGGCGTTTTCTTGTTTGGCGTTCACAGCTATGTTCAGCAACAAGTTTAGATGCTTGAGATCATTGATTCAAATCGAGATATTGAAGATTTTTTTATTCTTTCTGAACGAATACACTTATTCAATCAATAACATGTGATTTTGTTTTGGATTTTCATTTGGTGTTTTGGTGATTGGATTTCCTCTCGATCGCTTGTTGTTTCTAGATGTGTCTTTCAGTATTCAATTAGATGGAGACATGAGGAATGGCAAGGAAGGTTGGGAACATGTTTGTCGGTATAGGAGGGGTTTTAACGAGGCTTGATGTTTGATTTTTCAAATTCCACCATTTGAATTAGGAAGGTGTTGATAAGATAAGGCAACTTTCTCAATCAGTACGCGCAGGGGCGGATTTAGGGGTGGCCCAGGGTGGCACCGACAACCCCTAACTTTTCCGGCCGCAATAGAAAAATTTTCGAAAATTTTCAAAATTTTTATTTTTTTTAGTATTGTGCAACCCCTTATTTTCCCGTGCAACCCTTACTGTGAAATCTTGCGTCCGCCCCTGTACACATGACTATTTTTCCTAATATAACTAATAAAAATGACTTATAGCAATTAGATCAGAAGTGTGAGAATATGGATGATGTTTATATGGCTAGTAGGAAGTCAAGTCTAGGATATAATTGTGCATTTGTTCGTTTAATTTGTTAAGTAAAGTTGGTTGATGTTCTTCTTCGTGAATTGTGTAATATTTAGATTGGTAGCATCAAGCTTTGTGCTTTTATACCTAGATTTAGTATGAGGGGGGTCTTATGAAGAATCCTAATGATCATGCACATAATGGTGATCGGCCTAATAGGCCGATTAAAAAGGATTTTCCTAATTAAGTCAATTACTTAGGCGATTCAAGGAGGTTGTGGTAAATTTTTGGCTCAAGAGAACATGATGAGATCATTTATTTGGTTCTCGTTGAGTTCATTATGAATGACCTATAAATGAATCAGACAATACTTTGTAAGCTTTGGGACTTCATGATTAATAGAGTAGAATATAGAATATTCTAGATTTATGTATAATTGTTATTTATTTGTATAGATCCTATTATTTAGGATATCTTGTTGTAATCCTTCTTTATATATATTGTTTAATCACATACACCGAACATACGGTGATTCATTCTAAATCTTTCATGGTATCAGCCTAAAACACGATTCTGGCCGTACCCCCTCTTCCTTTTTCTTCTTCTTCTTCTTTTGCTATCGCTCTCATGGCCATTGATGATTCGCCCCTCTCTCTTTCAACAATCATTCATATGATCAATATAAAGCTAAACTCCACCAACTATCTGTTATAGAGTAAACAGATGCTGCCCTTACTAACCTATCAACAATTACTGCCCTATGTTGATGGTTCCTCCCCTAAACCGGCGGCTACCATTGTTTCCGACGACACCTCCACTGCGAATCCTGCTTATGCCAAATGGATCGTTGCTGATAAGAAAGCTTTAATTATCCTTTAAGCTTCTCTGTCTGAAGAAGCTATGGCCGAAGCTCTAGGGCACAATACCTCTCATGCGCTTTGGATTGCCCTTGCCTCCACTTACCGCCATGATTCTCTCGAGCGCACTCACACTCTCAAGGATTCTCTTCGGCATTTAAAAAAAGGTACATCTCCTGTTGCTGAGTACTCTCGTAAATTTAAAAGCATATGTGACCAGCTTACCTCTATCGGCCACTCTCTTGCTGATGATGACAAGTCCCATTAGTTCTTGTGTGGACTGGGTTCTTCTCTCGAGACATTCTCGACAACATAGCGCCTCATCACACCTCGCCCAAGCTTCCGTGATCTTGTCTCACAAGCGGAGAGTCATGAATTGTTTCTTTAATCAGTGAGTGATTCTTCTGTGCCTCATGTTGCCTTTAATACCACTTCCTCGTACAACCCCACCAACTCTACCTCTTCACGAGGTCGAGGCATGAATTGTTTCTTTAATCAGTGAGTGATTCTTCTGTGCCTCATGTTGCCTTTAATACCACTTCCTCGTACAACCCCACCAACTCTACCTCTTCACGAGGTCGAGGTCGAGGTCGTGGCTTCAACCATTCCTCTCGTGGCAATTCTCAACGTGGTAGAGGCAGAGGTAATAGAAGACCTCCTCATTGTCAATTATGCAGGAAAGATGGAAATTATGCAAATCAATGCCCTAATTTGCAAACCTTTGCTTCACGACCATCTTCCTTGATGCAAATCTTGCTGAGGCTTTTCAATCCCAATGTAACACCTCTACTCCAGATTGGTTTGTTGACACCGGTGCATCTGCCCACATGACACCAAATCCTTCCAATCTTGATGGCGCTGCAACTTATAAAGGCATTGCTTCTGTGTTTTTTGGCAATGGTCAACATGTTTTTATTTCTCATATCGGAAAATCTTCAATTTCCCCCAATATCTCATTGCTTGATGTTCTTGTGGTTACCAATATTACCAAAAGTTTGCTTTCTGTTAGCAAACTCACCAAAGATAATGAAGTTGATGTTGTATTTTCTAATCCACATTTTCTTATTCAGAATCGTCATTCCAAGGAAACTCTAGCACAAGGAAGGCATAAAAATGGCTTATATGTTTTGGATCGTGGTCACCTAGCTTTTTTGGCAACATTATCTTCTAGACGTTTACATGCATCTTTTGAACTTTGGCATTATCGTTTGGGTCATATTTCATATGACATTATTTCACGTTTAAATAAATTGGGTTGTTTGTCTCTTATATCTATTTTGCCACATACGACTGCATGCTCTCCTTGTCAATTGTCTAGAAATAAAAGGCTTTCATTTGATCTTAATGACCAACGTTCCTTGCATGTCCTTGATTTGATTCATTGTGATCTTTGGGGACCTTCACCGGTTACATCTCTGGATGGTTTTCGATATTATGTCATTTTTCTTGATGATTTTTTGAGATTTACATGGTTTTATCCATTGAAGAAGAAATCGGATTTTTATGATGTCCTTGAAGCCTTCATTGTTTTTGTTCAAACACACTTTTCAAGCAAGATTAAGGTTTTTCAATCTGATGGTGGTACTGAATTTGTTAATAATCGGGTTCGATCTATATTTACCGCTAATGGTACACATCATCGTATGTCTTGTCCTTACACACCTCAGCAAAATGGAAGAACAGAACGTAAACATCGCCATATCACTGAAACTGGGCTAACTATGATGTTTAATTCTCATATTCCTGCTACTTTATGGACACATGCCTTCTGCTCTGCTACTTATATCATAAATCGGTTTCCATCCAAGCTTCTTGACACTAAATCTCCATATGAGTTACTTTTTTCAACACAACCAAATTATGGAAATTTTCTTGTGTTTGGTTGTTGCGTATACCCTTATTTGCGAAATTACTCATCTCACAAGCTTGCTCCTCGTAGTTCTCCATGTGTTTTCATTGGGTATCATACCCAATACAAAGGACATCAGTGTCTTGATCCCTCTACGTGGCGTATTTATATTACTCGTCATGCCCAGTTTGACGAAACATTGTTCCCCCTCTCTAATAACAGAACAACCTTTCCTCATGCGAGCCTCCTGCTGTACACTTATTGTGATGACTATGTTTCTCCCTCACCTCCTTCTTTGAAACCGGTTTCTCCTACCTCTGACTCGGCATCATCAGCAACCCCGTGCCAACTTTGTAGTGATCATCCACAGCCTCCTCTTCAGTCTGATCATGAGCAGTAGAATCATCCCTAATCGCCGGTCCATACCCCTCCTGCTTCGCCTCAGCACACGTCATGTCACACCCCCAAACCAAGGATGGCGGAAACGTCCGGGGGTGGAGGACTTCATGTACAGTATCACAACAGCGCATATAATAGTGCTCAAAGTAAATACAACCAACATATATATAATTGAAAAAGTTACACCAAAGTATATGTTTACATGATTCAAAATCAATTACATTATGATGACAAAAATAAATTGTTGACGGTTTAACGTCCCATCCTCAAAGCAATGAAGTTTTCCTGTTTCACTGATTTCCTGAGAATACAAGTAGTTTTGAAAAGTGTCAACAATTAAGTTGGTGAGTTCATAAGGGTTTTGTTTGAAGTAGAAACCGTTTTTCCTTGTAAAATCGATATAGTTTGATTTGCAGAAAATCCAATATTTTCTTAGTTAAGTGTGAATAGAAATATTCCTTTATGATGCATTAATGAACCCTAGAATGACCCGTAGAGTTCCTCTATAATCGTCCAGCGTATATAAGTTATATAAGGTTTAAATTAGATAAAACGTTGAATATAGCGGGTCTGCCCTAGGTCCACAACCAAACAAGGAACAGGAGATGAGGCAGGCACCACTAATTCTAGGCCAATCGAGACAAAATTCTTATAAGACTCAAACATGTACGCTCAGCGATTATAGTTGAAGTCTAACGGTTCTAGATGCAATATAGTTTTAATATCATAATAACTATCTTAAGTGAACCTGGTACTTTGTATCGGTACCCCCTTTTTGTATAAAGACCTGGCACTTTGTATTTGTACCCCTTTTTATATAAAAACCGGCACTTTGTATTTGTACCCCTTTTTGTATATAAACCCGACACTTTGTATTTGTACCCCTTTTTGTATATAAACCCGGCACTTTGTATTTGTACCCCTTTTTGTATATAAACCCGACACTTTGTATTTGTACCCCCTTTTGTATAAAAACCCGGTACTTTGTATTTGTACCCCCTTTTTGTACGAGTATGTTATGTAAATGATCATAAACTATACCTATTATAGTTTACTAAAATGTTTGAAATGTATATGTACCTTAACTATACCTATTATAGTTTAGTATATTTCTTTGTGGTGTTTAAGAATCCCACTCTATGTAAGTCAAATGTATAGTACGATATAACTATGATTAACTTGCTTTGTTTTGTACTATTGATTATGATGGAGGATTCTTATAAATTCAGCAAGTAATTTCCTATTATATAAATATATCATGACAAGAAATACATGTAATATATGAAGTTATCAAAGATTTAACACTTTGCTCAACATGTTACAAAGTGTTTTGATAGTTAGAAGCTGTTAATTAATTCTTAGTCTTTCAGCACTATTTTAGAAAAATCATACGAAGTCGAAAACTAGATCCGTAAATTTTGAAAGTTCCTAAAATGAGTCTAGTTTACTCACAATTTTTATCATGATTTTTGGAAGCTTTTAACTTGTCTTAAAATGCTCATATTCACAGACTGGTCCGGGTTTGTGTTTGAAAAGACGGGATGTTTTGTAAAAATCACCATAAATTGTAGAAAAATCGTATGGAGATGTGCAAGTAGTAATTTTAAAGCTAAAAACTTGAACTATTTGCACCTTGTACAGTTTTGAAAACAAAAATGTTTAAGATGCCCAAAACAGTCCGTGAATGGAGTTGAACTTTTCTGATGAAGGCTGTTAGAAAAATTTAGTTATGTTCTTGGTGTTTTAACTTGTATTCCCCCCTGAAAATTTGAGAAAACATGAAAATGTAGGGGTATGAACTCACCTTGAGTGATTTCAGTAGATAAGTGTTGAAGAAGAGAAGTGTTCAACCCAAGAACACTTGAAGAATCACTTGAAAATTCGAAGCTCTAACACAAATATAATGGAGTTTGTGTAAGATATCCATGATTTGAGTGGAAATAAGTGAGATAATTATAAAGAGAATGGATTATGCTTACCAAATGTGGAGGAAAAACTCAAGATCAACCCTTGAATCTTGAATTTCTAGAGAGAGAAAGTGAGAGAGGAAAGAGTTTGATCTTCTTGTGAAATTAGAGCAAATGAGAGAAGTGAGGAGAGAGGATGAATATTCAGCTCTCAAAAACGTGGGAAAGAGTGATAATTGAGTGGAAAGGACATTGATGTGACCTAGGTAAGGTGGGGAGGAGTGGCTGGTCATAGAGTGGGTGTGAGAGTGGTTGCTTGTGTCATATGGTAAAGCAAAGTCAACACTCCACCTCTTTGAACTTTACCCACTTGATTTTATTATTTAAATAAAGATTTTTATGAAAATATGATTAAATTGTGAATATTTAGGGTTTATTATGTTAAAATATGATTTTGGATGAAAATCCCGCATTAAAATAATTAAAAACGGGCCTTAAACGCAAAACTATGCGAAAACCGGGAGAGAATGAGTTCCCAGCGAGACCTCTCGGTCCTAGGCCGAGACTCGGTCCATGCTGAGGATTGTAGCCGGAAACGAACAGAAGGAAGCGAAGGGGCGAGGAGGCGAGGAAGCGAGAGGCGAAGGCGAAGGCGAGGGTTCGGTCCGGAGGTGAAAGGCGAGAAGTCAGACCCGAAATGAACCGAATGAACAGTAGTGAACAGTACCTTCGGGTTCGGTTCCAGAAGCCTTCGGGTTCGGGTGATTCTGCGAGGTTCGGGCCTGCAAGGGTCTTTTGGGTTCGGTTTCTCCTGGGTGAGGTTCGGCCCTGAGAGGACCTTTGGCTCAGGAGGGTTCGGGTCCTCCTTGCTCTCGGGTTCGGCCCTCTTGCTCTCGGTCCCTAAGAGGACCTTCGGGTCCTAAGAGACTTCGCCTCTTATAAGAGGGTTTCGGTTCCTAAGGTCCATTTTTCTCGTTTTTACCCCGTTTTAAGCCGTTTTTGACCCGGTTAAGGGTCGGAATGACCCGAATGATTCTAAAAAGTTACGGGAAGCTTTTGAGAGAGATTTCACATTCTTGGAGAGATTTGGGAGAGATTTGACATTCTTGGAGAGATTTCTCATACAAAGAGATATTTGAGAGAGGTTTCACATACTTGGAGAGATTTGGGAGAGATTTGACATTCTTGGAGAGATTTCTCATACAGAGAGATATTTGAGAGAGATTTCACATACTTGGAGAGATTTGGGAGAGATTTCACATACTTAGAGAGATTTCTCATACAAAGAGAGTTTTGGGAGAAGTTTCACATACTTAGAGAGATTTCAAATAGAGAGAGATAGAGTGAAAACGATTGAGAGGGGTTTCGAGTGTGGCATTTGTGAGTGTCCGGCTTCGCAATGCAAGGTTTGTAAACCCTGTTAAGCCTTGTTTAAGGATCTTACACACTCCCGATGAGTATGCAACATTGTTTTATCGGTTTGGCTCGCCACGTACCACAATTTTAGGTTAAGGAGATCTAGATGTTCGCACTTTTCGATTTATGATTTCTCATCAGAATAGCGAGTTGTTTAGTAAATACATAACGTAAGCCCTAGTACACAAGGGTTAGTTGAGTTGACCGGTTTGACTTGTTGACTTTATTTGACTTTGAATTGACCAGAATTTGACGGTTGTCACACGTCACCAGCTTCTCCACCTGTTGCTACACCTCCACAAGGGCATCCTATGATTACTCGAGCTAAATCTGGTATTTTTAAGCCACATCATCGTGCTGATTTGTCTTATGTTTTGTCATCTCCTATTCACCATGCATTATTTGCTGCAAAAGAGCCTAAAGGATTCAAAACGGCTGCTAAAGATCCCAAGTGGTTTTCAGCTATGTGTGATGAAATGCGTGCATTAAAATTAAACTCCACATGGGATCTTGTACCTCGTCCATCACATACTAACATTGTTGGTTCTAAGTGGGTTTTTCGTACCAAGTTTCATGTTGATGGTTCGATTGATAAGTTTAAAGCTCGTCTTGTTGCTCAAGGGTTTACTCAAGTTCCAGGGCTCGATTATTCTGCCACCTTTAGCCCTGTTGTTAAGGCTTCTACTGTTCGTATTATCTTATCTCTTGTAGTTCTTAACAAATGGCCATTGCATTAACTTGATGTCAAAAATGCCTTTTTTCATGGTGATTCATCTGCCAGTGTCTTCATGGAGCAACCGCCTGGGTTTGTAGACTCACGCTTTCCTAATCATGTTTGTCGTTTAAAAAAGTATCTTTATGGCCTCAAACAAGCACCTAGAGCTTGGTTTCAACGCCTCAGTACCTTTCTCATCAGTCTGGGATTCTCATGCAGTAAAATTGATCCGTCACTATTTGTTTTTAAAAAGGGTTCGATTCTTCTCTACCTATTAGTCTATGTTGATGATATTATTCTCACTGGCAATAATCCCTCTATTATACGAACTTTCATCACTCGTTTGAATAAGGAATTTCTTATCACTGATCTTGGAAAGCTTAATTACTTTCTTAGCTTGGAGGTATCCTATCATAACACTAGTCTTTTTCTTAGCCAATCGAAGTATGAACACGATATTCTCTTTTGTGCTCACATGTTGGATGCTAAGCTGGTTTCTACACCACTTTCTACTAAAAATTATTTCACAAGTCAGGGTACTCCATTTTCTGATATCACTTTATATCAGTCTCTAGTTGGTGCTTTACAATACCTCACAATCACTCATCCTGACTTGTCTTATACCATTAATCAAGTGAGTCAATTCTTACATGCTCCTATGGTTGATCATTTTAATGCTGTCAAACGTATCTTACGTTATGTCAAAGGCACTTTGTCCTATGGGCTTTCATTTTCTCATGCATCGTCTCCCTATATTTTGGAGTATTTTGATGCTGATTGGGCACGTTGTATCGAGACATGAAGATCTACTTATGGTTACTCTATCTTTTTTGGGGGAAATTTGGTTTCCTGGAGTGCTAAGAAACAACCCACTGTGTATCGCTCCAATTGTGAGTCGGAATATCGAGCTCTTGCTAACACTGCTTCAGAGGTTATTTGGATTACTCACTTACTTCGTGAATTATATGTTCGGGCTTCTGGACGTCAAACCATTCTGTGTGACAATCGCAATGCTATTTTTCTTAGTCAAAATCCCGTTACTCACAAACGTACCAAGCATATAGATATTGATTATCACTTTGTTCGTGAATTGGTTCCTTCTGGCAAGCTGTACACCAAGTATGTATCTACTCATCTTCAACTTGCGGATATTTTCACGAAAAGCTTACACCGACCTTTATTTGAGGATTTTCGTTCCAAGCTTTGTGTCGGTCCTTGCCCGCCTTCGCTTGTGTGTATGTGTGTGTGTGTGGGGGGGGGGGGGGAATAGAGTAGAATATAAAATATTTTAGATTTATGTATAATTGTTATTTATTTGTATAGATCCTATTATTTAGGATATCTTGTTGTAATCCTTCTTTATATATATTGTTTAATCATATACACCGAACATACGGTGATTCATTTTAAATCTTTCAATGATTATGACTAAAGTTGCACATTTGTGTAAAATTTAAGGCTTTTTGGATGTGGTGTTTAGGTATGTGGGTGAATTATAGGTGCTATTTGAATTCTCTAATGAAAGTATCTACAAGAATTTACTAATTTCTATTAAGGTTATTAGTCAATGGGTGGTGGAAACTAGCAATTTGTCTCAAGATTTCATTGTAAATGAACTATTGTTTGGTTAGATGTAGAGGGTGTGTCTTGACATGCTTGGAGCAAACCCTTCTTTAAGATTCCCAACAAAAAATCGCATCTCGAGAACTTAACATAAAGTTTCTCGGGCCTTAAGATTCTTAATAATCCTCGTAAATGACGTTCATGCTTTGCTTATGTCTTGAAATACACCAATATGTCATATATGAACAGGATTACTAATTTATCAAATATGGATCTGCATACTCGGTTCATCAAATCTATGAGTATGGTTGCTGCATTTGTAAGTCCGAATGGCATCACAATGATTTTGTTATGGCCGTATCTAGCTTTGAATGTTCTCTTGGGTATATCTTTTTTCTTTACTGTTATCTGATGGTATCTTGACAGGAGATCGATCTTGGAGAACCAAACTACTTCTTTGTAATTGATCGAATATATAATCAATTCTTGTCAATGGATACCTATTCTTTAGTGTGATTTTATTGAGTAGTGAGTTTGAAAAGATTGAATTTCTAGTTCTATAGGTTAAGAACTAAAAACATCACTCTATTGAAAATGAAGATTCTGTTACTTTGGATAAAGACGATGATTTAGTGTTAAGAATCCTAAAGAAAATCTTGATATTTTGTAGGTTGTAGCTAGGATTAAATGAATACATAAACACAAATAAACAAATTTTATCGAATTGAATATCACCATGCTACATAAAAATATTAAATTTCACCTTGTCTGATTAAAATTCACTCTAATTTTATAATTAAAAACGTAACTCAGGAAGAAAAAAAAAAAAAAAAAAAAAAAACTTTATTGGTAAATTAAATATAATTAAAATATAAACCAAAGTAAAATAACATAAGTTTGTGACATTACTTGGTCGTGAGTCTCCAAATCATTGGAAATCAATTACATTATTATATATTTTTATTTATCCCTAATGACGTTAATAATAGGCTTGTCCAATCAAACAAACAACCCATAAACAACTCCTTATTATAACATTCATCGACTTGTATAGTGGTTACTTTGTGGTCGAGCTCATTGCTTTTATATCATCAATCAAACGACTCAAACTCATGGACGAGGAGCCCATCTCAGCTATCGACTCTTTAGCCAGATTTGCCCAACCATCTGCACACTGGATAAACATGTCTCGTCTCGTTCCCATGACATCTCTCACTGCCTTTTCAACGATCACCCGATCACAAGTATCTTTCATGTCTATCCCAAGCTTCCATACCTCTCCCACAAATCGACTATTCACTTGTTGATCCACAAAGTAAGGCCAACAAATCATGGGAACACCCTCGACTATACTCTCGATAGTCGAGTTCCACCCACTATGCGTCAAAAACCCACCAACAGCAGGGTGGGCGAGGACATCTTCTTGTGGTGCCCAATCTACGATACACCCGATTTCTTTTGTTCGCTCAAGTAGTTCAATCGGGATCTGAGATTCATCATACTCACCAGTGATTGATCCTGGGCGTCTCACCCATAGAAAGGGTTTCTCACTGTTTACCACACCATGCCATATTTCGAGCAGTTGGTTTACTGTCATGGTGGCTAGACTCCCGATGCTGACGTAAAGAACGGTTTTTGGAGGGTGTTTATCGAGCCACGACAAGCAACTTCTATCTTCCTTCCAGACGCTGTTTGAAAGGGTGGTGTCTGAGGACACCAATGTCGTATTGGCCATGAGGCGAGCTTTGTGGAGAGAGTGAAGTGGGCCTATAGGGTAAATATTTGGACAAAGTTTTTTCATGTGTGGGAGTATGAGAGCATCCAAGTCTTCGAACGTGTTGATTATGAATCCCTGAGCTTGAGGAGCTGTTCGAGCTTCTTTCAAGATGAGCTGAATTACAGGGTCTGATAGGTCGTTGGTACGACAAAAGCTAGCAAGATCCCGTCGCCGCATAATATGTTCTGTTCCTGGCACACTCTTTATAAGCTCGTCTAGATCATCCCCTGAAGAATAAGAGAATAGATTGCTGATCAATATCACTTAATTTTAGCTTTAAACTTATAGTATTTATGTAATTGAAAAGGCTGATCAAAGCGTCAAAAGCTTAATCTTTTTATGTCACAATGGTCAAAATATGACTCCCATGTCACATACTTTTAAATATATAATAAGAGTAGGTGTTTATCATGCAACCTAATATGAGAATACACACCTTTGAATGGAACATCTCCAGCTTGAATAAGGGTAGGAAGATTCAAGTACGAAGTCCACAGGCAGCATGGACTTACTGTGTCGAAGACAACCACAGGAGTCGACGTCTCTAAAGCAATATCCACCGCAAAACTAAAACAAGCATCTGGTATCATCACTGTCACTGGGCGATCCGATCTTGAACTCAGGCTACCGGAAACCATCATCTCCCGGAAAAGTGGTCTGCTTACAGTATCTACAGCTTCCATCACCTCCATAAAACGGTCACCGGAGACAGGTTTTTCATGCTCAACTCCATCAGGGACTGTCTCAAATCGGAAGTTTGGGTAGCTGTTGAATCGGGATACCACCTGGGTGTGGCGGAGGAGAGGGCGGTGGATGTGCTCGGTGTTGAGGAAGGTGACATGGATGCCGGAAAGACATAGGAGTTCGGCTAACTTTAGAGCACAGTTAACTGGTCCTTGAAATGGTAGCGGAAAGATTAATACATGAGGTTGGAGAGGGATTTTTGCGTCGTTTACTTGATGGTTGAGGTCCATTTTTCTTTCGAGTTGGATTGTTCGATAATTGTTTCGTTAAGTTGGGTGGAAGCAGCTCACGATGTATGGTGTATAAGTTGAGTCCGAGATCAGCAATTTAGATAACGTTTTAAAGAGATGGGGATCAGGAGGTGGTCATTATCGTGTCGAATTATTCAGAGGTTGCTATCGAGCGTGGAAAATATGGGCTCACTAGTCACTACGGGTTGAAAATAGCCGAATGAGGAACCGGTCGTATTCTCTCCACTCCCACAGCCACAGCCTAGCGAGACCTTTCATACTATAATAATAAAAAAAAATTAATATTTAAAAAAAATATCACTAATTCTTTTTTAATCTTTTCTCTTGATTTTAATGGTTGTCCTGATATAAGTATAAGGATAAATAATAAGAAATTATAAAGAATATTTGATTTCTCTTTGAAAAAAGAAAACAAATTAGTTAGAAAGGAAAATAAAAATGATTGATTTTAGGTAATTAATAATCAGCACCGTTCTAAAAAAAACTAAAGGCAACCGAAAGGTTCACGGAGAAAATGAGAAATGAAATATGTTTTCAATCTATTGAGTATTGACAATATTATGTGTTATATTATATGGGTTAATTATAAAAAGCTAAATATAAATGTCTAAATGTTTAAAAATTTTGGATTTACAAAAAAATAAGAAAAATAATGAATTATTAAAATTAATTTTTTTATCTTTTAAATTTAAATAAATAAACAAATGTTTTCTGTCTATTGAGTATTCATAATGTTAGGTATTATATTAGTTAATTAAAAAACCTAAAAATAAATGTTTAAATATTTAAAAACTTTTGAATTATAAAAAAAAATAAGAGAAATAATAAATTATTAAAATTGATTTTTTATCTTTTAAATTTAAATAAATAAACAAAATAAACTAACGAGTTTTAATCTGTAAATTTTGAAATAACAAGGTAAGTCCATTAACAAAATTGATATTAATTTATTAGTACATTTATTGTAAATATTACATTAAAGTATTATGCGAAATTTATTAAAATAAAAAAAAAAACCATAAAATGACATGTGGAAAAAAAATTAATTCAAAATAACCACAAAATGACATTTGGCAAATTGAATGAGTGTGTGATATGTGGCAAACCATATATATATATATATATATATATATATATATATATATAGAGAGAGAGAGAGAGAGAGAGAGAGAGAAAGAGAAAGAGAGCGTGTGAGAGAGCTAAGTTCAAATGTTTCTAGCAACTATTGTGTGCATATATGCACCAATGAGAATTGAGGAAATAATAAAACATTTAAGAGTATTATAATAATCCTTGTATATTTAATTATGATAGATAACTAGTATGTTTATTATTCCTTTAAATATGGGATGTTAAAGTCAAAACCTCTTGAAAAACCCTACAACAAGTCCTGAAGTCCCGTATTTAAAGGAATAATAAACATACTAGTATGTTTATCTATCATAATTAAAAGAACGTCAAAATCTAACTTCGTATGAGGAGGTTATGATTTTTCTAAGTTTCGACTTAGCAATATGCAGCCCAAAGTTTGAGTATGAGATCGAGTGATTTCTAGCCAAAACAATCTAAATGAGAATCGAAGATCTCGTCGATAGTAGTCCAACGGTAAAAAGACAGACGAAAACGGACGTCAGATGAAGGAGTTATGAATTTCTAACGAAGTTTTCCTGTCCCGGCCTACTAAAAATAATATAATAAAAATTAATTCCAAATTAGCCAACGGAGTCTAAACGAGATTTATAGAGCATAATCTCACCTATGCGTATAAATAACGTCGAAAACGGAGATCGTATGTGAGAGATATGCATTTCTGAAGTTCGAGGCACAAACTTCCACCACTGTCAAAGTTCACGACGTGAACTAGGTGTTCACGATGTGAATAGATGATGGACGTCTTCCAGTGCTTGACATACCCAAGTTACGATGACGCACCTGATGAAGTATTGAAGTCACGACATGAATTTGTGGTTCACGACATGAATCCAAAAAATTGGCCCTATAAATAGAAACCAAAGGGCAGCCAACCATGGTTGCAAATTCACCATTCTCTCACTCTCGAGACCCTCTATAAGCCTACTTTTAGCCCCCCGAAGTCCCGGTATCATCCCGATACCTGAAACAAGTCCTGAAGTCCCGAAGATCCCGAGAAAAGAGTTTTTGAGCCAAAACTATGCCCGCGAGAAGCTCGGTTTCTGAGAAAACATCCCAATTTCATCGAAAAATATTATTTTAAGAGACAAAGTGCTATCCAATCGTCGTCTTATCAAGTGAGTGTGTAGTCATTTTCATCTAACACATAGATACGAAGTATCTTCTATAAAATACGTGCTATGTATTTTTATATTATTTGTTTATTTGAGATGAATGTTTATTGAATGATTTATACCTGTTTAGAATGATTAAAACAATATATGTATTTGTATCTACAAATATGTTGGTTAGAACATGGGTAGATGAAATAGTTGATGTAAGACGAAATAAAATAATGAGAAGTTTTGATGATAATGATGTTCCACTTAACTAGTGGAATATAGATGACGACCATAGACTTTTCTAGACAATCCAAAGGAAAGTTAACAGGCTCGTAACCTGTAGGTGTTTTAAACTATGTGTTCATTAAGTGATACTATTCATTAAAGTAATTTTGAACTGAGTGTTCACTAGATGTTTTGAACTATGTGTTTACCAGGTATATTTGAACTAAGTGTTCACTAGGTGTTTTTGAACTAGGTGTTCATTAAGTATTTTGAATTGAGTGTTTACCAAATGTTTTAAACTACGTGTTTACCAGTTGTGTAAACCTTGGCAGCTATGGATTTAGTGTTTGTTGTATGTAGGGATGGCAAAAAAAACCCGAAACTCGATCATTTCGGGTCGGGTAACGGGTCGTTATCGGATTTTTTATCGGGTTCGGGGTAGGGAGTGGGTTATCCTCGCCCCGCCCCGCCCCGATTATATATATATATATATATATATATATATATATATATATATATATAATATGTTCAAAAAATTTTGCTGTTAATTGTACACGTTCAAATATAAAATACTTATCATGGACAATTTTTTTAGTTATTAACAATCTGGTGTTAATGATCATTTTTATGTGTTTTGACGTATTAAACAAAACTTAAATCAAATAATCTTTTATATAACGTCCAGTTTATTTTATTAAAGTGATGCATCATGTTTTTAATTTAAAAGAGTTGCTAGAACATGTATATTTTATAAGACATTGGGGTACCCTAAAAGAGAATAAAGATTTCGTTATCAGTTGTTGTAAACCCGATAAGATACCTGAAACCCGATGGGGAAACCCGAAACCCAATGGAACGCCCCGATAAGATACCCGAAAGTTATCGGGGCGGGTTTGGGAATCCATGCCCCGCCCCAAACCCGCCCCATTGCCAATCGTAGTTGTATGAACCTCAGCTAGCAATGAACTTTGTGCAATTCCTTAAGTCAATCCTTAGGAATGAACGAGTGAAGGACAATTGATTCTTAGGGTAAATTCTTAAGAATTAAATGAAATAATGGGGATGAGTAATTGGTTTGATTGTTTGATGATTGAATATAATAATTATATTTTTGTGGGTTGAAAACCCTCTATGTTCACCAGGATCCCAAGCCTGACCCACTCAGTTTTTCTTTGTATTACAGGTAGTGACACAAGTGCATAAGTTTGATGACTTATCAAGATATTTTGGATATAGATCAGTAGTTGTAAATAAGTATTGTAAGGTCTATTTAGTACTGTTAATGCTTTTGGTCTGTATCGGAACATTACATCCCGAGATTTTGTTATTTAATGAAAATACATTTTCTTTAAGAAATGTTTTGATAAATTTTTATCATATTTTGTTTTGGGAACAAATTTCGCAACTCTTTTAATCAAAAGATTACACTGATTTTATAAAACAAAGTATAAACAAATCGGCATTTTCTAGCCGTGAAATTGGGGATGTCACAGTTACGATTCTTCACATCAATTTTTTATTTGATTTATTCACTGATTTTCGATTCTTTGATTTCCGATTATCCTTCCTGTTGATTTCCGATTTCACTAGTATACCCACTTTGCTCTCATTCTTCTTTAATTTTAAATATCCATCATTCAGGTTGATTTTGTAATTTATAATCTGACTTAAATAATAATAGATTGTTCTTGATTTTCCATTTGTTCTTGATACTTGACTGTTCTTGATTTTCCATTTGTTCTTGATACTTGATTGTTCTAAAGTTGGCTTGTTTGATGATAATGTCTAACAAGTATTTGTTGAAATACCTGAAAGAGAATCTAAAAAATTTAACCTTGTGGTATGCATTCTGTCAGAATTACCAGCAACACATGTTTTATGTAATTGTTTAAAAAGGTAATTAATTTGTTTGTGTATTATTTTGGTTCAACTTGTGATTTTGAATTCCAATTTCTATTGTCCTTCGTTATTGTATATTTGGAATCTAAAATTATAGTAGTAGTAAATACAATACTTTTGAATGTAATTTATGTTTTTTGCCAAAATAAAATCTATGTATTCTGCCAAATGTATTTTATGTATTCTGTCATATTATATTTATTCTACCAGAATATATAAAGTGATAGTTAATTACAAGTAATACGAATAACTTGAAGAATGAATAAAGTTTGATCATACTCACAATTTAAAAATGTTGTTAATTTTTAAGAATTTTATTCATTTTTGTTGATATTTTTTTAGAATATGTATAATTATATTAAAACTAGTAGGTGATTCGGGATTCGCCCAAAACATTTTTCTTTAAAACAAAAATCGAACCAAAAGTGTCAAGTTCAACAAAATCTAGGGGTCATTCATGTAAATTAAGCCATTTCCTTAAAAAAAAATCTTTAAGATATATATAAAAAAAAAAATGAACCAAAATGTCAAATTCAACAAAACCTAAAGACCATTTATGTAAAATAAGTCAATTCTCTCACAGAAAACATTACAAAAATCTTTAATATGTATAAAAAACAAAAGTAGACCAAAAAAGTCAGATTCAACAAAACTAAAGGACCCTTTATGTAAAATAAAAGAAATTGGAATGGTTTAAAGCAAAAACCGAGGGAGAGAATTGAGAAAAAAAAGTAAAAAACAAAAAGCTTAGGGAAAAAATGCCAACAATAAAACATTTGAGGCAAAAGAGTCAAAAAAAAAGCTATAAATTTACTGTTTATAACCATTTTATGCTTTAAATATATATATATATATATATATATATATATATATATATATATATATATATATATATATATATATATATATATATATATATATGCTTAGGTTATTTTGTTTTTACTAAGTATTGTGTGTCAGAATGCACAAATCTTGACCAATTGATGAAATTAATCAATGGACATGATTTGAGGGTGTATGATATTACAATGGGGTAACATATAGTATATAATCACACAATTTTAAGTAAAAGGGTATTTTGGACAATTAACTACATTTATAAAAGGAAATTTTCGGATTTTTAGGGATGATTAATTCTCCTAATTTAAAAAAATCTGAATTTTTTAATTAATTCAATTTCAATTTTTTACTGATTTTATTTTGTCAGAATATTATTTGTTAGAATGATGCTCTTTCAGAATTTTATTCTAATAGAATATTATTGAAGAAAAACAAAATTTTTGAATCAATTTTAATATATTCTTATACATCCAAACTCAATACAAATTCATACATATTCTTACATTCTAATATAATTATACATATTCTAAAAAAATATCAACGTCTTCAACGCCTTTTTCCAGCCATTCCTATCACAAATACAACAAAAAGTAATACTTGTTAAAAACATGTTACTTACAATTATCTATCACTTAATATATTATGGTAGAATACATAGAATATGATATAATACATATAATACATTCTGGCAGAATACATCGATTTTATTCTGATAGAATATATAGGATACATTCAAAGGTATTGTATTTACAGCTAGTAATTCTGATAGAATGCATACCACAAGGTTAAATTCTTTAAATACTCTTTCAGGCATTTCAACAAACACTTGTTAGACATTATCATCAAACAAGCCAAAAACCATATTTGATTTACATGCAATAGTTTACATATAAACATAATTTCCAGCAACATGATTTAGAATGCATACCACAAGGTTCAAAGAGTAAATTAATTTGTGTTGATGAAAAATAAAAAGGCACAAACAACCTAGAATTGTATTTCATAACCGAAAGAAAAACAAAATATATGGCAGACCCATTAAAGCATAGAAATGTGGTTTTCATATAAGATTTGAAGACACTATTTTGTAAGAAAGAAGAGCATCCACATAAAAGAAATTGAAACTCATCAACTTGAACACGTGAATAAAGAATGTTACTTACATTATAAGGCCCTGATACAAGAGCTGGAACCATACGAACTAACATCTTTTTCTATGCTTCCTTCTAACTGAAAGTGACTCATTAAGCAAGAAAGAACAAATTTTGGAATAAGTAACTGAAGTTCACTGAGACATTTTAACAAACAGTTGGTGTGCAAATCGGGATATTTTCAATTCCACCAACAATTCACTAAGACAGAGTCCTTCTTTCAGGAATTTAGTCGAGCACCTTATGTGCATAGCTCGTTCTTCTTGAACACGTTAGGTTTTCCCTTACTTAACCATCCAATTCAGCGAACAATAGAAATAGATAATTTGAATCACAAGTTAACGATCCATAATTAATGAGAATTGAAGAGTTGTTACCGGATAAATAAGGGCATACGAAGTTTGCTCGATTTGGAAAAGCTCTAAAGAACCGATCATCGAAGGAACTGTAACAATGATGCAGAAACATACACCGGCTTCTTGTGACTCCAAAATTGCCTTGATGTTGAAGCTAGCTTCGATTAGAGATGGAGCCACCGAGAATAACATCTTCTTAATCAATGGAATGGGGAAACAAATTTCCAGCAAGAGGTTTGACTACCTCTTTTGATCAGACGATGTTCATTCGTCCATAAGCAAATTGGAGGAGGCATATTACGTATGATATAGAAGGCTAGGGTTAAATAGTTGGTCAAACAGATTTTTATGGCAATTTCCATGAATTAAGGGGTTTTATTTTAATTAGCATGCTAAAATTACATAATTACCCTTATTACAATTTTTAATTATTTAATTATTCCTAAATTCCTATTGGTGCACACAGGCACACAATAGTTGTCAAAAACATTTGAACCTATCGATATATATATATATATATATATATATATATATATATAAATGTATAAGACTTTTAGTCTGTAAGAATATGTATGAATTTTTATTTAAGTTCGGATGTATAAGAATATATTAGAATGTTGTTATTTTTCAACCTCAGATTCAGAATAAAATCGGTTATGTTTACAAATTACGTTAGAATTAAACTTGAATTAATTAAAAAAATTCAAAATTTTAAAATTAGGAGAATAATTTATCCCTAAAAATCCGAAAAGTTTCTTTTATAAATGTAGTTAATTGTCCCAAATACAATATTTTGCTAAAATTTGTGTTATTATATGCTACATGTTATCCCATTGTAATATCATATACTCTCAAATCATGTTCATTGATTAATTTCATCCGCTGGTCTAGATATGGGTCGCCGCTACTGTCTTGTCGCTATTACTCCAAAAGTCATCGGTAATGCTACGTGTCGCTGCTAATAATACTTGTCGCCGCTAATGTCATATGTCACCGCTAATAGCGTTGCCACTATTGCTTTTTTTTTTTTTTTTTTTTTAAAGCAGACATTCTCGGCTATCCAAAAACCGATACGTAATAACGTTAAATGCAGAAAAATCGGTACATTAAATGCAAAAAAATGATTACATAACATCCAAGTTTTATAATATCATACATACACCAAAATAAATAACAAAATTCTTATAAATTTATGTCATACTACAATCTCTAATAAAAGATAAAACTAATATGATGTGTCATCATCCCCGCCACGGTTGTTCCATCCTATAAGTTCCACAGTTGACTCCAGATCCTTAGACATTAATTGAATATTCTCCAACTACATAGTAAATAACAACATATAAACTTGTAAGTTAACCTATTAACTTAAACCAAACTAAAAATTACCAAATGATAAGAAAACTAACAATTACCAATTTATCTATATATCAACAAACTATCAAATTAACAAACCAACTAACTAACATTAACCATATAAGTTAAACCAACGATCAAACTAACAAACCAACAAACTAATAATTACCAATTTATCTACAAATCCATATTAAATAGGAACTATTATAGAAATTTACTTTAAATAACATTTCAATATTAGCGTCATACTTGTTTTTTGTTTCTTTTTTTCCATATTGACATAGTAGTTTACACATTGTATACAAATACATTCCAAATTGCATACATATACACACATACATACGTTATACATATATATACATACTTTTTATACACATAAAACAACCATCAACGCACTCCAAATTCCACATAAATACACTCATACATACATCATACACATATATATACATACTTTCTATACACATTAAACAACCATGAACACAATCCAAATTGCATACAAATACATACATACATACATACATTATACACATACACGTATTTTTTATACACGCACATATATGAAATACACACAATTCTCACACACATATATGTGAAATACACACACATATAACATATTTCACACAAATATATGAAATACACACACATATATACAAAATACACACACAAATGCACAAATACAAAAAAAAATTTTAAAAATGCACCTGTGGTTCCCAAAAACTTTTCCCTCTTTCAACTGGTGGTGGTAGTCTTCGGTGTTGCAGCGGTAGTGATGGTAGTTGATGTCGGGGACAACAACAACCGACGGTAGTGGTGGTGACCGGAGAGGAAAAGAGCTTTTTGAAACAAAAATGCAATTAATCATAAATTCTTATGGAAATCAACATTAAAATAGAAAGAAAGGAAGAGATGAAGAAGGAAACACGAACCCGGGAGAAGGAAATCGACAACAGCAACAGTGTCGGTGGTCGGAGAGGCGAAGTTTTCGATGGCCGGTAGTATCTCTTCTACTATATGTTGTTAAATAGGGAGAATCGTCGGAGCAAATGATCGAGAAAATGAAACAAAATGAGAGCCAGATCGAAATAGAAAAAGGAAGCAAGTGGGTGTAATCTGCGTCGACCTTTAGCGGCGACGAAAGAATCAATACCGACAACATCCAATCTTTAGTGGCGACATACATAGAGGGAAAAGAAAGTGCATTTTTTTCAACCTTTAGCGGCGACAAAAGAATCAATACCGGTGACATCCAATCTTTAGCGGCGACATACATAGAAGGAAAAAAAAGGCACGTTTTTTTCGACCTTTAGCGGCGACAATTTTAGGCCTTTAGCTGTCGCCACTATTGGTTTTGTCAGTTCCATGAGTTTCTCAACCATTGGATTACAAAAATGATCAAACGGTTGGCGTTCACCGGAACGTGAAAATGCGAATTCGGATAGGTAGGTCTTACCAGTGATACCAATAGCGGCGACATGACCTTTAGCTGCGACGCCGATAATAGCCAAATTTCTTTTAGGGATATATAATTATTGAAAGTCAAATTTACATTATTATTTCATTTTGATAGCTAAAGATGTCAAATAAAGACTTATATCAATATCATATGATCCAACGATACACATCAACCTGATAACTTTGTGGCCGAACTCATTACCCTTATATCATTGATCAAACGATCAAAATTCATAGACGACGACCCCATCTCAGTTACCGACTCTTTCGCCAAAATTTTCCAACCATCAACACACGGTCTAAATATGTTTCCTCCCGTTTCCATGACATCCTTCACTGCCTTTTCAATAATTAATCGATCACAAGTATCTTTGATGTCTATTCCAAGCTTCCATACTTCTCCCACAAAGCGACTATTCACTTGTTGGTCGGAAAAGTAAGGCCAACAAATCAGGGGAACCCCCTCAGCTATACTCTCAATAGTCGAGTTCCACCCACTATGTGTTAAAAATGCACCAACAGCATGGTGACCGAGGACATGTTCTTGTGGCGACCAATCTACGATACATCCAATTTCTTTTGTATACTCTAGCAGTTCAGACGGGATTTGTGATTCTTCGTACCCACCTATGATTGACCCTGGGCGTCTTACCCATAAAAAAGGTTTCCCACTATTTACCACACCATGCCATATTTCTAGTAGTTGATTTACTGTAATGGTGGCTAGACTTCCAATGCTGACGTAAAGAACGGTTTTTGGAGCTTGTTTATCAAGCCACGATACGCAAGTTCTATCTTCCTTCCAAATACTGTTCGAAAAAGTTGTTTTTGGGGACATCAATGTCATCTTCTCCTTAAGGCGAGCTTTATGGAGAGAGTGCAATGGGCCTATGGGATAAATGTTTGGACAAAGTTTTCGCATGTGTGGTAATATGAGAGAGTCCAACTCTTCAAACGTGTTGAGTATGAAACCTTGAGCTTGAGGAATAGTTCGAGCTTCATTCAAGAGGAGATCAATAATGGGTTCAGACAAGTCATCGCTACGACAAAAGCTTGCAAGATCTCGTCTCCGTATAATATGTTCAGATCCTGGCACACTTTTTATAAGCTCATCTAAATTACCCCCTGAAGAGAAATAAAAGACATTTTCAAACACTATTTTAGTTTTATACTTATCAAATTTAGAAGCCATTAACAACATCAATACATCGTATTTATGTTAAAATTGTGTAGTTTTTTATATAAATTATTTTTTAATTTATAAAGATTTAAAGAAAACTCTTATATAATTATTAGCTTTTTACAAATTTGATTCAAGAATTATATTATTAAACCATTCTAAGAAAAAAAAATTATATAATTAATTCAAACTAATTATCATGCATATTATTAAAACATCATTAAAAAATATTAATAACACATTAATTTGAATTAATCCTTCTGCTAAGATATACTAATGCAATAGAGCTCTTTCCAATTCACATCATATGTGATTCTTTACATTGTTTTAGTTGTAACATACTAAGTGTATCGTATTATTATAAAAAGATTTAGTGAAGTCATTTTTGAAGCAACCTCTATAATGATAGCATATAGATAATTATGAAAAAGTTTTCATTAAGATTGAATAGTTATAGAAATGTTAGACTCATATTCACAATCATCTTACCATAAATATTTAATAATTTAATACTACTTAAAAGTTTCAAAAGTTTTTTTGAACTTATTCTAAGTCTGAGGCTACTTGACATCTTCAATATAGTTTCATAGTTATGTCTCAACATAGTTAGAGATCCGCTGAAGCTATAAGTAAAAGTGACAAAACATACTCATGCAAATCGAACTTATGATGAAAATGATTCTTATTGACTTTAAGTTAATTTCATGACTATGCAACATTTTTAGTAGACGTAGTATTAAATTTTTGAAAGCAGTTTTACGTAGTTATATCAACATACTTCATAAAAGTGTTATTTTTCCCTACTATACATTATATACTTTAAAATTTTTACAGCCTTTTTACAGAAAGTGTTAAAGCTGTAGTGATTCTTTTATAAATTTTGCTTTTTGAAAAGTCACTTATAAATCTTGTTGTCCATTAAAACACCTTTAAAAAGACATGTATTGATTTTGAAAAATAGAAAACAATCTTTTGTAGAACGGCAACAATAATATTGAAAGGCTATATAGCGAATAGAAATGACAATCTTAACCCAAATTTGCTAATCCAAAACCAAACTCAACCCAGTAAAGTAATTAACATGTTTGGTTGATATTTTCAACTCACATAATAAATGAGTGATTCCATCTAACATATTTAATTAAATGGGTTTGTCATGATTGAAATTTTCAACCTACTTGCAACCCGCTAACTCTTTTGAATATTCAAAATATATTTTAATTTTTTATTTAGACAGAATTTCACAAATGATCCTTTATGGTTTTATATTTGTCCCCGATATTATCCTTATGGTCCCTTTTACAAAATTTTGCATGCCAGTGGTTTTTATAGGTAATTTTGTTAACATATTTTGTTAGACGATTGTAAAATGATGAAAATATCATTTGTTTTTATTTTTTATATTCATTTTAATACCTTCTTAACTTAAAATTAAAAAATAAATAAATAAATAAATAAATAAATAAATAAAGAATTACGCCCACCATTGTAGTGCAAAGTTTTTGTCGAAAGGTACCGTTCATGCAAAAAAGTTTCATAAAGAGGGGACAAATTTAAAACCGTAAGGATCATTTGTGAAATTTTGTCTTTTATTTATTTATTATTTAATTGATTAATATATTTTAATTATGTTTTATTTCTAAAAAAATGTGGGTTAGTAATCATTATTTGAAGTCGAATAGATGAAAATAAAAGTTGAACTTCGTATAATTTAGAAATTAAGCATTTATAATATTTTATAGTTAAAACGTTTAATTTATGTTTATATTATGTGTTGGATTTATATGTTCAAAATTCATTATTTAGTGATATTACTAAAAACATATGATCATATATGGTTACATATTTATCAAGTTTACACATTTTGTATATTTATTATTAATATGATTATTAATAACTAATATCAACTCTTATATTAAATTAGAGAATAATTATTATTTTTGTGAAAATAATAACTAAAGAAAGTATAAGTAGTTATTATATCATATGATATGATTTAATAAATCATATATAAAGTTTCGGATACTTTGGCTAAATTTATACTTATTAATTAGTTACCAGGGGACAATTCAAATAAAAACAACAAATGGTGTGAGAACGTAAAAACATTATCTTTATGTTATTATTCTGCAATGAATTTTGTATCAACAGATTTATGTCATTATTCAACAATGAATTAATAAATAGTCACATGTTAAAATTAAAATTAAAATTTAGTACAAAAATACACATACATAAATTTATAATAAAACTATAACATTCTAATGAATATATGAATAATCAAACATTAATATTTATATTATAATTACTTCAATAATAAACATATAGAATATTCATTTTAGAATAATAACATAAACATAGTGTTTTTACATTCTCACATTATTTCTTGTTTATATATATATATATATATATATATATATATATATATATATATATATATATATATATATATATAATATTTACAACTTTAGGAGCTTTTTTTTTTTTCATATTGAGCCTATTAAATCATTGGACCGGTCATGGATCGAACCTGGAGCACTACTCCAAAAGGAAATAGTGAAATACCGTCTACCCACTACTCCAAAAGGGAATATCCTCAACAAATCTTTTTTTTTTTTTTTTTTTTTTCATATTGAAGAGTTGGTTATTAACTCCATGTTTATTTGATGTCAACTAGTTTTTTACTTCATTCAAAACTTCCATTAAATTGGCAGAATAATATGGATGCTCTAAAAACTAGTAATTAACCATTGAACCAAACATAAATAAAAGTAATTTGTCCCTGATTAACATGGAACATTAAACTAGCAGAATTATATCAATCTAAAAACTAGTAATTAACTATTAAACCAAACATAAATAAAAGCGAGAAAATTACAAAAAAAAAAATAGTTATTTTTCTAATTCATTTGCAGAAAATAGCAAAAAAAACATAAAATTACAAAAACAATCACTAAAATCGCAAATGGACTAGAATCATCTACGATTTTGTCTTCTCATCTACCAACATACAAGTAGTTAAAGTGATGTCGTGCATAAGCGAGTTGTACGTTCGTAGATGGATCTGTCCATCTGTGAACATTGAACCATCTATGATTTTATCTTTTTTAGGGTATAAATACCTTAATTTTTTTGGAGCACTTATTTTTCTTAATATTTTTTGGAAAAAAGTCTCTCAAATGGAGCTATCTTATAGAAATGTGATGGTAATATGTTTTGTGTTAAAAAAACTGATATCTGATACATCTTGAAGTCGTACCTTTGTATTTGTGAGGTTGTACATTCGGTTTTTATACTTTATATTTATAGCCAATTGATTTTTAATGCAATTATTATGTAAATATGTTAGACAGTTGTTATAGAAATATGATTTGTGTTATAAAACTAATTTCTGATACATCTTCATGTTGTATCTTTGTATTGTACGTAAAAAAATTTATTTTATGTTTTCACTTAGAAAAGTCCGTACAAGAGGTTTTCCCTAACATAAATAAAAAAAATGATTGCTTCAAAAAATCAAGCTGTTTATACCCTAAAAAAGCTAAAATTATACATGGTCTTTCATGTTCTGCGTTCATCTCCAAACGTACAATTCCCTACTGCACGAGTCTATTTTAACAACTTGTATGTTCGTAGATTAGAAGACAAAATCGCAAATGATCATAATCCATCTGTAATTTCAATGGCTATTTTTACAATCTTGGATTTTTTTTAGCTATTTTCTAGAAGAGAATTTAAAATATATATATATATATATATATATATATATATATATATATATATATATATATATATATAGGGTTAGGTTCATGTGAGACGGCCTAATTTTGTGAGACCATGAGACGTATTTTTTTATTTTTTAATTTTTTTAGTTAATTCAAGTTCCGAAAATAATATTTAAAAAAAGATTTTTTTATTTTTCCATTTATTTTGCATTTTAAAATTATTTTTAGAATATGTCAGTGTAATATTCTATTTAGAATATTTCACGTATTTAAAAAAAAAAAAAAAAAAAAGGATTTTTTTTAATTTTTTTTTTTAGTTTTTTTAGTTAATTCAAATTCCGAAAATAATATTTAAAAAAAGAATTTTTAGATTTTTCCATTTATTTTGCATTTTAAAATTATTTTTAAATTTGATCTCACAATCTCACAAAACCTGAATATATATATATATATATATATATATATATATATATATATATATATATATATATATATATATATATATATATATATATATATTGTAAATTTTCCAATAAAAGCACTTTGTTCCTAATTATCAAGTTCGATGTGGAACAAGTTTTGGTACATAGAGATAGAGTATACAAATAATATTAAACTTGAAGCAACTTTATGTGACAAAAAGCTCAAAAGAATTGTCTTCTTATGCCATACTTGTCAAAATACGACACTCATTCAATATACTTAAAAAATAAATAAACAATAAGAGTACCTGTTCATGACGCAACCGAGTAAGAGGATACATACCTTGGAAGGGAACTTCCCCAGATTCAATAAGTGTAGGAAGATTCAAGCAAGAAGTCCACAAGAAGCATGGACTTACCGTCTCGAAGAAAACCACAGGAATCGACGTCTCGATAGCTACATCCAAACCAAAACTCAAGAAAGCATCAAGTATCATCACCGTCACCGGCCGCACCGATCGCGAACTCAGGCTACCGGAAATCATCATCTCCCGGAAAAGGGGTCTAGTCACAGTATCTATACCTTCCATCACCTCCATGAACCGGTCAGCGGAGACAGGTTTTTCATGCTCAACTCCATCAGGGATTGTCTCAAATCGGAAGTTTGGATAGCGGTTGAATCGTGATACGACGTGGGTATGGAGGAGAAGAGGGCGGTGGATGTGCTCGGTGTTCAGGAAGGTGACATGGATGCCGGAAAGACATAAGAGTTCGGCTAACTTTAGAGCACAGTTAACGGGTCCTTGAAATGGTAGCGAAAAGATTAATACATGAGGTTGGAGGGGGCTTTTGGCGTCGGTTACTTGATGGTTGTTCTCCATTTCTTTTCGAGTTGGAGTTGTTTGATGATTGTTTCGTGAAGAAGTTGGGTGATGGACTATGAAACTGTGGAAACAGCATACGATATATGGAGTATAACTGTATAAGTTGACCCTGAGATCAGGAAGATAAACGTTTTAAAAAGATGGGGATTAAGTCATTCGTGTCGATCTATTCTGAGCTTGTTATCCAGCTGCAACATATGTACGTGCTCACTACGAGTTGAAATAGCCAATGAAGGATTAGTCATATTATCCTAAAATACCAAGGGAATTCTTTTTGATCGATAAATAGTAATAAATATTAATAATATATATTTAATTAAGAAGAAAACAAATTACTAGAAGAAAATAAAAATGACTGATTTTATGTAACTACATGAGGTTGGATCGAGAGGCCTTTTAGCGTCGTTTACTTGATGGTTATGATCCATGTTTTTTTCGAGAATCGTTTCGAGTTATTTGATGATTGTTTTCGTGAAGTTGGATGATCGACTATGAAACTGAGGAAACTGCATACGAGATACATAAAAATATAAATTGACCCTGAGATCATGAATATACACCTGGTTTTTTTAGTTTTTTTAAGGAATAGAATGAAAGGATTTAAAGGGATAATAGTGTTCTTCAGGAAAGGTAGTAAAAGGATTAGAACGTCTTGCTAGGACGGTGGTTTTCTTAATAATATTTACCGGTTCTAAAAAGTAAAAGAAGTAAAAGGATTAGAAGGAATAAATTTAACGACTTTCGGCCTCGAAAACATCCATCCATTTTTGGGCTGATTATGAATGAAAAAGAACATGCCTGATATTTTAAAATATCATTTTTACTTTTTTTTTTCTTGTATTGTTCATCGTCTTTTTGCTTGTGGCTAGGGCGGAGCATATATATATATATATATATATATATATATATATATATATATATATATATATATATATATATATATATATTTTCAGGTTAATTTGAAACCATTTTAATTTTGTGAGACCGTGAGATTAAATCTAAAAATAATTTTAAAATGCAAAATAAATGGAAAAATCCAAAAATTCTTTTTTTAAATATTATTTTCGAAACTTGAATTAACTAAAAAAAATATAAAATTATATAAAAAAAAATAAAAAAATAAAAAAAATTTCGTTTTTTTTTTTGAAAAATACGTGAAATACTCTAAATAGAATATTACACTGACATATTCTAAAAAATAATTTTAAAATGCAAAATAAATGGAAAAATCTAAAAATTCTTTTTTTAAATATTATTTTCGGAACTTGAATTAACTAAAAAAATAAAAATAAAATAAAAAAAATTCTATTTTTTTTTTAAAATACGTGAAATATTCTAAATAGAATATTACACTGCACATATTCTAAAAATAATTTTAAAATGCAAAATAAATGGAAAAATCAAAAAATTCTTTTTTTAAATATTATTTTCGGAACATGAATTAACTAAAAAAAATAAAAATAAAAAAAATAAAAATAAAATGCGTCTCACGGTCTCACAAAATATAGGTGGTCTCAAATGAACCTAACCCTATATATATATATATATATATATATATATATATATATATATATATATATATATATATATATATATATATATATATATATATATATATATATATATAGGGTTAAATTCAAATGAGAACACTATTTAATGTGATAACGTGAGAAGACTACTTTATGTTACTATTCTACTATAAATTTAATATGTATAGTATTGTAGTAATTATAATATGAATATATTCAATTTTATATAACTATTCTACTATAAAATTTATATATATATGTGTACTAATTCAGTAAATTCTAATGTGAATGTTAAATATGTGATTATTCATATATTCGGTGATGAATAATATCATAAAGTTGTACATACAAAATTTTAATGTGAATATTAATGTGTGATTGTTCGTATATTTGTTGATGAATAATGTCATATCGTTGTATATACAAAATTTATAGTAGAATAATAACATAAAGTAGTGTTCTCACGTTCTCACATTAAATAGTGTTCTCATTTGAACTTAACCCTATATATATAGGTGAAATTCCTTGAGAACCCATAGTTTTCAGAGAACCTAAGAATTAAAGATGGAGTGTTGGATCAAAATAAAATAATTAAAGGCATGATCGTCATCATTCAAATCCCACTTAATTTTTTGTATTATTGGAAATATTCATAAAATGCTCTCAAATTAAAATTATAAAACAAATTTTTGGATTTTTTTTATAAAAAAATAATAATCTTCGATTTTTTTTAGCTGTTGATTTTTTAAACTTTTTTGGAAAGCATAAATTTTTAAAAAATTAAATTTTTTTTAAACTTTAATTTTTTTTTGAAAAAAAATATGTATTTAAAAAAACTACAAATTTTTTAATAAAACAATAATTTAAAGAAATGTAATTTTTTCAAAAAAAAACTAAATTTTTTTCTAAAATACTACAATTTAAAAAAAATGCAACTTTTTCAAAAGAAACTTTTTTTTTTATAATAAAATTTTTTTAAAAAAAATATAAATTTTAAAAATCAATAAATTTATAAATAAATAAAAACTAGAATATTAAAAAAAAATAAATAAATAAATAAAAAAAAAAAAAAAAAAAAACTCTAATTTTTTAACAAAAAAACATTTTAGGTGCATATATGCATATTTTTTGCAAATGAATATATGCATATTTCTTATACTATAATATTCGTAAGTAAATCATAAAAAAAACTCTTTTTTATTAATCAATCTATAAACATAATAGTACATGTATTTTATTCGGTACAAAATAAAATATAAAAAATAAAAAATATTATGAAGATTCACAATGTTATCATTTGTTCATATCAATATTTTCATATTTTCTTCGATACAAAATAAAATATAAAAAATAACAGTACATAATAGTACAAGTATTTTATTCGATACAAAATAAAATATAAAAAATCAAAAATGTTATGAAGATTCACAATGTTATCATTTCTTCATATCAAGATTTTCATATTTTCTTTAATTTATCACTTTTCACATCTTTAATATTTTCCACAAATTCTTCAAATCTACAAGAAAATTAAAAAAAATTTGATTAATGCAAGAACACTTACAAAAATGCACATGCATATATCATATAAGATTTACATGTGATTTATATGTGAATTACGTGTCATTTACATGTGATTCATATGTGAGTTACATGTTATTTACATGTGAATCACATGTAATTCATATGTAACTCATATGGGATTCACTTGTGATTTATATGTGAATTACATATGATTTTATATGTGAATTACATGTGATTCATATGTAGTTCACTCGTGATTTATATGTGAATAACTTGTGATTCACATGTGAATCACATGTAATTCATATGTGATTCGTTTATGATTTACATGTGATCCATATGTGAATTACATGTAATTTTTTCTATAACGATATGAGATTTGCTGAATTCTAAAACACAAATTCAAAAATAGAATACTAAAGAAGCAGATGGTGATTATTAATGCACTATATAATTAGTTTATGTCCAAAAAACAATATAAATATTAGAATGTTTGTAAAGATTCTGCATTTTTTTAAAATAAAGGATTATAATAATAATAATATTCATGTACCTTAGTTGTTGTGCTCCTATTTAGATTATCATTTATCAAACCCATCATTTACTCTAGGGTTTAACTGCAACAATCAATTATACAAGTTCTGTATAATCATTTGCATTATCATTTTCAGGTGAATCGGTTATTAAGTTAGCACTTGAGGTCTTTTCAAGTTCTGTATGATCTCTTGAATCAGTTACAGGGCACACTGGACTTGAGATGATCATTGAATCAGCACCAAAATTGTTTGATGGTGTTTTACCAGTGATGGATACTGTTATTTCTAAAGTAGCATCCTACAAGAATTAGACGACATCGGGATCACATACTAAGAGAACAGACAAGTGATGTACAAAAAGTAACCTTTTTCATACTTTTGAAAGATTAGATTTTGATGACTTTTTCCCAAAAAAAACACAGTCTTAATCCACTTTCCAGGAGACTTCCCTATCATTGACTAATAGAAATGTTACAGCTCTAAATTCTCTTCATTATCCCAAAAACAAACTCTCAATGAAGCTAAAGGAAATGAAACATAAAACACAACCAAAACTATGAAATGTGAATAACATCATTCTTACATATATTGACTTGAAATTTGAATTTAATCATCCCAAAAGGGCCACTGTTTGAATCCAATTTCATTGGTGTTTGAAATAACACGATATCGTCACGTCAACAAGATGAAATTTAAATACTTGCTTCTCCTATACATATCACACTACCGAACAAATAAAAAAGGAATCTACGCATTTCCAGTTACAATTGGTTAATTAGATTTAGCAAAAAGAGCAACTAAATAAGTTTGAGCCATAAAAAAAGAAAGCAGACTTAAAAAGTTACTTAATTTTCATTCAATGCTAGGTAACATGCAGAACAAGTTCACCAATTTAACCGATCGCGAAGAACATATACGACATAACAACCAATTAACTACAAATTCAAGAAATGTCAACCAATTCCGAGATCTGAATCAAAACTATAAGTTAATCAACAAAAGAAGTACAGTACGAGCTGGGGTTTGAAAAGAAGGTCGTTCTGATCTAGAAATGCACCTGAAAAGCAATCGAGTTGAAACCCTGGGTTGCCACTCCTGCAAAGCAACTAAATAGTTGTTATCACTCATGAACCAACGATTCTTCAAAGAGATTGAGGAGTTGAGGGCTATAAACATGAATGAGAAGATGAGGACTATAAACGTTACCTTGCGATGAATTTGCAACAAAAAATCTTCAACACCTAAACATGAGATGGAATTGAGATCTTAATCCGAGATGCTTTCGAAATTCCGATGGAGTCATGTCGGAGAATCCATTGACGCCATGGATAAGCCGACAGATCAATCTTTTGATGACGATTTGTGTGGCGGAGGTTAGTTTTGAAGAGAGTGAACCTATAATTGTCTCCTTCCTGCGACACATATGATTTAGGGCCTGTTTTTTGTAGTCTGACTGGGACCAAGTAAACGATTTGGGCTAACTCGGTCAAACGGAAATGTGTTTGATAATCGCTTTCTCACTCAGCAATGTCTGGCCCATATGATTTCTGGGTAAGACATTGAGATGTTGCTGACTGAAAAAATGACCTTCATACCCTCTCTTTTCTTTCTTCCCATCGTGACTTAGAAGAGAAACAACAAAGAAATTGGCGGTCATCGACAACTCCCTCTATCGTCCCCGTCCCTCCCTCTATCGTCGCCATCAACTATCGGCCTCACTCTTCCCTCTGATTCGAGCTCCTGCGAGAAAGACATCAAACAGGTAGGTCCTTATTTTTTTCTGTGAAATCAGAAAATTATCTTTCTCCTCCTCGTTTTTTTTTTGTCTGTGAAATCAAAATATTGTTTTTTCTTCTCCTTTGTATATGATTTGTGAAATCATAAATCAGAAATTGGCTTTGAAATCAGTGAACTTCATCAATTTCAAAACCATGATCATGTTCTTCAATGTGCTTAATCCCATATCTAACCTTTTTCCTATTATCACCATATCTTGTGTCTCCCTTTCCCAAGTTATCATCATATCTCAAGCAAGTTCTGGGAGGGTAGTTTTCACGAGGACATAATGAACGTTTTCGTGCGGTTAAGGGAAGATTTCATCACTCCACACAAACGATTCATCAATGTTTTCACAAGGTCCTAACTGCAATGATGTGTTTTGCAAAAGAATTTATACTACCAACAACTCGTAATCCAACAATACATTACTTAGAACGACATAGATGGTTAAAAAATATTTTTTTCCGGAGCAATAGGTGCATTAGATGGAACTCTTGTATATGCGGTTGTACCCGTTAATCAACAAACTCATTATAGGGGATGGGGAAAAGGAGAATGTTTTCAAAATGTTATAGGAATTTGCGATTTTGATATGATATTCACCTTTATTTAGGTTGGATGGGAGGGTATAGCACATGATTCAAGAGTTTTGAAAGAAGTTGTATTCAATTCAACTTCTGGATTTCCATTTCCTCCACCGGGTTTGTAATATTTATATAACTTTTATTATCTATCTTCTTTAGATAATATGTGTCACATTCATTTTCAAATAAGTATTACCTTTGTGATGCCGCATATACAAACACTCGTGGGTTTATGGCTCCATACCGCAATACTAGGTATTGGTTGGCCGATTTTCGAAGATGCAGACCTTTAACTAGAGAAGAAAGGTTCAACTATGCTCATGCACAACTTAAAAATGTTATTGAGCGTGCTTATGGTGTTTTGAAGGTGAGATTCCCAATCTTAAAACAAATGGCTCCTTATCCTTTTATAGTGCAAAGAGACATAGTCATTGCTTGTGTCGCGGTTCATAATTTTATAAGGAAATACAATATAGAAGATGACTTGTTTAGAAATTTTGAGGAGGACACTATGGTTACTCCTGATGTCCAACGTGGGGGAATTGATAGAGAAAACATACAAGCCATAAAATGGTATCCAGAAGCCGTTGAATATATGCGTGTTTTTCATGATCAGATTGCAAATCAACTACTTTCACTTACTTTACGTTAAATTATTATGTTATTTTAAATTTCATTATGTTTTTATTTGGATATTAAATTATTTATGTTTAATTTACATTTTGTATGATATTTTTTATTTGTGTGTAATTTACATTTTGTATGACAATATGTGCGTTTTTATAATTATTTAGCAACTTAATCCATCACTATATATAATAGAAGGGTAAAATAGTCATTTTTCATCACTCAAAACATTCAGTCCGATGTACAATCAAACAACAATATTTCTTACTCAGTCAGGATTTCTTACCCATTCAGCACTTTCTCATTCAGCACTTTCTCAGTCAGCAACTATCAAACGGGGCCTTAATGAAGTGATGCTCCTCCATGTTCAACAATTGGAGTCATGACGAATGAAGACATCGTCTCCGGCGACCAAAGACAATGACGATGAAGAAGAAGATGAGTGAAGAGGCCGTCTTTGGAGGCGATGTGATGGTAGGAGGTTTGATTAGATAGAGAGAAACGCACAAGTAATTCATCTCTAAAATGCCCCTGAATCATTTAGTTATCTTGCCCCTGTGTTGTTTTTTTTACCATATATTTACAAAAATGTCACAAATGATCCTAACCTTTTATTATTTTGATGTAACGGCCCTGGTTTGGTTCTCGGGTTCTTAGAAAACTTTGAGTTCTCAAATGATCATTCATCTCTCACTTTCTCTCTCTCTCTCTCTCTCTCTCTCTCTCTATATATATATATATATATATATATATATATATATATATATATATATATATGATTTTAAAGGCCTATACGAAACATGAAAATGACCCTCTAAATACAAATTTTTTATATATAAGAAAAATAAATCTAAAAAAAACTAAAAACTAAATTAAATTATCTAAAAATAAAATTATACAATTTTATAAAATTTGAGGTGTGACATATGTAAATTCTGAAAACTAACTTACTAATAGAATTTAACTTATAAATATGAGGGCCAAAATGTAACTTTAAAAATGAATTACTTAAAAAATGAAAAATGTAAATCCATGTATTAGAATACGCCTTGCTTGCCAATTAATATACAAAGGGTTTTCAAATAACTTGCAAACATATAATATGTTATTTCTAAAAATAAAAATAAAAAATGAAATTTTGAGGGTGGACCTGGGTCTACCCTGGTCCTAAGGTGGCTCCGCCACTGCTTGTGGCTGCTGAGTTTTCATGATTGGTTAAAGATCTAGTGTTTCTCCTATCTTCATTGCTCTAGTTGGTTTTGGTTAGAATTCTTAATTAGTTGTATGGGTCACACCCTTTACATCAAGTTTGTGATGAATTATATGTTATATCATCATTTACACCGTATCATTTTTGTTGTTGTATGTCATATCATCCTTTACACTATCATTTTAGCTCAAAAATAGTCAAACACACCAAAATAATTATCTTTTTTTTTCAGTTATTATAGAAATAAAATATATAATATTAAAAAACATATCATATAAATATTACGTTAAACCTGAACCTGAACTTGAAACTGGTACAAACTGCATGTGTCGAGGCTCCGTTGACATATATTGTGCAATATTTTGGTCATTTAGATTCCATTATCATGTTATTCATTATGATAATGCATACATAATATATCACAAATTTCTATCTCATATAGGAATATGTCGCATGTTCTACTATGTGTCATTTCGCCTTTAGAACCCCAAAATCATGTTACATATCCTTAAGTGTTGCTTCTTATCTTCTTTTGAATAATTTTTGTTTTCGTTCAATTGGGTGTCAGAATGCTTTCACAAATATGGAATACGTAGAATATATTTCATCAATAAGGTAATACCCAAACTTATATTCGTTTTTATTCAATGTGAAAGGGGCATCCGGTGTCTTTGTTGAGAAAATATCAGTAAATATTGGAGACCGATCAAGAACACTGATGTTGTTGTTGGAACCCGCAACCTTGAAAAAAACATTTCAAATCCAAAAATCTAAGGAAGGAACATACTCCAATACCAATAAAGGTGTTCCATGATGACCATTTGCGAACTCCCATTTCCACCTTTGAAGATAATTTCTATAATATTAATGTGTATTATCACTGCTTCTAAGCATATCGGGAAAACCATGTCTGTGACATCCCTATTTTTACGGCCAGAAAATACCGATTTGTTTATGCTTTATTTTGAAAATTAGAGTATCTTTTAAAGAAATATGTTGTGGAATTTGTTCCCAGAAAAACATGATAAATACGTTATCAAAGCATTTCCCAAGAAATGTATATTATTCCTTTTAAAACATTATGCTGTCATAGTCAATATAGAAACATAAGCATAAACAGACCTTACATTCATTTACACTAGTGATCTACGTCTCCTTAATCTCTCAGTGTAATATAGTTTCATATCGACACCTGTGATACAAATAAACTGTGTGGGTCAGGTTGGGAAACCTGGTGAGTACATAGGGATTTCAATCCCACAATGTTATATATATATATATATATATATATATATATATATATATATATATATATATATATATTAGAACTCACAAGTATATAATTTCACCATGTATAAACAACTCTTACCCCACCCCGTCAATCATCTCAACGACAGTGTCCACACTCTCGGATCTAAAATTTACCTTTTTACTTATTTCATACTCCCAGATCAAGTATGTCTAAATCCACCCTCTCGGATCAATAATTGTGTCTATTCCATACTCTCGGACTAGGGACAATTGACTATGTCTCAATCCATACTCCCGGATTAATGACAAATAACTATGTCCTATCCATACTCTCGGACTAAGGACAATTGTCTATATATAAATCCATACTCCTGGATTAAAGATAAATAACTATGTCCTACCTATACTCTCGGACTTAGGACAAATGACCATGTCTAATCCATGCTCCCATATCAATGAAATATTTTAAGTTCTATTCTTCATGTATATCTCATTCGTACTCATAAGAAGATACTACCCAATATGTCTCATAATTAATTTAGGTTTACTCTTTATCCTAAATCACCATATATTATCAACTATGTTCTTTAACATGTATTTCAGGCAACATCAAATAATCCGCACATAAACATATATTTAATACTTCAATCAATACTTGTATTAACATCATGTTCATGAAAGGGACTATGCACTTACATGTTAAAGTGATGATTCCAAATATGGGTGACAGTTGTTGACACGACACAAAACAAAATTGGGACGAAATTGAAAGATGAATTCGTGTACGAGTCTTGTTTGTGTCAAGTGTAAAAAACACGATGTCGTGTTGTGTCGTGATCGTGTTCAAAATTCAACATGAAATTGACACGATTTAACATTTATTTGTCGTGTTTTTCGTCTTTGTCGTATTTTTCATGTTATGTGTGATTAAATATTAATTAAATAACCCAATTTTTATATTATGTTATCTTTTTTGTGTCGTGTCGTATTTGTAATTTTTAATTAGTTTGTTTTCGTGTTAGTTTAAAAAACACGACATTGTGTCGTGTCACATAAAAACACGACACGATGACCCAATATTCCACCCCTAATTCCAAAATCGGACAGCATTTCGCTTCTAATGATTCTATTTTCCTTCGACGAAACCTAGCATTATTATCGCTAAGTTTTAGTCTGATCTTTATTGCGACTAATTATTAGTCTAGATTCATCATTAACTTAAAGTCTACTTTCATGATCTATCAAGTAAGGAACAACCATGTAGGATCATATCGGAGGTAATGTTCATTTAATATACTAAGTATACTGTTTGGAAATCCCACTTTAAGCACCTCACTAAATCACAGCCTAGACATCATCCTTGTAAGTAGATTAATCAGTATAACGACTTGAAATCACTGATAAATCTTGTTTATAGGTTCATAATAATGATATTATATTTAAATATAAGCTATATTTAAAGTAGTGTAGGCGTATCTCACTTACAACGGGTTTTGCTAAAAACGGGCTCCGCCGGAGTAGAGTTTCTGAGCCGAAAAGCTCTTTTTTCTCGGAGTCGTTGGGCGCTCCAGAGTTTTCTTCTAGCGCTAGGGGGATTTTGGGAGGTTTAGAGAGACAAAGAAAAATCTGGAGGTGTGAAGAAATGAGAGTGGAAGGGGTTTTATTTATAGGCTGAAATATGGCTCAACTTGGTTTCACATGTCACCGTCTGGTGGCAAGACTTGGGGAGAAAGCAATGATCCAGATTCAGCCATGTCACCCCCTTTGCAGCAACACCCTTCTGACTACTAAACCCCATAACTTTTTCATACGAGCTCTGTTTTTACGTTCTTTACATTCACGCGTAGATGGAGACATAATCTACAACTTTCGTTTAGACTCCGTTGGCTAATTCTCGACCGATTTTAAATTTAATAGTATGAGAGTATTACACTGTTAACGACCGTGTAAAATTCATAAATTCTACATACAGACTCCGTTTTCGACTGTCTTTCGATCGTTGAGCTCCTATTAATGAGATATTCCATTCTCATTTAGGTTATGTCGGCTAAATCATAGAAAAACCGTAACTTCCTCATACGAAGTCAGATTTTGGACGTTCTTTTTATGTACGTTCTTGGTTTAACGTCTACCATAACTTTCGTTTAGATTTCTAAGGCTAAAAAGTAATTTATCAAAAATTCACTTCTTGCGTTACGCGGTGCCGTGCCGGTTTAGCCGTAAAACTTCAACGGGTCATAACTTCTTCGTTATAACTCGAATTTCAGCGTTCTTTATATGTACGGAACCCTTTTGACATATACTATAACTTAGTTAAGATTATTTATTCTAAATAATCTTCTATCAAAAATTCATTTTTTGACGCTTATTGTCTCCAAATTAACTAGCCCGAATCTGTAGGCGTTACTATGTCTATCTTCATGTCTCTTATACAATTGTTGCATATCATTCAATGAATGGTTTTTTGCAAATAAATGTCATTGAATGTTTAAACAACACTTATTGACAATCTATACAAACTTTTTCTTGTAGTTCTTTTAGAAAATCTTATTAACAATCTATACAAACTTTTTCTTGTAGTTCTTTTAGAAAATCTTATTAACAATCTATACAAACTATTCCTTCTATCTAAGGTGTTGGTTATCAGTGTAAACATATCTTACTCAAACAAAACCTTCATTTGAAATTCTTTGACGTGTATACACAACTATTCACAAAGTAATCACGAGATATAGACATTCGTGTGCTTCCTCATGATTTTTGTTTTACCTTACAGTTCTTGTTAGTATACGGGCTTCATTTTCTTCTAGTAGTTAGTTTGTATACTACTTGTACATCAAAGTGATGAACATCTCATCATCTTCGGAAAACGAGTCAAACGAATCCATAAAAGCTTTTCTTGTAAATTTGTATAAAAATATAAAAAGATAATAGTGCTGTAAAAAGGATTAATGGGGATTGAGTTACATATATATATATATATATATATATATATATATATATATATATATATATATCTGTGTGTGTGTGTTGTAAAAATCAGTTTTTGCAACCGATTAATTGGCGCCTAGATGCTTGGCGGTACCCAACTGCCTAGGAGTAAGTGTTTGAGGGTTGGCTAGGCGCTTTTGGTCAATATCGGTCAAAGTCAGACCAAATCGATCTAAATCGGACATAATCGGCCAACTCGGACTTTAAATCAGTCCAAATTACTCTACCCCAAACTAAAGAACTCTCCAACCTAATGGATCCAACTAGCCCAAAGCTCAGCTGATTTTATTTTTAAAGGAGATAAATGCCCTTTTATGAGTTATTTATGACATCTTTTATTTTTCCACCATCGATGTGGGATATGTGCAATACAATTTTTTTGTGTCAACTTCCCCTGCTACAACCAAGAACACCACCTACTTAGTCGATTATCACCAATTGCTAGCCACCATTACTAATTCACCTTCACATCAGAGCAATCAACGCCACCACCTTCATCTGCCATCATCACCATAGACCATCCTCACCATAGTCCTACCGAACCACCTCAGTAGAACTAGAAAGTCATCTATTGAACACTTCTATAGGTCCATCCTCCTTAAAACCAAACATACAAAGAAATAAGAAGAAAAAAGAATAAGGAGGTTGGGTTGTTCTCTTTGCTGCAACAAGAAGACGGGAAAGCCGTCGACATGATCCTTATTGTTGTTGGTTTCCTTTTTTAAGATGATGAATAGTGGCAGTAGGTTGTAAGCTCGGTATAATCAGACTACACAGGTGAAGGGGTTTGTGAGGGGAAAGGTAGCGACAACCACTTTTTTTCTTGGGTAGCCGAAAACCAAGGAATTTGATTTCTTTCTTTTTTATTTCCTTTAATCGATAGTCTGATCAAGTAATGAGATCAAATACCCTTCCTTGTTTGTTATTTCTTCATCTTTTTCTGGTTCGAGGTTTAGATTTATGTCTCGGTTGTAACAGGTAGGGCAGAAGTGGTGGTGATGTTGGTTGGAATGAAAATGAAGAAGAAGCATGAAAGAAGCACACAAGCTGTTAGATGAAAATCATCAAAGAGTTCATTGTTGTTCTTGGTTTAATAAAAGGGGTTGTTTAAACCATAATTTTTTCTAGAGTTTTTTGAACATAGATGTTGATAGGAAAATTATAATGGGTTATTCGTTTAACCAACAACTTATTACCAGATTGAATCTTTTTGACTAATTATGACATTCTAACTCGTGATTATGTCTAACCATCAAGTTTAGTTCTTCTTTTGTTTTCAATTTTAGTACGTCTTACTAGTATGAACATTTAATGTTATATTCTTAGTATTAATTTTATATTTATTAATTTTTTAATAATTCTTTTTATAATTAATGGTCATCGATTAATCCTCACCTAGTTGATTAATTCATTGCCCTCAGTCCACCGTCGAGCCTTCGTCGATCGTTTTCTGCAACCTATATATATATATATATATATATATATATATATATATATATATATATATATATATATATATATATATATATATATATATATAAATGGAAGAGTTATATGGAAAACAAAAAAAAAAACCCTAAAAATCATAAAAATGCATAATAAAAATACTTCGAGAACACAAATCTTTTTTTTTTTTTTTTTGACTTTTTATTCTTAAAAATCGCAACTTTTTTATAAATTCAGTAAAAAAAATTTTAAAAATGATATTTTATTTTTTATTTTTTTATTATTTATTATTTATTTTTTGGTATTTTTTTCAAAATTATTTTCAAAAAAATTATATAGAAAGTTGCGATTTTTAAGAATATAAAGTCAAAAAAAAGATTTGTGATCACTAAATATTATTTTTATACATTTATATGATTTTTAGGGTTTTTTGTTTTCCATAGAACCTAAACCTATATATATATATATATATATATATATATATATATATATATATATATATATATATATATATATATCTTCAAATACTAATAAAAGAGTAGTTCTTTTTTCATGTATCACCATATTAGACCTTCTCATTAATGTGATGCTATTGGTTAATGTATTTGTTCCCTATTTTAAATTTAAATTTAGATTTTAAATTTTATATTATTGTTTTCATTAATTCACAAATAGAAAATGTCTAATATATATTAAAAAGTAATTTTACATACTTATTTGAATCAACGATTATAATTTCACATAACTAATAAAAGTATCTCTTAATTAATAATTTATTTAAAATAATTGATTAATAATTTTGAGTTTTTACTATAAAAGTTTAATTAATTTTATAACCGTGGTTCCCACGGGTTATAAACTAATATATATATATATATATATATATATATATATATATATATATATATATATATATATATATATATATATATATATATATGGTGAAATACTTTTCACATCTGTTAGGTGTCAGAATGTACCAATAAGAATTTAGTAAAAATTAAATTATTATTTAATCAAATAAAGATAGATATTAAATGATTTCAATAATTATATTTATATTAAATGATATCCATAATTATAATTATTTTTTATGGAAATTAATTAAATATGCCATTAATATCAGCAATAATATTATTTCAAAATGAATTCGAATCTAGTTTTTCATGTATGGGTTAATATTTTGTTTTATTACTCACTCACTCAAAATACAACAAAGTTGCCTGAAACATGGAGAATGAGAGTGTATTCTAATAGACTGAGAGTTTATTCTAGATGAATAAGAGTAAATTGTAACAAAATGATAGTGTATTCATTTGTTGTATTTTAAGTGAGTGAGTCCATAAATAAAATACAAACCATACATGAAAACCTATATGTGAATTCATTCTGAAAGAATGTTATTGTTGATATTAGTAACGAATTTAATTAGTTTACATAAAAAAATATATAATTATGTATATCATTTAATATATACATACAATTATGGACATCATTTAATATTGATCTTTATTTAATTAAATAATTGTTTAATTTTACAAAATTCCTATTGGTGCATTATAACACACAATAAATGTAAGAAACACATAAACATAACTCGTTATATATATATATATATATATATATATATATATATATATATATATATATATATATATATATATATATATATATATATATATATATAATCAAATTTGACCATTTGTAGTGGTCAATTGAATTAAATAAATGCGTTGAGCAACGTCGAGAAGCAAATGAGTCTTAACACCACATGAAAGTAGGACAGTTTTTTAAGGGTCTCAAAGAAGTTGAGACTAGCCAACTCAGCCACCTCAACGGTATTCTAGCCCTATACTATAGTCTTATTTTCTGTTAGTCTTTGTAGAACTTTTACTTTTTGGCAGTTTCATGCAGGATTCTAGGTTCCTATATACACATAACACATCACCGACCTTCTAAAAATATTGTTTTTACTTTCTTCTTTCTATTCACTTTTTGTTCTAGTAATAATGTATATAAATGAATTTTAACTTAATTGATCATCAAAGTTCTGAAAATTAAATGTATGATTTGACCATCAAAGTCTTAATTGTACTAAATAACCCATTGAAGTCATGAATTTTTTTTTTTTTTTTTTTTGGGGGGGGGGGGTGGTGGGATGACTATAAAGGGTAACTAACTGTTGAGTTTGTTCTCATTTGGTCCCTTTTCTTTTTTGTACTCAATATACCATCAAACTTGTTGTTTGTGTTCAATATAACCCTTTTGACCTATGATAGTCGATCAAATGGTTATGGTTAACACAAACAAAAAGTTCGATGGTATATTGGATACATAAAAAAAGGAAAGGGACCAAATGAGAACAAACTCAACAGTTGGTTACTAAACTTAAGTTTCCTAATTCTTTGATACAGAAAGGTGACTAAACTGAAAAAGACAAAACATGTAAATAGAAACTAAATGAATACAACAAAACATTAAACTTACTAACTAAAACGACTTAATTTCTAGCAGAAAGCAAAGTCACAAATAAGTGGTAAACAAAAGTTAAGAACTAAGTATTTTAAACTCTAATCAAACATTCTAATACTATGTAGTTATGTGAAATATTTTAAAATTATATGTCATATTCTAATTTCAAACATTTTGTTTTTGTTGGAAACAATTCAAACTTTTGTTAAGTAATATGTCAGGTATTATTTTAGACATCTTAATTTTATTGAAATAACTTGTTTTAAACATTTTTGTTAAGTAATGTGTAATATATATTTTTAAACAAAATGGATTTAATTGGAAACAACATGTTTAGAACATTTTTAAAACTTTATTGTTTATATCCTAGTTTATTGTTTTAACAAAAGTATGGTTTATTTTTTTGATGCAGATGAAATAACAAAATTACCAAATCAAGGGAAATGAGTTTTTGGTCCTAAAGAAAAGAATGTACGACAAGGTTTATAAAAAATTGTAGTTCATGGTGCCTCATCACATAGCTCATAAACTAATCAAATACACGCCAACAAAATATGAAACAAGTATATATTACAATGTAGTAGTAATTTTAGAATATATGATGTATAATTTTGACATTCAATTTGTGTTATGTATTTTAAAGAATAATAGATGTAATGTTATAGTTTATGTAATGTAATGTTAGTAATACTCTATGTTTTATGTTACAATAAGTATATGTATAATAGAATAATACCTAATTAAATTTAGGCTTGTTTAATACTCATTGATACATTATTATTCTGGCTATTCTAACTATTTAAGATTTAATATTGTGTTGAGATTTGATATTCTAAAACCATGTGTAATATTCTGATATTAAAGTGTAATATTCTAATATTTTAATGTGTAAAATGAAATTATATTATGTAACATTCTAATATTATAAAATCTGACTGACAAAAGCTTCTTAACCTGGCATAGGAAGCGATGCAGTGAAATGAAGATTGTTGATCGAATTTATAAAATATTTGCAAGAATTTATTGATTAATGAATTTGGAGTCTTTTTCTCTTTGAATATTGGCTATATTCTCTATATTTTAATTAACATGTATGGCTGAATGTTTGGTAAATAGTAGTTATGGTTTGAATGTTTGAAGATTGGTGAATATTTAATAAACAAATACTGTGGTTGAATAATAGTTATGTTTTAAATGATAATACATGTAATTTTGTAGTTTATGTCGTGTAATTTTAGTAATATCTTTCACATATTAGACCAGTTTAAAATTAAATTCTTTGTGTAAAATATTTCATCAAAATCATATTGTATGTTTTATGTAATAACAAGTATATGTATAATATTCTAATAGAATAATTTTATGTGTTGTTCGTTATTGTCAGTTGATGTTTATGTCTTTTTTAGATTAAAGTCACTATTCAATGTAAATTTTATAAGTAGAATGTATGATGTTTAAAATCATTAGAATGTTGTAGTTTATGATGTATGATGTTTATAATATAATAAAATAAAGTTATAGGTTTTATAATATATATGTAGAATGTTTTAATAGAATAATATTCTGTAAAATTCTATGTTATATGCAAGATATTCTAATATAACAATATCTAATTAAATTTTCGTTTTTTTAATACTAAATGATATGATATTAATCTAGTTATTCAAAAAATATTCAATATTATTATAATGTGTTGTTAATATGTAATATCATGAAGTTATTTGTAATAATTATTAAATTTAAGCGTAGTATTCTAAAATTATGTTGTAACATGTACAATTAACTTACATCATGTAAGATTTTAATATTATATGAAATATTATGTAACATTCTAAATTTACAGTTTATAGTGTTATAGGAATATATAAAATACTCTATAGACAAAAATTGATTTATAGAAAAGAAAAGTTTATAATGTTAATGTGTAATAATCTGAAAGACTGTAATATGATGTAATATTATATTATAAGATGAAATATTCTAATTCAGACCATCATTTCTTTCAAGTGTATAGGAAACCAAATAATATGTAGGAACCTAGACTAATAAACTTTTGTATACGAGTGAAAAACATATAAGTTTATAAAATAAAATGAATACTTTTAGGATAAAGATCAAACATTTCTCTGGAAGTTGAAACATATTCTAAAACCTCATAGATTAAAAACCAAAATTTCAAGTTTGTATTATAAAAAATATATCACAAGGTTACAGTATTTACTAATATGTTGTTAATTGATACGTAATATTATGAAATTTTATGGAATATTATGATATTAAAGTGTAATATTCTATATTGTGATATAACATATAAAATGAACTTATATTACATAAGATTCTAAAGTTATATTTAATATTCTGAATATACATACTATTATAACAGAATAATTTAATTAGATTGTCTATATTCAAGTTACAACTTAATATTCTTATAGAATAATGCTATAGGATGTTTGTATATATAGAACATTATAAATAGAATGTAACACTAAATGATTATATGAAAATCAAATATCGAACTAGAATATAACAATATATATGTAATAAAATTAAAATAATGCATAGTTTATTTGTAAATACGAATGTAAAAGTAAAAAAAAATTAGAATATAGTGTTATCGTTTTATTCAATTACCTCAAATACATCACTTGAAACCAAACAAAATATATATATATATATATATATATATATATATATATATATATATATATATATATATATATATATATATATATATATAAAAGCAAATTTACAACATTCTACTACATTAAATGAGATACTCCAGGAAGTTATTATCGAGTCACATTCTATATAGTTCCATTCACGACTTACCAAAAAAGTTGTAATGATAGAAAACATGAAAGTTTTAGCTAATTTCATAACTGTATGTACCACTTTACATTATGAAAGGGATGAAAGGGGTTTGATGGGTATTAGGATATATATTTTCTGCAATAACAATGTTTAAAGTTACACAAATGTGGAGAACAATTTCATCAAGAAAGAAATAAAAAGAGTGCAGGGAGTAAATTAAACCAACATCCTCATTATAGATTTTGATTCTAAAGATAAACTAAGTCCTCATCATCCATCAACTTCTTAGCCACTTTAACTCTTTATGGGCCAAGCACCATTGAAACCAAACATGTCAATATGCTTCTTGAAGTTCTCATCATTAATTAATGGTGGCAAGATATGGATGATATGCTTCTTCCAACATATGCACTGAACATTTGCATCGATGATCGCTGTATGTCCTTCAATCACTGAAAAAAGTAGACCAGTCACCACTAAGTTTAAAAAAATTAGCTTGGAATTTAGCGTCAATATCATTAAATAGTAACAAAGTTTAAAGGTGGGAAGGAAGGAGTGATATATCAGACTCTATATTAGACTCTTTATTTATTTAGGACTTTCATCAAACAGGTAGAGTGCATGTATAATGTAAGAGAATTGGCTTAAGAATAATAATAGTTATGTACATACCTCATTGATTCTATAGAATGAGCACAAAATAACACGAATATACGTTATTTTAGCTTGCTTATCTTCATGTAATATGTGCTCGAATACACAGAAAAAACCAAAAGCTTGAAATTGATAATCGATGGCTGAAATCAAATACTTGAAATGATAATACATTTAAGATGAAGTTAAATTGATAAAACACCTGATTTGAGAGTAAACTCGAATCATCAATCTGATGGCAATCGACATCCGTTGATGATTGATTACCACTGTTGATGAATGGCTAAAAATCATTGATCTGAAAGTGATGAAAACTCGGGGGAAGAAAAACCAAACCTTGATCAATTGATGAAATCATGATGTAGAGTAAAAGCACAACTTGAAAGATCGTTAGCAATTGTTAACGATGAAGATTAGCAGAAATCGATTGAACACTTGAACTTCTACCTTGGATGAAATCGATTATCACAAAGCTAAAATCGATAAAAATCTTGTAATGAATTGTTGATGTCGACAAATGAACATAAACCTCAATCACTCAACTCAAAGCAAATAGAAGATTCATTAGCGAGAATCGAAGATCAAGTAATGTTGATCGATTAGTGTGAATTGGAAGAAAGAATCGAAGCAGCTGGGGTTTGTGATAAAGTGAAGATAACATATCTGATGATCTAAAATTTAACCTAGTGACTAATCTACCCCTAATTAACTAATCTTTTAGATTAATTAGTATTAATCACGTTTTCTTATGAGCCACAAGATCATTTTTTATCAAAGGCTCAGATTTAGTCCTCATGTCTCACAAAATATAGATGATATCAAATAAACTTTTATATATATATATATATATATATATATATATATATATATATATATATATATATATATATATAAACCCATGTAATAATAATATACAATACTTTTAAAAGACTAAAAATGAGGTTTTCTTTTTATCTCCTCGTTTATGTCATGTCAATGCGCCATTAACTCATCCAAAACATACATAAATTATTAACAAATCAAATCTAGAAAAGTCCAAATTAGACATTCAAAAGTCAATTTTGGCGTTCTTTCTTTAATCTCAAAACAATTCATAAATATCTTAAAGCTTACAACAACAATACAATATCTAATAGATGAAAGACTTAAGACTACATAATATCAACAAATTAAAAAGTACCCCACTAACTCTTCTTTGCTTGCATGGCCTTTGCTTCTATTTCCCATGATCATGATTCACATTTAATCACGATGGCACATTGAAGTGGAAAAGCCAGGAGATGACAAAAGCAAAAACCATAGAAGCTAACAAGAAGTTGAGAAACCGATGGCCCTGCCAGAAGTTGCGGGTCTCTGATGTAACCATGGGTGCAGTGGCTCGTGATGGTGTTGAACCATTTGTTTCACTCCATTGGTCTATTGGTTCAGCCTCATCTACACCAGCAACGTTTTTTGCAGTTGATCCACATATCTCACACGTTCTTGATTATTAAGACATAAAATCAAATTAGGCTGTAATAACGAATTAATATACCTTTGGGAAAGGGCTACTCACAAAAATAACCAATAAATATGGAAGGTTTTTTGTAATTAACAAGGTCACCATAAGGTTGATGCATATGAGATTCGGACATTGATCAACTTCATTTCAAAGTGTTTCATATCAATAAGACACTTTGCTAGTGGTTGAATCAAATATAAAAAGTTAACATCCTAAAATACCATTTTTCAAATTTTAGCATAAAAAGCCACGCTGATGAATTTTGAAAAATATATTTTTTGAAAAAATTATTTTTTCAATATGTTTTTAAGAAAATGATATCATTTTGCGAAAAGTTAAAAATCTCACCGTATACTTTTTTTATGGGACCATTTTATGATAAAAGTTGAAATTACGATTATATTTTGACATTACCTTTGCCATTTTGTTTATTTTTGTAATTAGCCCTTTGGGTTATTATGATAATCGTACAAAAGTTGGTCATATGTGCAATTGAATTTTTCCATGAACTTAGGACGCCAACAATAAAATATAGTGACAAGAATCATATGTCATCTCCTTAATAATTGAATTTAATAACAATCTTCAAAACTTTTAGAAAAGTTGCTATGTTGCTGTTGGTTCGAATAAAACTCCACTAGCTACCAAATAAGAAAAAGTGAAAGAAGACGAAGAAAGCAAATTCCATCACTGTTAAAAGATATAGTAGTGATATACACGGTTTTCTATGTTCAAAATACACACAAGAGTACCACGATTTTGCAGATCTTTTTCTTTTTGTTTTCAAACACACAACAAACGTCATCCAAGGTTATTCTTGTTAAAGAAAATAAGAGTAACAACAAAGATATAAACGATTTTCTATGTGCAAAATACACATAAGATGTATTTTCGCAAAGTTTGAATTTTGTAAAGATTTTTATAATAAGATATTCAAAAAGCAAATCCGTAATCCAAAAAATCCATATTACGAATTGGTGGTCGATTTATCAAAACGGTCCCAAAAAAAATTCCAAAGCAAATAAGGCATTGTTACAAGGGTCGGCCCTTTTCTTTTCTTTTCTTGATTTTTATTTCATAAAAAGTAGCTTTGTCGACTTTATTCTGAACTTATTCCTTTATCCTTGTGTTCCTTAAAGTATTTCACTACCTATTTTGAAATAATAAACATGTTTTACCAAGGTTAATATTGTTTTCTTTCTTTCTTTCTTTTTGGCTCCATTCTCTTTTACAATTTAATAATATTTTTTCAGAACCTATCAATGATTGGACAAATTTAATCTTACGATAAAAAGAAGGCTAATCATAAAAAATTACAAATACCAAAAAACGAAATATCACAAAATGTTATATTTTCAATTTTATGCCACAAAATAACTAATTACTTCATGAAAGATAAAATAACCTTTTTTGCGAAATCGTTTTTTCAGTAAAAAACTAAAAAAAAAATGGATTTTTTAAACTTTATTACGCAATTGTCATTTTAGTGACAAAATGATGTCCATTTTCCTCCAAAAAGATATATATATATATATATATATATATATATATATATATATATATATATATATATACACGAAAAATGCAGCAGGGATTACTTGAAAAGGCACTAAACTTAAGTTTCCTAATTCTTTGATAGAGAAAGGTGACTAAACTGAAAAAGACAAAACATGTAAATAGAAACTAAATGAATACAACAAAAACCTTAAACTTACTAACAAAAACGACTTAATTTCTAGCATAAAGCAAAGTCGCAAATAAGTGGTAAACAAAAGTTGAGAACTAAGTATTCTAAACTCTAATCAAAGCAAGAAGCAAAATCAATCCCAATTACAGAAGTTCCAAAGCATAAAAGATGGAAAATATGTAAATGGGTATCTTTAAAAAGTTATAAAATTTAATTCATGGAAGATGGTTTTTGTTAATTACCTGTTGCCCTTAATCTTGAACCAAGTTTCAGCACACTGTTTATGAGCAGCTGCTAAATCGTCTTTACAAGAACAACCCAACTCAATCGGAATCCCATTTCCCGATTCTTGATTGTTTACATCCAAACTCAAATGACAAATCCTACAATCCTTTTCAATCTTCAATAAATGTACCTTATTTCCGCCTCCGCCTCCGCCACCAGTTTCCAGATCCACCGCCGAGGACTCTGAAACAGAGGATGACATCCCAGTTTCCACCACCTCCTCCGGCACCATCCCTGTGATCCCAATACTAGTTCTGTAACTCTCTTCACTCCCATCAGATGATCCAGACTGCCGGCGGGTGTCATCTCCGCCTCCATCGCCGCCACCGGATTCTAAATCGAGTTGGGGTTGTTGTAAAGTTGCCATTTTTAATTATACAGAGAAGAAAAATCGATTTTTTTTTTTTTTTTCATGAATACCCTCTCAGCCAAAAGTTGACGGAGATCTTCATCTCTCTAAATCTTTCCCTGTTTCTTCTTTTCCACTACTTATGTGCCAATTGGGGTGAAGAGTAAAAGGGTTTTGCCTTTCTGTCGTGTTACATCACTTCATCACCATGGTCGGGACTCGGGAGGAGAGAGAGCTTCAAAAGACTCAACATCTGAAAATTGTAGTGGCATAAAAAGCAGAGGAATTGGAGATGATGACGGAAAGAAATATTATAGAAAAAATTGCAATTACACCCCCTCAAAATTTCAACTTTATTGTTATAGGACCTTAAACTTTGAGAACTGGCTCCAACAACCTCAATATCATATTACTCGATTAATACACACTAGGTTGTTCTTATGGTAATATGTTATTAGAAAATGATAAAGATAGTAATTTGTTATAAATAAATTAAAAAAAAAAAAAAAAAAAAAAAAAATCCATCTGCTTACGCCCTCAACATTATGGGACGGTGTTTGTCGTTCAATCTCCCACTAAATTCCATGATCACAATTATAAACTAATAAAAAGAGAATTTATGTTGTTTAGATGAATAAGTTATTTAATAGGTTACTTTAATTTGGCGGTGACTTCTTGTCAATAAAACATGTTTTAGTCTCTCTCTCAAATGTTCAACATATTAATACATAGAGTACAAATATAATAATGTAATGTGATGTAGAATAGTGACAATTTCGTAGGTTGGTGTGTGGTGAGGAAATTGTAGTGATGTAATAATATTTTTGGAGTTGTCAAAGTGTTAGGCACTCCTGATAACCTTAGAATTTCAGAAATAATTATTAGGATTTGGTACAATTTACATGTTTAAATTATTTTTAACTTCCTTTTCATCCAAACGTTTTATCTGGTATTATTATCTTACAGTTATTGGTCCTTATTATCAGTATATTTTAACATTTTAAGCTTCTTTTATGTTATTTGTGTTATTTTTAAACGAAATGAATTATTGTTGTATTAACTAGACGGACTCGCACCTTCTTCCTCAAGTCCTCTCTCTTTTCAAGCTCCCATATTTAGTTCTCTTCATTGAAGAAACGTCATGGTTGTTCCTGTTGGAAGCCTTCTATGGAAAACCATAAACCGCCACCACCACCATCGATGCAGCATACGATAGGAGAAACCATAAATTAGAAACATGATTCCAATCAATCATTTCAATTAAAAAAAATCCAATTACCAAAAAATGTAAACACGATATCAACCATGTTGGATTGACAGGTCAACAAATAAACGAGGGTTATAAAAATAAAATCAAGTCACTCGTATATATACCAAAATATAACAAAAAGAAAGAATCAAAAGATGGACATAGACCAAATGTAACATACTTTTCTGTGTAATGTATATGTTCTTGATATTTGTGAATAAACAATAAAAGCAAAGTATGGAGGATTTTTTTTAAGGGAAATTGACTTATTAAGGTAGCTAAGTATTTCCAATGTTCACATATGTGTAATATTGTTTTTTTTTGTACTCATTTACCCAACTAACTTGTTTTAGCCACTCACAAATAACAAACTTTACCGATTATCGTAGGTTTTGGGTGATGTGGCATCTACGTTGCTTCTGCGTTGCAATACTCATCACCTACATGGCATTGAGAAGTGTTTACATTATAAGAAGGGTGAGATACGAATGGTTATTAATTAAAACCCTAGATCGATCGATGACATCTTCTTCCTCATCTTTTTCTTCTAAACAACAAGACGAATTACAACCAGATCATCCATGTGATTGCAACTTGCCATCTCGTGTGAAGACATCAAGAACCCTAGACAATTCTGGAAGGAAATTCAGAGTTTGTCAAAACTCACTGGTTAATCATTTTTTTACTTCTTCATCATTCAATTTAAAATGTTTTTATAAATTTCTTGAAGAATGGAAAAAGTCCAAACTGTAAATTTTGGCAATGGTTGGATGATGATGAAAAGAGGAAAGATGGAAGAAGGCATTACAGGATGACACCAGAAGAAAGTTGCAATCTTACCTTGTAAATAATCAGCATATGCAAGATGAAGATTAAACAAGAGAAGAACAACAATAAACAAGAACTTGACAAAGTCAATTGGAAATTGTTTACTCATAGACTTGCATTGATTTTCTTGTTTCTCATGTATGTCAAAATGTTGTTTTAAATTATGTAGTTTATTATGATGTAGTATGACTAAATTATGTATGCTTTTGTGATGTTTTGAATGAAAAAAGGTTACATTGGATCATTAGAATGGAATTGTACATTGTAATGGAATTGTTATTAAACTTGGTATTATAAAAGAATTGTGAAACATTGTAATAGAATCATTGGAATGGAAGTGTACAAACATTATAATGTTATTGTGAATCATTGGAATTGAATCATTGGAATGGAAGTGTACAAACATTGTAATGTTATTGTGAATCATTGGAATGGAATTGTTCAAACAATGTAATGGAATTGTGAAACATTGTAATAGAATTGTGAACATTGTAATGGAAATGTGATTACACTGTAATGGAATTGTGATTACACTTGGTATTCTAAAAGATGGTAATAAGTTATAAACAATACAAATGGTAATGCATTGTAAACATTTCAGTGAACATTGATTTCAAAAGATGTGTCAAAAGTTTTACATAACATAGTTAAACATTCATTAAACCCAAAAGATGTGCAAAAAAGTAAAACACTACACACTTAAAAATGCATTTAAGCTATTCCAACTAGTTTTCAAAAGATGTTCCAAAAGATTCCAAAGTTAAAACATGTTAGTCAAAGATGCCAAAACATTAATAACAGTCCAAGAAGCCAAAAGCTGATCCAACTCATACGGATTGTCATCACTGCTTCCTTGTTTTTCCTTTCACTTCTTCCTTATCTTAAGTTTTGTAATTATTTCTGAAGGTTTCCTTGCCCTCTGTTCCACTACAACTTGAAAAGATGGTATTTCCACTTGATATTGAAATATAATTTGGTTAGCATCTTCAACTTGAACTTGCACTTCAGGTTGAACTTTAGCTTGAACTTCAGGGTGAAATTCAAGTTGAACTTCAGGTTGCACTTCATCTTGCACTTCATCTTGAACTTCAAGTTGCACTTCATCTTGAACTTTAGGTTGCACTTCAGGCTGCACATCATCTTCAAATTCAACATCAAAAGAGTCCACTTCACTTTCAGGTTCTTTTTCAACTTCACTCTCATTGTCTATACCAACTTCATGTGCCAATGCAACCTTCACTTTACCTATTTTGCATTACTTGAAAGGTTAAGTTATGCCAAATATGTTAAGTTATACAATATATATATATATATATATATATATATATATATATATATATCAAACATACCAACTTTCTTGGGTTTCATTTTGTAACAGCCCGGATCCCCAGGTATCTTTACTTTCATATTTTTGATATTCTGTGAGGGGACTCGGCGAGTTGGAGGTCGAACTCGCCGAGTCGGGTCGCGGTTTTGGGCGGAGGTTCGCGTTCGGACTCGGCGAGTCCGTGCTGTTTAATGAAACCCTAATTTCCCGGTCCTAAGCCCTATTTAAAGGACCTTATGGCCTTCATTTGCGGCCACCTTGAACCCTAAGAGCACCCATACGACTGTGAGCCCTTGTGAGTGTGTTAGGAGGCCATTTGTTCATCATTTTGTGTATTATTGCAAGAAAGGAGGGAGCAGATCAAGCTTGAAGAGTTGGGGAGCTTGGATCTGCTTCTATTTCATCAAGGGAACCTTCTTGAGGTAACTTTCAGAGCCAAACTTCGTATTTTGGGTTGATATGTCAAATCTAGGGTTTCTTCTTGCATTTCTTGGCTTAAATTGGAAGTATGAAAGGTCCCATGGAGATATGGAACCTAGATCTGGACCTTAGCAGGTCCAGGAGGCCCCATTTGACAAGCTTTATGTCCATTCTCTTGAGTTAGAAGCTAGGGTTGCCATATTAGAGGTTATTTCTCCAAAATGAGCCTTGTATGCGTTGCATGGCGACCAAGACTGAGACTTTACGTGACAAATGAGCTTGGGAAGGCCAGATCTATGTATGTATGGAACGGATCTGACCGCAAAAGCCAGTTTTAGCTGGTGCATGGCATGGACTCGCCGAGTCTGAAGAACAGACTCGACGAGTCGCTTAAAGATTGTCCTTGAGACCACCCAGTGTGTAGTCCTGACTGAGTTGGGGGTGACCCAGTGAGTCGCAGAGAGTTGGAAAGGTCTTGACAGGTGGACCGAGTCAAGTTGGGACTCGCCGAGTTGTCCTTGCGACTCGGCGAGTTGAGTCACGGTGGCCCCGTGATTCAGGCCCAGGTGGAACTCGTCGAGTCGGGGGAGTACTCGACGAGTCAAAGGGAAAATCCTTGAGAGTTGGTTAAAACGCGTAGACTCGCCGAGTCACTATGGTGCACTTGCCGAGTCTGGTCCAAATTGACCAAAGACTGTTGACCAAGTCAACCTGTGTTGACTTGATATGGATGGTCAACCTTAGTGGTACAAGTAATAATTATAGATTCATGATATCATAGGAGGATTACAGCTCGAGGGTTCGAGCACGAGTGATTCTAGGATTCACGATTAGCGACTTAGCGAGGCATACGAGGTGAGTCTTCTCACTATACTGTACCCGGAAGGGTTTTGACTGTGTGATCGGAAGGTCGAATATGATATGAGATATATGCTTTATGTGTGTTAAGTTATTCGTTATATGTGCCATGTATGATATGTTGATTTGGGCCGGAAGGCACCATGTTATGGTCCGGAAGGCGTGGTCATATGGACTATAAGGTTGACGTGGGTAGGACCGGAAGGTTTACCCAGTCGGGACGGAAGTCCCCTGAGACACATGGACCGGAAGGTCAAGGCCTGGAAAGGCGTATGTGCGTAGGTTGTATTTTGGGGAACTCACTAAGCATTTATGCTTACAGTTGTTGTGTTATGTGTTTCAGGTACTAGCGAGGACCGTGGGAAGGCGCCGGCGTGATCGTACACACACTCGGAGAAACCATTTTGTGATCTTTTATGTAATCGGTTGTGACTAAATTCTTATATTGGAACCTAAACTTATTACTCATGTTTTGATGATTGTAAAAATGAAAAATTTTTGGTTTGGAATTTTATGATGTTACACATTTTCTTTGAACTTGCATTTGATGATTCCTCAATTGGTTTTTGAGGGCAGGTTGTTCTATTATGCCCACTTTCCCTACATATGCTGTATTTCTTCACACTACCTCTTTTTGTGTCTGAATGCTTTTTTCCTTGGTTTTCTCTCTCAATCTGATCCATTTTTCCTTTTGTTGATGGTCTTCCTGGTAGCCTTCTCCTTTTGGGGGGAAATGGCTTGATGTAGTCTACATGAGGCCACATATCAACACCATTAAGTGGGTTAATGGTATACCTATAATAGTTTAAGAACATTGTTGTGGTAAACCATGGTGATACATACCCCTCTACATCCCTATTGAGGTTTGCAATGCAAGCATACCCATGCACACAAGGGTAACTTGTTAACTGCCAAGTTCTATAGGCATATGTCATGCTACCAATATCCACAACATATGCATCATACCCAAGTTTGACTTCATACTGTTGATAACCAGATGGTATAACTTTCCAAAATCTATCCACATACACATGTTAAAAGACAAATATATATAAGGACAAACATTTTTAAGCACTTACCTTTGAAGATCCCTAAGCTTGGACAAGTTTAATCTAATGGAAGGACATATGGTTAAATCCCAAGATTTCCCCTTAATCTTCTGTCTATAAATCCTCTCCATCACATAAATTTGAATTTCTTCTAACATGATGATTAGTGGTCTCTTCCTGGCAGTTTCAATCACTAAGTTGAAACTCTCAGATATACCATTTTCGTATGCATCACAAGCCCTATCAGTCTGAAAAAATGCTTTACTCCAAGTTTTAGGGCCCTTTTCCATCAAATGATCATAAGCTAGTGGTTCTACTTTCTTGATTTCATTCATATGTTGCTTAAATTTTGCAGGGGTAGTAGATGCAGCAGCATACTACAAAAGCTTTCTAAATTGTTGGTCCTTAAACCTTTTCATGAAGTTAGCACATATGTGCCTAGCACATTGCCTATGCTCCGCTGCTGGAACCCTTTCCTTCACAGCCTCAAGTAATCCCTGTTAGGAATAGACACAACACATAAACAACATAAACAAAACATAAGCTCAAATAAAGATGGAAAGAATATAAATTGATTACTTTGTGTTGGTATGATATCAAGGTTAGTCCATGACTAGCTCCCATTCCAAGGTCCTCAATTAGAAGGTCAATAATCCACTTCCATGTTTCCTTACTTTCCACTGATACAACAACCCAAGCAATAGGATATATATGGTTATTTGCATCTCTACCTATAGTAGAAAGCAACTGACTTCTACATATTCCATTTAGGAAGCAACCATCTAGTCCAATTATCCTCCTACAACCTTCAATCCATCCATCCTTCAATCCCTTGAAACATACATAAAACTTTGAGAAATAAGTGGTTCCATCAGGCATGCCATCTACATCCATCTTCACTGTTGATCCTGGGTTAGTGTAACATCCCAAAATACAGGCCAAAAAGTTTCATTTGAATTAAGTTAGTAAATAAAACCAACAGTATAAAAACATTCATAATAATATCTCATGTCAAAACCAAAGTATCAATAATCAAAACATAGTAGATTCACCTCGCAATTTTGGCAGTCCCTACAGAAATCTCTAGGAACTAGGCTAGATATGAGTACGACCTACCATCCACAAACCGACGGGCAGAGCGAGCGCACCATACAAACATTAGAAGATATGTTGAGAGCCTGTGTGATAGAATTTGGTAAGGAATGGGATACCCATTTACCGCTTATCAAATTATCCTATGATAACAGCTATCACACTAGTATTAAAGTCGCTCCATTCGAAGCTTTCTACGGTCGCAAATGCAGATCACCCCTGTGTTGGGCCGAAGTGGGGGATACTCAGCTAGCTGGGGGGGCAAGTCCCTGATAGCACCCTTACTGGGCCTGAAATCATAAGGGAGACCACTGAAAATATTGTTCAAATTTGGGAAAGACTGAAGACGTCTCGTGATCGACAAAAGAGTTACGCAGACAAGCGATGCAAACCCTTGGAATTTCATATTGGAGATCGGGTACTAATGAAAGTTTCCCCTTGGAAAGGAATGATATGTTTCGGTAAACGTGGGAAACTAAACCCGAGGTACATCGGACCATTTGAAATCCTTGCCAGGATTGGTCCCGTGGCGTAATAACTCCGATTACCACAAGAGCTTAATAACGTACACCCTACCTTCCACGTATCAAACTTGAAAAATTGCCTATCAAATGAGACTCTAGTGATACCACTCGACGAAATCGAAGTTAGCGAAAATCTCTACTTCGTGGAGGAACCAGTCGAGATCATGGATCGGGAGATCAAAAGAACGAAACAAAGTCGCATTCCCATTGTGAAGGTTCGTTGGAATGCAAAACGAGGACCTGAGTTCACCTGGGAACGCGAAGATCAAATGAAACAAAAATACCTGCATCTCTTCCCAAACACTTGATGTCCCAGCCAAAACGTAAATTTCGGGACGAAATTCCCTCTAACGGGGGTATGATGTGACAATAGTCAACTTCGGGTCAAGTCAAAGTCAAACAAAGTCAACAAGTAAAACCAGACGACTCATTTAGCCCTTGTATATTAGGGTTTGCAATTGTATATTTACTAAATAAAACGCTATTTTATTGAGAAAACATCAATTGGAAAATCCGTACGTTTGAATTTCGATAGCCGTGATAATGCTAAACATTGAACCAAAGGGGTAAAACACTATTACACACTCATCGGGAGTGTGTAGGACACTAAAACATGGCTTAATGGGGTTTACGGACCTTGCATTGTGAAGCTAAACACTCAAAAATGTCACAAACAAAACCTCTCTCAATCGTATTTACTCTATCTCTCTCTATGTTAAATCTCTCCCAAATCTCTCTCTCAAAAGTTCTCATAACTTTTTATAGTCTTTCGGGCCATCCTGACCCTTAACTGGGTCAAAAACCGCATAAAACGGGGTAAAAATGGGTAAAATAGCCTTAAAGAACCGAAACCCTCCTTTAAGTGCCGAAGCCTCTCGGACCGAAACTAGGAAGAGCCGAAACCTCCTGAGACCAAAACCGAGACCCCGGAAGCCGAAAGCCGAAAGCCGAACCAGCCAAGGACCGAGACTGAGCCTCGCCTTCGGCTACTTTCCTTCCCTTCGCACCTTTGGTCCTCCTTCCCCTTCTCTCGGTTTCTCTTACAAGACCGAACCCCACTCTCGGTTCCCCATCTACTTTTGGTTCTAAGGGCCGAGATCGAACCTTCGGCCAGGAACTTCGGATTTTGAAAATTTTCACCCGATTTTCAATATTTTTAGTTTAAGCTCGTTTTTCATCATTTTAACGCGAGATTTTCACCTAAAACTTTATTTTAAAAAAATGAAGACACAAAATACATAATTAAGCACGTTTTTAATGCCAATCTTATCCAAGATTTAGTGGGTGAAGTACAAGGGGGTGGAGTGTTGACTTATCTTTAGCTTATGACACAAGCAACCCCTCACACCCACTCCATGACCGGCCATACTTCTTCCACCATACCCAGGTCTTGTTAATGTACTTTTTCAATCATTTCCAACCTTTTCCACATTATTAGAGCTGGAACAGCATTCCACACTCCTCACTTCACTCATTTCTCTTATTTTGCCAAAAAATCAAACACAACTTTCTCTCACGTTCTCTCTCTAAAAATTCGAGATTTAAGGCTGATCATCAAGCATTCTTGAACTCTTGGTAAGTATGATTCATCTTCTTTGTGATGATTACACTTCATTTTACTCAAATAATTGATTTCTTACACAAACTCCATCAATTTTGTGTTAGATTCTTGAATCTTCAAAGTAATCCTCCAAGTGTTCTTGAGTTGAACACTTCTCGTCTCCAACATTCATCTACTGAAATCATTCTATATGATTTCATACCCCTATACTTTCATATTTTCTTAATTTTTAAGGGGGAATACAAGTTAAATCACCAAGAACACAACTAAATGTTTATAACAGCTTTCATCAGAAAAGTTGGACTCCATTCACGAACTGTTTTGGCCGACTTAAACATTTTTTTTACAAAACTATATTAGATGCATATAGTTCAGGTTTATACCTTTAAAATGACTACTTTCACATCTCCATGTGATTTTTCTACAATTTATGGTGATTTTTACCAAACTGCCTATCATTCCAAGAATCAATCCGGACCAGTCTGGGTTTATGGACGCTGTCACCTAAGTTGGAGGTCACTAAAAATCATGGAAAAATTTATGAACAAACTAGACTCATTTTACAAACTCTCAGAATTTATGGATTCTGATTTGGATCTATTATGAAGTTTTTATAAATTTTCTAATAACAGTGATAGAAACTGTTAATAACAAAAAAAATGCTAACAATTTCATTTCACCTTGTAACATGTCGAGCAAGGTGTTTATCTTTATGTGAGTATATGTTATTGAAAACAAATGACATTTTGTCTTAGTATATGGGCAAGCATCAGTTAATAAATGGATTTTGATATATATACACGGAATGTAAAAGATAACAAATTGTCATAATCAAAGCACATCCATTACATACAAACATTTGAATAAACTATGTTAAATATAGTTTACATACATTACCACTACTATCCTTGTTTTTGATAAACTATAATAGGTATAGTTTATGATACACTACATAATACATACATTTCAAAAGGGTACATTTATACGAAAATGGATTTTCATTACATTACACGTAAATTCGTTAATAACTTTGTGAGATATTCGCTTCACATTTACCATTAAGTCCTGTATTGAACCAGAGTCTCCTGGAGGGAGAGAGTGACAGTTGTATATAGATCTATATTGGGTTTGACAAACCCACACTTTAAATGCATGCAACAGTTAGACCGGAAGGTCTGGGGTGACAAATGTCATAAACATTTCCGACGTCTTAAGAACGTCGTATCAGGCCAACTTGGTCATAGTATGGTTATAATAAACTCACAGAAAGTATTAACAAACATAAGAATTTACGGGAATTTTATTTAATTCAAACGCGTTTATGTCGATTTAAACACATATCATTTTCTATCAGTAAGAGAGATTACTTATACATTTTGGTCTTCGGATATAAGACTACATTACACATTTTAAGGAAAATATCAAATTTTTTTGAAACAAACATGACATTTACATGAGAAACACTTTTATTAAGTTTTAAAACAAAAGCTTATGAACTCACCAAACTTTGTGTTGACACTTTTTCAAACAACTTGTATTCTCAGGAAATCACTAAACAGTTATCAAAGTGCATTTTGAGGATGGGGCGTTAAGGCGTCAACATTTCATGTTTTGTCAACATATTGTAATTGATTTGAAAACATGTAATTCATACAATGATGTAACTCTTTCAATTATATATATGTTGGTTGTGTTTGCTTAAATTACTATTGTACTTGTGGTTATGATACTATACATGAAGTCCTCTACCCCCAGATCTTTCCGCCATCCTTGGTTTGGGGGTGTGACACCCGTAGACACAATCCCAGCTGCTGAATGACAAATTTCCGAACTGTCAATATCAAAACATCACCCAATTAATAATTGGGTTCCAACATATGTCCATAAGTCCATGTTTCAGTAAAAGACTGCTTTACCCCTATCTTGGCTTGATTCAAGCCCAAGGCCCAATCCAAAGGCTCAAAAGTCAACTATGAGTCAAAGCCCAACACATGGCCCAATTTTCCAAATTGGGCCTAGACCTTTTCGTGGTCTTATTCTAAGGCCCAACCATTTATTCCAGTCCAACATTTGACATTCTAATGGCCCAATATCATATAATCATTAATACCCAAACTATGGCCCATCTATTGCCCAATTTTCCAAATTAAGCCCAAACCCCTTACATGGGCCTTACCCTAAAGCACATTAAATTATTCTATTCCATTTGATTGTTATTGGATGGACTAATATTGGCCCAATCACCAAAGCCTAATAGAAAAGCCCAGCAATAAACCCAAGTGAAATTAGGGTTTCATATAAAATGACAATTAGGGTTAAGTGTTTCTCACTTAACCCATCAATACCATCCCTATTCTAAATAAATCATATGGTGTGATTGGGCTTAATATACAATTCCATTCCAATGGCCCAAATGTGGGTCCCGATAAGTCTAAGCCCATAAATCCAATATTTGGATTTTCTAAACCCTAATAGGTATCCAATCCCATATTAGCCCAATAAGCCTAATAGCTAGGTCTTTTGATCAATTAGGGTTCATTAGGACCATTAGTCACATGTTTGGGCTTTTAGGTCAATTAGGGCTTTATTAGGCTCATTAGGGTTTCATTGGGCCCACTAGGGTTTATTAGGCCCATTAGGGTTTCAGTCCCTTTGTCCAAACATCCCAAACGAGTCACAATACAAACGAGGCACACCGCCACCCGACATGGCGGCCAGTAGCGGCAACCACCTCCATACAGTGGGGTTTTCAGTTTTCTTTTCATTATTACAACTCCAGTTACAATATTACAATGAAAAATACCAAATGGACATGTACACACACACACACACTAAAATACAACCACACACGACCGAACACGGTAACAGCCACCACCTCACGGTGGAGGTGGTGGTTGTTCTCGTTTTCCGACCAACCTATACACAACTCATACTCAACGGAAATGCAAACACCCCTGTTAGTTTCTTGCAACTGGATCCATCCACCCACCTGGTGGCGGTTGACAATAGCAACATCAATGTTAGCGACATCAGCGACGAATTTCGGTGACAGCTGCCACCGTGAGGTGGTAGCAGAGGTTCTCTTCATTCCCAGTTGAGCATCAACATGCATACAAAAATAAACACGATCTGAAACACACACCCATACATGAAACGACCCACACAGCCCTACCATGAACATATGCGAGTCGGCAGTCCACACCAAACAAGGAAACACAACCGCAATCATCTTCTCGGTGACAAGCGACGGCCGGAGGCAACATCAACATGACGGCGGCGGGCATAGGCTCAGGCAATAGCTAAAGAGACATGAAAAGGGAGTGTGTGACCCACGAACCATGAACCACGCTTTTCCTGATCTCGTCGTAACTCTTCTTCTTCGTCGGCGACGGAACAAGGTGGCTGCTCCAGTGATCCTTTAGTGGTGGCGAGGAGGTGACGGCTGGGAGGGTGGAGAAGATAAGGTGGTGACTGAGTTGTTATTAGGGTTAGGGTTAGTGATGGCATCGTAAGTTATATATACCCGACACTCACTCAAACTTCATTCCATAATGTCACAAGTAGTCCCTGCCTTCACAATTTCTTTCAAAGTCAGCCCATATTTTACCCTTTTAACCCCTGCCTTCAAAAGTGTTTACAAATTGAGTCCGGAATTTACCATTTATCCCTTATCTTCCAACATCTCTTCATATTAAGTCCCAATAATTACCCAATAGTCCTTGCCTTCATAATTATTTACGAAACCAATCCGAAACTCACACTTTTAACCCTCGATTTCTAAAAGTGTGACAATTAGCTTTTCAAGACCAACCTTTGATATATAACTATTTATTTTAGGGCTATTATTCGTTCATTAATTTTATCAATTTAATTATTTAATAAACGGGGTGTTCCAACTCTCCCCCACTTAAATTAGATTATATCCTGAAAATCACTCCTTATCATCCTTTACACGCTAAACCACTCAAGTAACATGGTCACCATCTTGGCACACCCTGGCCTTCCTAGGGTAGCCGTGACCAATCTTTGTAAATGTAACATCCCAAAGGTACATTCTAAAAATGTCGTTTTAATTTAATAATAAAACCATAGTCATCGAACATTATATAAAAATCATAAACAATGTATCTCAAAATATCGTAACAATTGTCAAAATATCAGAGTATAAACATCCCAGGCTGAACAAATGGTGTGTGCACTGTAATCTTTCCGAGCTCCTCTTTTGAAAATTGAGTACCTAAAACCCAAACTGAAACTTTAAGCATGAAGCTTAGTTAGCTCCCCCAAACTACCACATACCATACAATAACATATAAAGCAAATTGTAACGACCCAAAATTTAAGACCAAAAATTTCTTTTAATAACTCATTACTTAAAGTAAAGTCGTCATTCCAAAACATAATATGAGTATAAGTTTTTAAAACACATGTTCATTATCAGAGTAAACATTCCCGGGCTCTCTAATCTATGGTGCGTGCCATGCGATTACCCCGAGCTCTTCCCTCCGCTACCGGAAGTACCTGAAACGAAAACTGAAAACCGTAAGCATGAAGCTTAGTGAGTTCCCCACCCTACCACATATCATGCATAACCACATACTACACATACTGGGCCTCGCCCGCTATCTTGGGCCTCGCCCACTACCTCGGGCCTCGCCCATTACAACGGCCCCGTCGCTCCAGGCCCCACCTGGCTTTGAGCCCCACTCGGATACAATCTGTTTTACTTAAGCCCCGCCTGTCACAGGGCTTCGCTCGCCAACAATTAATATCACATAAACATATCACAACACATAACTAAACACATACAACTGGTTCTGTCCTTAGGCCTCGCCCATCTACTGCTACTGATGAGACATGGAACCCCGTCCACGCTCCTAGTGGTAGTGAGATACGGGCCCAGCCCACCCTCACTCCTTTCGTAACTTAGGCCTCGCCCCTGTTATGCGACTATTGAGATGTGGAACCCCATACATACTCTGCTATTGGTGAGATACGGGACCTCTCCCACACTCACCCTCCCTACCAGGCACATACATGTATCACACAGACAACAAGTATAAACTATCATATAAACAAATCCTTGGGCACCCGCCCGCTATTACTGGACCTCGAATTGAAAATCATACTACCATACTGTACCTAGGGCTAACCCCCGGGTCTTCCACTCATAACTACATGGGCTGGCATTGTGGCCTTAGACCCATTCACACAAAGGGAAACTCACATGCACTAGCTGAACTTGCTGATGATCTCACTAGCTGCTGCCCGGCAACTCACTGAATTCATGCTCCCCTTGCTCCCCGAATTACCAATATCAATGCAACACTGAGCCTAACTGACCCCCGAAAAACAACCAAGTCAACCTTGGTCAAGGTCAAAGTCCTGGTCAAAGTCAACCTTCCAGGTCGACCCTACTCGCCGAGTCACCCTACTGACTTGCCGAGTTCAAAATGATCAGATTCCTTCCATTCGCGACTCGACTCACCAAGTCAGTCCATGACTCGCCAAGTCTGCCGATTTCTGAGTCCTGACCTGTCCAACTCACCAAGTCTCCACCCGACTCACTGATTCGAGTCTCAACTCGAAGGGTTTGGGGGTTTCGCGACCTGACTCGCCGAGTCCAAGAACAGACTCGCCGAGTACAAGGCAATCTTCATATGACTCGACGAGTTGTTCATCCCACTCTTCGAGTTTCTCCACCAATTCATGCTACTCGTCGAGTCCATTCAGATCTCCTTACATGCAGAGGACTTTTAAGTCATGCATGAACTCCAAACTGTAGATCTACCCTTCCCAAGCCTACTCCCCACGTAAAGTTGCAAACATTACGTGTAGAGAAGGAGATCTAGGCAAAGTATGCTATAAACTAGGGTTTAAGGCAAAGAGACTCCATGATCCACTCAAGGGCTGATACTTTACCGGGTTTTAGATCAAAATAAGCATGGATCTGAGGTAGCAACCTCAGATCTGAACCCCTAGCTCGAAAGGTTACTCTTGTGCCATGAATGCCCAAATACACACATAGATCTAGGTACAAAGAAGGGAAAATAGCAGCTTGTTACCTCCAAGATGAACATCACTGAAGTAGATCCCGGATCTACACCTCCTCCTTTGAAGCAACCTTCTTGATCTTCATGTTCCTTTCCCAAAGTTCCTTCCTCCAAGCTATTTCTCTCAAATGATGGAAGCTCACACGAAATCAAGGGTGTACTGGTTCTCTAGGGTGATATGGGGGCTGAGGGAGGGACATAACTGATGGGTTTTAGCCATAAGAACTTTCCTATGTGCGCATGCAAAACCCTAATGCTTGGATCTAGGCTTTCTAATCAAACATGCTTTGAATCCAAGACTTCTAATGACTATTTAGGTGTAATAACAATATTGAAATAGATCTAGAATCATACCTTTGAATTCCTTGTTGATCTTGTTGTCTTGGAGCTTCTAGAGTCACAATTGTCACTCCTCTAATGGCTTACAAACACAAAATAGCAAGGAGGATGATTTCGGAGAGAGGAGAGGGGAGGAATTCGGCCAGAGTCTCTCTACTTTAGATGGGGTGTCGAATTCCCTCAGCCATAGGGTCTATTTATACTTGTAAACTCCTTAAGGGTTACAGCTTAAACCCTAATTGGATAACTTAGACTTTAAGCTAATCCATATCCTTTCCTTGATAACCCTATGGACGATTTTGGCTTATCCTAGCCTTAGAAATCGTCCAATCCTTTATCAAGAAGGATTTACAGTCTAAAGTTTAACTATCAAGCAATTGACAGTTTATACCCTCTTATTTAATTAATCTCTTTAAGTCACCAAATTAATTCCAATTAATTCTATGACTTATATATATTATTCTTTATATTATTCTCATAATATACTAATAATATTTACTCTCTCTTAATAAATCATCCCATCAAGTTGCTATGGTGAAGGCAATCCAAAAGGACCATGCACAATCGGGTCAAATACTTGCCTAATATAGTTGTAGCCTTAGATACTATTCCAACAGTCTCCCGCTTGGATAAGTCTAGTAACTATATGCACAGGTACATTCCGATTTGCAATCGTAGCTCTCAAAGACACTGTCAAGCTCTGATCTAATAAATCTTGTCCTTTAGATAAGGGATCGTACAGTCCTCTGTTAGATATCATGCTGACAATACTATGGAATAGTTAGTCTAGCATTTGGTTTCTCGATCTCCGATTTATTTGACATAGAACTTAATCGAACACATCAATTCAGTTCTGGTCGGGCCCGACACATAAGTCAAATCAAATCATCGAGCGGCCGAGACATCACTTTTTCCTTCTTAGGATAAAAGTTACAGATAAACTTCGACTTATATGCATTTACCTATTCATTAACCAACTACACACAACAATGTGTTTTATAACATCGAGTTACCAATGCGTTTTTGCATTATCAATGTACAATCAATTAACCAATAACAAACCATATATCTAGGTTTTAAGACTATATGATATTATCGTCTTGCAATCACCCATTTACTATCACATTCCATAAGGTGATTCTAGCAAGCGCGGGTTTGTTCCAATGCTCAAACCTAGTTCATAAGCACTCATGAACGTTGCAGCAATCTTTTGCTATGTCTAACACCATTTAGACACTCTACATACCTATTCATGACAATATTCAATCATATCTACTTCCAACATATTAACGATTGTGGACTATTTGAACAATTCGATTATTCTTAATAAACTCAATTATTCTGGAAGTCAAAACATGCAAAGTGAAACAATAGTTAAACAATTAACATATGACAGTAACATTACTTATAAATTAAACTCCTTTATTTAATCATCAAATGTTAATTACATTTATCTATTACACGTTTCTATACTATCTAATCTATGCTAATATCATCCTTCAGCCCAATACTCCTAGCATGCTGCAAATGCTTAACCCTACACAGTCCCTTCGTAAGCGGATCTGCTGGATTCTCTTCTAATGATATCCTCTTCACTACGAGTTGTCCTTCTTCTACACGATGTCTAATAAAGTGATATTTTCTGTTGATATGTCGTGATCTACCATGATCCCTCGGTTCCTTGGTCAAGGCAACCGCTCCTTCATTATCACAGAAAATCTCCATGGGCTCCTTTATGGCAGGTACAACTCCAAGATCACCGATGAAGTTCTTTAGCCATATTGACTCCTTCGACGCTTCGCTCGCTGCGATGTACTCTGATTCGCACGTTGAATCAGCTATGGTTTCCTGCTTGGAACTCTTCCAAGTTACTGCTCCTCCATTCAGGGTAAAGACCCAGCCCGACTGCGAACGGTAGTTGTCCCTATCGGTCTGAAAACTGGTGTCACTATACCCTCGCACCTTCAAGTCATCACTCCCTCCAATGACTAAGAACCATTCCTTCGTCCTCCGAAGGTACTTAAGGATATTCTTCACCGCAACCCAATGGGCTCTGCCAGGATTCCCTTGATATCTACTAACCATGCTCAAAGCAAAGGCTACATCAGGGCGAGTACAAGTCATAGCGTACATGATTGAGCCTACTGCGGAAGCGTATGGAACTCGGCTCATTTCAGCTATCTCGGCTTCGGTACTTGGACTTTGAGTCTTACTCAACTTGGCATTGCTTTGTATCGGTAATTCTCCCTTCTTCTAGTTTTCCATACTAAAACGTTTTAGTACCTTCTCTAAGTAGGTGTTCTGACTAAGTCCTATTAGTCTCTTACTTCTTTCTCTTACTATCCTTATTCCCAAAATGTAGGAAGCCTCTCCGAGGCCCTTCATAGCGAAGCACTTCCCGAGCCAGGACTTAACCTCCTGCAGAGTCGGGACGTCGTTTCCTATGAGTAATATGTCATCGACATATAGAACGAGGAAGCTTACTACACTCCCACTGGCTTTGACATATACACACGATTCATCTTCGCTTCGTACAAATCCAAACTCTTTGACTTTCTCATCGAAGCAAAGATTCCATCTGCGAGATGCTTGCTTTAGTCCATAAATGGACTTCTCAAGCTTACACACTCTATTCAGATGCTTCGGATCCACAAACCCTTCTGGCTAAGCCATGTATACATCCTCAGCCAACTTCCCGTTAAGGAAAGCGGTCTTGACATCCATTTTCCAAATCTCATAATCATGAAATGCGGCAATATCTAGCATCACTCTAATAGATTTTATCTTTGCAACTGGTGAGAAGGTCTCTTCATAGTCAACTCCGGGAGTTTGAGTAAAGCCCTTCGCAACTAATCGCGCTTTAAACGTGTGTACCTTTCCATCCACGTCGGTCTTCTTCTTGAAGATCCATTTGCACCCAACGGTCTTACGTCCAGGCACATTATCAACCAAATTCCAAACTTGGTTATCATACATGGATTGGATCTCGCTATCCATTGCCTTTTTCCATTTCGCAGATTCCGGGCCTGTCATGGCTTCCTTATAGCTATTAGGTTCATCAAGATTTATAAGTGTACTATCACTAATATACGTGTCCCCTTCGGTAGTAATATGAAAACCATATAACTGGGGTTGAAACCTAACTCTTTCGGAACGTCTAAGAGGTAATGATATGTCAATCGGTTCAACCGGAGTTTCCTCCTCAGGTTGAGTGCCAGCGGTTGAGGTTCCTTCATCCATCGACTCTTGAATCTCTTCAAGATTGATTTGCCTCCCACTGTCTCCTTGGCCTATGAGTTCTCGCTCTCGGAAAACTCCTCTCCTCGCAACAAAGACAACATTGTCCTTCGGTCTATAGAAGAGATATCCAAAGGATTTCTGCGGGTAGTCGATGAAAATACATCGCTCACTACGAGGTTCGAGCTTGTTGTGAGTATCTCGTCTTACGAAAGCCTCGCAACCCCAAACCTTGATATGTGCTAACGAAGGAGATTTCCCCATCCACATCTCGTGAGGTGTTTTGGTAACCTTCTTAGTAGGGACTCGGTTAAGGATATGGGCGGCAGTCTCTAAGGCATACCCGCAAAAAGAGATAGATAGTGAAGCACGACTCATCATAGAGCGAACCATGTCCAACAAGGTTCGATTATGCCTTTCTGCCACACCATTCAATTGTGGTGTCCTGGGTGGCGTCAATTGTGAAACTATTCCACACTCCTTGAGATAATCGTGGAATTCAAGACTTAGGTACTCTCCTCCTCGATCGGACCGAAGAATCTTGATCTTCCTGCCCAATTGATTCTCCACTTCATTCTTAAACTCTTTGAACTTTTCATAAGTTTTTAACTTTTGCTTGATTAAGTAGATATACCCATATCTACTATAGTCATCGGTAAAAGTCACGTAGAAGCGGTTACCATCCTTCGTGGTAGATATAAACGGTCCAAACACATCGGTATGTATGAGGTCCAATAGACCCTCACCCCTTTTGCACGTACCAGCGAAGGGTGACTTAGTCATCTTTCCAAGTAAACAAGACTCGCATGTGTCATCTTCCCTAAGGTCGAATGACTCCAACACTCCATCCTTTTGGAGTTGGGCTATGCGTTTCTTGTTGACATGTCCAAGACGACAATGCCATAAGGATGCCTTATCCATACTATTGGAAGAATCCAAGTACAAAACATCATTTCCTAAGTTATCAACAATCATAACAGTTTCATAAATTCCATTACATGGTATAGCTTCAAAGTAAAAGACACCATTTAGATAAGCTAAAATAGAACCATTCTCATTATTAAAAGAAAATCTAAAACCTTGTCTAAACAAACCATGAAAAGAAATGATGTTTCTAGCCATTTCTGGCGAATAGCAACAATTGTTCAAATCTAAAGATAAACTATTTCTAAGCACTAAAGAATACACTCCAATCTTGGTCACAGGCGACGATCTTCTGTTCCCCATGATTAGATTTATTCTTCCATGCTCCACGTCTCTACTTCTTCTTAGTCCCTGCACATTAGAACAAATGTGATAACCACAACCGGTATCAAGAACCCAAGAAGTATTGTGGGAATCATTAGATTTAATTGTATATATACCTGCGAAAGATGGCTTGATCTTTCCTTCCTTAATGGCTTGCAGGTACTCCGGACAGCTTCTCTTCCAATGTCGTATCTTGTGGTAGTGGTGGCACTCTGCCTCCTTCGGATTAGAGCAGGGCTTAGTGGGATCAACTTTGGTCCCACTAGAAGAGGCACCATCTCGGGCTTTCACCTTGCGATGGTTCTTTGACAAATCCTTCCTCTTCTTTCCCTTTCCTTGTCCAATTGCCAAGACAGGAGCAGCAGGCGGATTGGGAGTTGGTGCAACAGACTTGTCCTCGAAGTTGCTCTCAGCGACCCTCAAGAGACCTTGGAGTTTGCTTAGGGTGACCTCTTCTTTGTTCATGTGATAGATCATCCTAAATTGATTGTAGCTCAGAGGCAAAGAGTGAAGCACCATGTCGATCGCTAAGTCTTCCCCAAAGTCAACATTTAACTTGCGAAGGCGGTCGACATACCTTTGCATCTTTTGCAAGTGCACGGTAAGAGATTCTCCATGACCCATCTTAGCGGAAATCATGTTCGTGAAAATCTCATAACGCTCTTGTCTCGCGTTTTGATGGTATCTCTCCAATAAGTCTTGATGCATTTCGTACGGATACATGTCCTCGTAGGACTTTTGGAATTCGGAGTTCATAGTCGTGATCATGATGCAATGCACTTTCGTTGCATCACGCTCGTGAGTTTCGATAGCGGTGATTTCGGCGGGAGTAGCCATTTCGGGGTTGATTTTCTCGAGCTTCTCATCGAGGACATACTCCTTATCCTCATAGGGAGCAATCGTGTGAATGTATCTTATCCATTTGCTAAAGTTCGTTCCATCAAAGGTGACCTTTTGACAAAGGCTCATCAAAGTGAAAGAACTCACAGTAGCATTGTTGGCGTTCGACATCTATAATTAGAAAGGACAAAGATAGATTAGAATATGAATCCCTAATTATCACCCACTAAGAAATTAGGGCTAGGATCCAACAACAATATTTACACATTAGAAAGGGATGTCGTAATCTAACATGCAAACAATTTGAAGGTAAGTGAATGACGATTCACTAATTCTCCACCATGAAAAACATAACTTTAAGTCCTAAATGTATTGAGAATTCCTAGATTCGGATGAGATTCATTGAAACTTTTCAATGGCATGTTTAAATCTCGATATGCCCCTCTTGTTTGTGATTGGGATACCGAGGATCACAAAGCGGGTGTGAATTACCATGCAAATTCACAAGGTGCCTTCATTGTAACGATCACCTATTCGATGTGCCGGTAAACCACACACGCTCCATCAAACTATGATAAAAAATGAATCACCCTTTGCCACCTTCGCTTAGAACCAATTAGTGTGCCGGTAAACCACACACGCTCCACTAACTTCTTAGCAAGGTGAAAAGTGTAATTTCATGGGATTGCATCAATTCACTTTTCCTAAAGTAACTAAGATTCAGAAATTTTAATAAAACATGTAGTTACTTTGTATTTCTTATTATACTTTTAATGAGAGGATGAGGTTGCCCTATCCTACCCTTTCGGCTAACGACCCTCCACCAATCAAGCGAGTGGTGGGTGTGAGTGTACACCAATTAAGCGCCATTTTATAGGCCGCAACCTTATACCCACCTTATAGACCGGCTTCGTGAATGAGGCCTACTAACGCTAAGACTAGCATTTAAGTTATATATATATATATATATATATATATATATATATATATATATATATATATATATATATATATATATATATATATTAATCTTGTAATATTATATTAGTATAGGGTTGTATTTTAAACTTGTAAAATTCTAGGGTTTGAAATTTAAATTGTCTAAATTAAATTTTTAATCACAAATCATAAATTTCAAAACTTGAGGACAAGTTTTAAACATTTAAAACATAAAGGATCAAATAACAAATAATCTAAATAACATAATTATCTATATTTGATTAATAATTATCATATAAGGAAATCAAATATTTTATTAATTGATAATTATCTCCAATTAGATCAAAAATATAGTCATATATATCACAAAAGCGGATTAGGGTTGATCTAATATGATTAAGGTAAGTTTCCATAAGATAAATATGAAAAAATCCCGTTTTTGGCTAATCTTGACGCTCGGACTCGCCGAGTACACTAAGGGACACGCCGAGTCAGGCCTACTCGCCGAGTCCACTTTGGAACTCGCCGAGTCCATGACTCAGAAACATAAAAATCGAATTTTTCAGTTTAGTTTCATACAATCAAGCAACAATTCAATGAAAACCAAGCTAGGCTCTGATACCACTGATGGGTTTTAGCCATAAGAACTTTCCTATGTGCGCATGCAAAACCCTAATGCTTGGATCTAGGCTTTCTAATCAAACATGCTTTGAATCCAAGACTTCTAATGACTATTTAGGTGTAATAACAATATTGAAACAGATCTAGAATCATACCTTTGAATTCCTTGTTGATCTTGTTGTCTTGGAGCTTCTAGAGTCACAATTATCACTCCTCTAATGGTTTACAAACACCAAATAGCAAGGAGGATGATTTAGGAGAGAGGAGAGGGGAGGAATTTGGTCAGAGTCTCTCTACTTTAGATGGGGTGTCAAATTCCCTCATCCATAGGGTCTATTTATACTTGTAGACTCCTTAAGGGTTACAGCTTAAACCCTAATTGGATAACTTAGACTTTAAGCTAATACATATCCTTTCCTTGATAACCCTATAGACGATTTTGGCTTATCCTAGCCTTAGAAATCGTCCAATCCTTTATCAAGAAGGATTTACAGTCTAAAGTTTAACTATCAAGCAATTGACAGTTTATACCCTCTTATTTAATTAATCTCTTTAAGTCACCAAATTAATTCCAATTAATTCTATGACTTATATATATTATTCTTTACATTATTCTCATAATATACTAATAATATTTACTCTCTCTTTATAAATCACCCTATCAAGTTGCTATGGTGAAGGCAACCCAAAAGGACCATGCACAATCGGGTCAAATACTTGCCTAATGTAGTTGCAGCCTTAGACACTATTCCAACAATAACACCCTTTAAATAGGATACAACTCCCGGGATTAGGGTTTTCCTCGTTCAGACCAGACTCGCCGAGTCTCCTTGGCCAACTCGCCGAGTCGGTCGCTTACTCCTCGACCTGAATCCCTCTCGGACTCGCCGAGTCCCTCCTTGGACTCGCCGAGTCTACCCTTAAAATTAGGGATTTTCTTTCCTTTCTTGGCCTTCAAAACTTTGGGTGTTACAACTCTCCCCCACTTAAACTAAACTTCGTCCTCGAAGTTTACTATACTCCACTGCCTGCGATATGCCTCCAATACCCCACCATTCATTCTAACACCAGCTGCCTAACTTCGCTGGCCTTCCGCTCAGTCATTCAGACTAACATCAATCCTTAGCGATAATAATCTCGGGTGCATCCTGACCCTGAACATCCTGGAAACACAACTTACTCAACTGACAATCTTTCTGGTATTCTCCGAGAACTGCAACATAGGGGTCCACCCCTTCTTTCCTTGCGTGATTTCCTTGCCTTCCCAAGGCAACGTTCCATAACCATCTATCTCCTATGCCACTGTGAAGACCCTGTCTTCACCCAATATATTACTCCCGCTACTCAGTACGGGTCATCATTGCCATTATCCACTTGGCATTCTTTCTTCTATCATTCGGTGTCGAGCACCCCACGATCGACTAACTGAATTCCACCATACTCTGCATACCCGCACTGTTACTGACTAGAAATTCTGCTATTCCTTATCAAGCTTCCGGATGAACTGAGACCATCCTAGTCCCTACCAACCTATCAATATCTGGATTACCGACTCTCACCGATTGCTGACCCAACACAACCACTAGTCGCTCCCAGCGACATTCGAAGAAACTTCTGCCACCTATACTGCTCAATCTATTCTACCAGGCTGGCACTACAATATTTTGGGATCCCCGATCCCCTATCTAGACACTAAAATCCTTACCAGGTCCCACCTGTGCTGCTAAAACTTACGGGCCTCGCCCACGGGTCTCACCCGTCCATATCCTTTTAGTCCCACTTGTCTAACCACTCTCGCACGGGTCTCACCCAACCATACTACTGAGCAACCCTGCTCTCAGGTCTCACCTATACTGCTATTCTCATATGGGCCTCGCCCACTGGTCTCACCCGACTATATCCTAGAGCGGCCTCTCCCAAGGTCTCACCTCTCAAGGACTATACAGGCAACTCCTTACCATTCTCATCCATTACCCATTCCCGATCCCTATCTGAATGCTAGGAGATAAGGGCCTTGCCTCGAATCTGCCAACGAAGCTACTACGGAATACTATGGCTGCCCCGTAGTCTAACAACACTTCCCACCACTGACTGCTAGTGAATGCTACGGCCGCCCCGTAGTCTTACATCACTTTCCACCACTGACTGATACTGAAGAAAGCCGAGGCTCTCCCGCCACTCTTCCATGCTCTACATGCTGCTTCTGCCACTGACTGCTAACACGAAAGCACCCCATGCTATATGACCTTAAGATCTTCATTCCAACTCACACGAGTCCTACAGACGACCCTTCAATCCTGAATCCGAACCACATACTTACCATTACCCTTTACACGCACGGATTGATGGGGAGTTTTTCAAACTCCCAACCCTAAACTACTCAATCTGTCAAACACTGAACTACCTCTTTTCCTTCTCATAAATCACGTACTCGTTCTGGATTTGCATGCTCTTACCCTTATTCATTCGAAGGATTCTCCCCCAATTCGATCCTGCTCACACCTAGTTGTTCAATGAATAGAGTTCCAAATCCTTGCTACCATTCCATAATTAATCTGCTGAGGAATCCCATGCCTACCATAGCTAGGGATCTAACCAGTCCGTTTCGAAAACTTATACGGCTCCGAACTAGCGAGACATACCGAGTCCCTCCAAGGCATGCTAGAGTTACTGCACCCTATGTAACTTTCTCCAATATAACCCATCCCTTAACTACTAACCAAATATCCAAGGTATGCAAATGGCATATAACTCGATCACAATCAAACCGCTCGAAAATGAAATGCTCAACCGATAATGATGCAGAACCAAAAAAATATAATCATGCACAAAATAAAAGAACTGAAAACGGAAGTCGCATACCTGCAACGTTCGGCGATGCTCGCGTCTCCAAAATAGCCATCTGAAAATCCCTGCCTCCTACCGCAGGCGCCTCCGCATGGCCCTGACGGCCGTCTGTGATCCTCAAGGTTGCAGGGGCAGGTGTCATCACCCGTCCTGCTGAAAACAAACTGGGGCAATGGGCCTTCTTGTGGCCCCGCTGATTGTAGTGAAAACATATCAAGTCTGATCCCTGAGTGATTGTAACAGTACAATCTCTGCTAAAATGACCAGTCTGACCGCACCTGAAGCAGCCAGACTCACCACCACTACCACTCCTGCACGCGCCCCCGTGCGCCCTGCCGCACTTCCCGCACTGACCGCGGTCCTGAAAATCCCTCTATCTCGAATCCGATCCTTTGGGCCTTTTGCCCGAACTTGCAACTACCTGAACCTCATCCGGCTTCCTCTTCCGGATCTGCTCCAAATCAATTTCCCTCTCCCTGGCCCGAGAAATCATATATTCCAGCGTCTTACAGCCGGACCTGCTCACGAACTCCCTGATGTCATCCCTCAGCATCTCGTGATACCGAGCCTTCTTCATCTCCTCATCCACGACATACTGCGGAACAAGAAGGGCTCTCTCCCTGAACTTAGCGGTAATCTCCGCCGCAGTCTCAGTGGTCTGCGTCAAATCCTGAAATTCCCGGGCCAACTGCTGCACCTCAATAATCGGCGAAAACTCCGCCTTGATCCTAGCTGAGAAGTCACTCCAAGTCATCGCATCCAACGCGGCATCATCACCCAAAGCATGACCAATCTCTTCCCACCAATCCCTTGCTCTGTCCTTCAGAAGACAGGAAGCGAGTCTGACCTTGTCCTCCTCTGGACACCGGCTCGTACGGAATGCGTTGGCAACATCAGCCAACCATTTGCTCCTAGCGATGGGGTCCCTAGCCCCATGATAATCTAGTGCCCCGCACGCCCTGAACTCCCGAAATGTCAAGGTATGCGCTCCCAACAAAGCCATCATCTCAGTACGGAAGGCTCCCAGCCTCTCATCCAAAATCTCCAATATACCCTCCTTGACCGTGCCAAAGATCACAAGAGTCTGAGCTAGAATACTGCGCGTAACCTCAGCTGATATCAACTCTCTCATCCGCTCCTCGAGCTGCTCGGTCCCCGAACCCGAGCCTGATCCCTCTCCGGCACCTGATCCGCCCGCTGGTCCCTCTTGCAACGTCACCATACTGAAACATATAACATAACCATTATCATAATACTCCTCACTGCTACGAGACCAAACATACTCACTACCAGGTTCCCGGTCTTGTCTCAGCCTTTCCCGAATCGAGTACGGATCCTCTACTTTCAGTAGTACGGGCCCATACTACCTTCCACATTTATCCGTACTTTCCTCAAGAACTGCTTTGACTCCACCAGGTCCCTTTTCTACTTCTACTTCTCCCAGCACTACCTCATCCTAGGCTTACCCTAGGGAAACCTCTGACTCAACTCAAACCAGCCCTCAGCTACTGAAGGTCCCCTTGTGATGCCAATTAGCCATCACCTTGATACCATTACATGTGACGAGGCTTAGATAATCCTTCAAGTAGAGGACTCGTTCCTACAATGGTTGGACTCAAACAAGAGTTGCGCAGTAGGACCAAACCCAACACTCTGAGATTATTCAACCCTGATCACATGTGACGTACTGTATCCACCTAATGGCTAACTCCCATCACTCAGAATCCCACAATGCACAAAGCAAGCAACATTCAGACAAAGGGAAAATCTAACCATAACATACGCAAGCAATCATATCCACATAGCAAGAATCTGAACTAGCATGGAACACAACTCATAAACTCAGGCATAACCTAATCAGGCTATCCTACTACTGTCTATTCAGCACTATCATGCAGATCAAAAGCACATATAACAGGTACATAAGGCATCCTCCCTAGATCCTTAGTCCTAATATAGCATGTTGTGCTATTACTGATAATCAAAACATAGGCTTGTATGGGTATTTTGGGGTACTTACTTGAGCTCGGCTGATTGCATGCACCACACCCTTTTCTCTTTTCAAAAGTTCTTTTCTTTATGAATTCTTTTTGCTTTTCTAAAACCGTTTTCTTTCTCAAAACTCTTTTTAGAACAATGTCTTTCCATTTTGAAAACTTCTTTACCAATTCCTCATTTTGAGTTTAGACACACCCGAGAGCATGTCCGAATCCCTCAAACCAAGGCTCTGATACCATCTGGTAACAACCCAAAATTTAAGACCAAAAATTTCTTTTAATAACTCATTACTTAAAGTAAGGTCGTCATTCCAAAACATAATATGATTATAAGTTTTCAAAACACATGTTCATTATTAGAGTAAACATTCCCAGGCTATCTAATCTATGATGTGTGCCATGCGATTACCCCGAGCTCTTCCCTCCGCTACCGGAAGTACCTGAAACCAAAACTGAAAACCGTAAGCACGAAGCTTAGTGAGTTCCCCACCCTACCACATATCATGCATAACCATATACTGCACATACTGGGCCTCGCCCACTACCTCGGGCCTCGCCGGTTACAACGACCCCGCTGCTCCAGGCCCCGCCTGGCTTCGAGCCCTGCTCGGATACAGATCTGTTTTACTTAGGCCCCGCCTGTCACAGGGCCTCGCCCGCCAACAATTAATATCACATAAACATATCACAACACATAACTAAACACATACAACTGGTTCTGTCCTAAGGCCTCGCCCATCTACTGCTACTGATGAGACATGGAACCCCGTCCACGCTCCTAGTGGTAGTGAGATACGGGCCCAGCCCACCCTCACTCCTTTCCTAACTTGGGCCTCACCCCTGTTATGCAACTATTGAGATTTGGAACCCCATCCACACTCTGCTATTGGTGAGATACGGGACCTCGCCCACACTCACCCTCCCTACCAGGCACATACATGTATCACACAGACAACAAGTATAAACTATCATATAAACAAATCCTTGGGCACCCGCCCGCTATTACTGGACCTCGACCTGAAAATCATACTAGCATATTGTGCCTAGGGCTAACCCCTGGGTCTTCTACTCATAACTACATGGGCCGGTATTGTGGCCTTAGACCCATTCACACAAAGGGAAACTCACCTGCACTGGCTGAACTTGATGATGATCTCACTAGCTGCTGCCCGGTAACTCACTGAAATCCTGCTCCCCTTGCTCCCCGAACTACCAATTTCAATGCAACACTGAGTCTAACTGACCCCCGAAAGATAACCATGTCAACCCTGGTCAAGGTCAAAGTCCTGGTCAAAGTCAACCTTCTCGGTCAACCCTACTCGCCGAGTCACCATACTGACTCACCGAGTTCAAAATGATCAGATTCCTTCCATTCGCGACTCGACTCGCCGAGTCAGTCCATGACTCGCCGAGTCTGCCGATTTCTGAGTCCTGACCTGTCTAACTCACCGAGTCTCCACCCGACTCACTGATTCGAGTCTCAACTCGAAGGGTTTGGGGGTTTTGCGACCTGACTCGCCGAGTCCAAGAACAGACTCACCGAGTACAAGGCAATCTTCATATGACTCGACGAGTTGTTCATCCCACTCGTCGAGTTTCTCCACAACTTCATGCTACTCGCCGAGTCCACTCAAAGGACTCGCTGAGTCCATTCAGATCTCCTTACATGCAGAGGACTTTTGAGTCATGCATGAACTCCAAACTGTAGATCTACCCTTCCCAAGCCTACTCCGCACGTAAAGTTGCAAACTTTACGTGTAGAGAAGGAGATCTAGGCAAAATATGCTATAAACTAGGGTTTAAGGCAAAGCGGCTCCATGATCCATTCAAGGGCTGATACTTTATGAGGTTTTAGATCAAAATAAGCATGGATCTGAGGTAGCAACCTCAGATTTGAACCCCTAGCTCGAAAGGTTACTCTTGTGCCATGAATGCCCAAATACACACATAGATCTAGGTGCAAAGAAGGGAAAATAGCAGCTTGTTACCTCCAAGATGAACACCACTGAAGTAGATCACGGATCTACACCTCCTCCTTTGAAGCAACCTTCTTGATCTTCAAGTTCCTTCCTCCAAGCTATTTCTCTCAAATGATGGAAGCTCACACGAAATCAAGGGTGTACTGGTTTTGTAGGGTGATATGGGGGCTGAGGGAGGGACATAACACCCTTTAAATAGGATACAACTCCCAGGATTAGGTTTTTCCTCGTTCAGACCAGACTCGCCGAGTCACCTTGGCCGACTCGCTGAGTCGGTCGCTTACTCCTCGACTCGGATCCCGCTCGGACTAGCCGAGTCCCTCCTTGGACTCGCCGAGTCTACCCTTAAAATTAGGGCCTTTCTTTCCTTTCTTGGCCTTCAAAACTTTGGGTGTTACACAAATATCGGGCCTTGCCCACTGCGTCATACCGAAGTTCGGAATAACTAGGGTCTCGCCCATTGCATCAGACCGAAGTCTGGAATAACTAGGGCCTTGCCCACTGCATCAGACCAAAGCCTAGACTAACTAGGGCATCACCCACTGCATCGGACCGAAGTTCGGAATAACTAGGGCCATGCCCACTGCATCGGACCGGAGTCCGGACTAACTAGGGTCTCGCCCACTGCATCGGACCGAAGTCCGGATTAACTAGGGCCTTGCCCGCTGCATCGGATCGAAGTCCAAAATAAACTGAACATAGCATAAACAGGATTCACAGATTGAATCCTGCGATGGTTCTCATGCATATCCGGCAACAGCGATGGGGTGGCGCCATCGATGGTTGGGTCACTGTGATGGAGAGAGTGTAACACCGTAAATTTCAAACAAATTTTTTTTTTTTGATTTTCTTATAAAACATAATTCGATTAATATTCATCAACAACCATATTAATTATCCAATATAAGTTAATACAAAATCCCAAGATCATAATGTAAAAACTCCGAGTGTGTGTGTACGGATCAAGCCGGCGCCTTCCCGCGGTCGTCACTAGTACCTGAAATAAAACATCAAACACTGTAAGCACAAGGCTTAGTGAGTTCCCCAAAATACCACACATAACACATATTAGCCACTCGAGGCTATAACTCTGTGGGTCCGTGCACCCAAACTCTGTGAACCCTCAGGTTCTAGCTCTGATAAACATGCACTACATAAATCACATAGAAATAATGCAGTACAACACATAACATACATAGCATACAAACATTCTATCACATAACTCTGGTTACCTACTCAAGGCAATATAGTATAGTGAGAAGACTCACCTCGCGTATCTCGGTATCTCACGAATCCTGGCAATCCCTCGTGCTCGATCCTCCGAGCTCTAATCCTCCTATAACATTATGTTTCTAATTAACACTTTATATCTCTAAGGTTGACTATCCATAAGAAGTCAATCACAGGTCAACTCTGGTCAACGGTCAACGGTCAACTCTGACCGGACTCGGCGAGTACCATACTGACTCGGTGAGTCTAGACGTTTTCACCAACCCTTTGAAATCCCCTTACTACACGTCGAGTATCCCCCCCTTTACTCGACGAGTTTCTCCCGAATGAATCGTGGGGCCACCCCGACTCAACTCGCCGAGTCTCAAGGACAACTCGGCGAGTCCAAGCTTGACTCAGTCCACTCGTCATCCCTCTCCAACTCACCTTGACTCACTGAGTCTACCCATGACTCGATTGGACCACTCGCCGAGCAGTCCCAAGGCAATCTTCAAGCTACTCGCCGAGTCGGATGAACAGACTCGGCGAGTCCATGCCATGCAACCACTCCAACTCGCTTCTAAGGTCAGATCTGCTTCCAAAAACTATAGATCTGGCCTCCCTCGACTGATTCATCACGTAAAGCTCCTATCTTGGAGCTCATAACACCCCCTATAGCTCAATAATGGAGTTTTTGACCTAAGGCATGAGGATTCCAATCCAAAGCCTCCATTGATTCCCAAAAAGCTTGGGTAAAGGGACACTTTGGACCTCTATGGATCCAGATCCAGAGTTTTAACACAAGAAGGGGGCTATTTGGCATCAACTCATTCCATAAATGTCCAAAAGAAACCCTAGGTCTCCCTATACTCCACAAACCAGAAAATGGATCGAATTCATACCTCTAGATCGATGCTCTAAGCTTCAAATCCATTGAATAGCAACCTCTTTTGCTTCCTCTTGCTTAGATTCTTATCCTTCTTTGCTAGATCACACACACAAGGTCAATAAGGCTTCCTTTCTCTCTCAAAACTTTCCAGCTCTCAAGGGTCTCTCTCTAAGGGTTGGGTGAGCACAAATGATAGCCATAAGGCCCTTAAATAAGTCTCAAACCCGAGAAATTAGGGTTTCATTACACAACGCAGACTCGCCGAGTCCATATCCTGGACTCGCCGAGTCCAGGCGCGATCCCGCATCCAATCCGCGTCCCTACTCGGCGAGTCCTGAGCTCTAACTCGCCGAGTCTCTCCCACAAAACAACAAAATAATAAAAAAAACAAGATACCTGATAAAATCCGGCTGTTACAACTCTCCCCCACTAGGACTAGACTTCGCCCTCAAAGTCTCGCTCTAAAAACAGCTCCGGATGCTGCTCCTGCATCAAACGCTCTGGCTCCCAGGTCATCTCTGATCCCCTCCGGTGTTGCCACTGAACCAACACCAGAGGTACCTCCTTGTTTCTCAAAACCTTGATCTTCCGATCCCTGATGGCCACTGGTCTCTCGGCATAATTCAGGCTTGCATCCACCTGAATATCCTTTAACGGAACCACTACCGATTCATCGGCTATACACTTCCTCAACTGCGACACATGGAAAGTGTTGTGAATCTGTCCCAACTCTGCCGGCAACTCCAACCGATAGGCTACCCGGCTTACCATCGTAGTCACACGAAATGGACCTATAAACCGGGGCCCCAACTTGCCCCTCTTCCTGAACCAAATCACTCCTTTCCAAGGAGAAACCTTCAGGAGAACGAAGTCGCCGACCTGAAATTCAAGCTCGGACCGGCGCCTGTCCGCAGAACTCTTTTGTCGGCTCTGGGCGGTCAATAACCTCTGTCTGACCCGCTGTATCTACTCTGTCGTCTGAATAACGATCTCCGTACTGCCCATCACTCTCAGCCCAACCTCACCCCAACAAATGGGAGTCTGACACCTCCTACCATACAACAGCTCAAAGGGCGGCATACCGATGCTCGAATGATGGCTGTTATTGTAGGAAAACTCTGCCAAGGGTAAATACGTATCCCATCTACCCCCAAAATCCAATACACATGCTCGAAGCATGTCCTCAAGCGTCTGAATCGTTCGCTCACTCTGGCCGTCTGTCTGGGGGTGATATGCGGTACTAAAATGCAGCTTAGTACCCAACTCCTCATGAAATTTCTTCCAGAATCGGGAAGTGAAGCGCACATCACGGTCCGAAACAATCGAGATCGGCACCCCATGCCGAGATACTACTTCTCTCACATAAACCTCCGCCAATTTCTCTGCCGAAGAACTCTCACTGATGGCAAGAAAGTGAGCGCTCTTCGTCAACCTATCCACAATCACCGAAATTGCGTCAACCCCTCTGGCAGTCCTCGGCAATTTGGTGATGAAATCCATAGTGACCTGTTCCCACTTCCACTCGGGAACCTCCAATGGCTGCAACTTGCCATGCGGTCTCTGGTGCTCGGCCTTCACCCTTCGACAGGTCAAACACCTCTCGACAAACCATGCGACGTCCCTCTTCATACAAGGCCACCAATACTCTTTCCTCAAATCCAAATACATTTTTGTAGCCCCGGGATGGATCGAGAATTTTGATCTATGAGCTTCCTCCATCAATGTAGTATGCGTACCACCCACAAACGGTACCCAAATCCAGCCCTGAAAAGTCATAAGCCCTCGACTATCCGACACAAACTCAGAAACCAAACCAACGACCCGTTCTCTCTTCTTCATCTCCGGATGCACAGCCTCGGCCTGTGCCCCACGAATGGCGTCCAGAACTCGAGCTATCACGGTCAATCTCAAGCATACATTTTGTAGTGGAGTACTCTCCGCCCTACGACTCAATGCGTCGGCTACCACATTAGCCTTGCCCGGGTGGTACAAGATCTCGCAATCATAATCCTGGACTACATCTAACCACCTCCTCTGCTGCATATTTAGGTTAGGCTGATCCATCAAGTACTTCAAGCTCTTATGGTCCGTGTATATCGTACAACGAACCCCATACAAGTAGTGCCGCCAAATCTTGAGAGCGAACACCACTGCCCCCAACTCTAAATCATGTGTGGGATATCTCGTCTCATGAGGCTTCAACTGCCTTGATGCATATGCTATCACATGTCCCTTCTGCATCAATACCACTCCCAGCCCTAAAATCGATGCATCACAGAATACCACAAAATCTTCCATCCCATCCGGAAGAGCTAATACCGGAGCTTCGCACAACCTTTGGCGAAGCATCTCAAAGGAGGTCTGCTGCTCGGGACCCCATAAAAATGTAACACCCTTCCGTGTCAATCTGGTGAGTGGCACTGCTATCTTGGAGAAATCCTTGATAAACCTCCGATAGTACCCTGCCAACCCAAGGAAGCTTCTGATCTTAGAGGGTGACTTTGGCACCTCCCATCTCATCACCGCGTCAACCTTGGCCGGATCGACTAATATCCCCTTCTGATTTACGAGGTGCCCCAGAAACTGGACCTCCCTCAACCAGAAATCGCACTTGGAAAACTTTGCATAGAGTTTCTCCGATCTCAAAACTCCAAGAACTTCCCTCAAATGCTCCTCATGCTGCTCTCTAGATCTCGAATAAACCAGAATATCATCGATAAACACAATCACCGACCGATCCAACATCGGCCTGCATACCCTGTTCATGAGGTCCATGAACACAGCCAGGGCATTGGTGATCCCAAAAGGCATCACCACAAACTCATAATGCCCATAACGCGTCCTGAATGCTGTCTTCTAGACGTCCTCGTCCCGCACTCTCACCTGATGATAGCTCGACCTCAAATCGATCTTGGAGAACCAAGATGCTCCTTGCAACTGATCGAATAAATCGTCGATCCTTGGCAACGGGTAATGGTTCTTGACCGTCAGCTTATTCAATTCTCGGTAATCAATACACATTCGATGCGAGCCGTCCTTCTTCTTCACAAACAGAATGGGTGCTCCCCACGGCGAGCTTCTCGGCCGAATAAACCCCTTCCCCAGCAGCTCCTGAAGCTACGAGGATAACTCTTGCATCTCTGGAGGTGCAAGACGATAAGGCACCTTAGCGATAGGTGCGGCTCCCGGAACCAAATCGATACCGAACTCCACTTGCCTCACGGGAGGCACACCTGGTAATTCCTCGGGAAATACATGTGGAAACTCACGCACCACCGAAACTTTATCCACTGAACTCGGTCTCTCAGAGATCACCCGCATATCCATCACATACGCCACAAAACCCTTACAGCCCTGCTGTAAACACTGCCTCGCCCTAGCGGCCGAACAAAAGGCTGATCCCGAACGTGTACCCTCGCCGTATACCGAAAGAACTCCCCCACTAGGATCTCGTATGGTCACCAGCTGACGCTCGCAGTCGATAACCACGCCGAATCGACTCAACCAGTCCATGCCCACTATGACACAGACATCACCCATCGCAATAGGAACCAGATCGATCGGAAACTCAACCCCAAAAATCTCTAACACACATCCTCGGAGGACCTCCGTGGCACAAATCACTCTATCGGCAGCTATGGAAACCCGCAGAGGCCGACTTAATGCCTCACGACTAACACTGATATGCTGACTAAAGGCCACAGATACAAAAGACCGACTCGCACCCGAGTCAAATAACACTAAAGCAGACACAGAGTTCACAAGGAAGGTACCTATGCATAGCATAATATAATCATAATATCCCAACACCAAAAATAAATAAATAAATAAATAAATAAATATATATATATATATATATATATATATATATATATATATAAGGAAACGTACCAGCCACAATGTCGGGTGCAGCGCGGACCTCCTCCGCAGTCAGCTGAAAGGCTCTCCCTCGAGCTCTCGGTGCCTCGGCCTTCACGGGCCGACTTTCTGTAGCTCTGATGGCAGCGGGAGCAGATCCCTGAGATGCTCCACGCAGCAGCAGACACTCCGCCTTCCGGTGTCCGGTCTGGTTGCAGTGAAAACATACTGCAAACCCCTTGGGGCAGTCCTTGGCCATATGCCCCTCCTTGCCACACTTGTAGCAAGATCCTGCTCGACAGACTCCATCGTGACCCTTGCCGCACTTCCCGCAAGTGCGGCCCTTCTAGCTCCCGGGTTTGGGATCAGCGGGCTTGGCCCGCTTGGCTGCCGGCTGGAGCTGTGCCGGCCGCTGATCCCTCCCCAGAGACTCCGCCTCCTCCCTAGCCTGAGTCTGAAGCTCAGTCTCCCTCTTCTGGGCATTTGCCTGAAGCTCAGCAAATGTCCGATACGAGAAGTTCGCGGCGAACTCCCGACTGTCCCGTCTCAAAATGCTCAGGTAGCGGCTCATACGTGCCTGCTCAGTTGACACATGCTCAGGGCAGAACATCGCCCTCTCGTGAAACATCCTCGTGATCGCTGTAACTGACTCAGTACCCTGCTTGAGGGTCAGAAACTCCTGTGCCAAACGCTCCCTCTCCACCTGGGGAACGTACTCATCTCGGAACATGGTAGTGAACCTCTCCCAGGTCACCGCCGAAAGCTCAGCAAGCGTGAAATGCACCGTCACAAACTTCCACCAGTCCTTCGCTCCCAAGCGAAGCTAGTTCAGCGCAAACCGAACCTTCAGATGCTCAGGGGATGAGCAAGTGAAGAATCACCCCTCCATATCCGATATCCACCTCATAGCTGCCACCGGACCCTGTGTACCATCAAACTCTGGTGGTTTGGTGTTGCTGAACTCCCGAAACAGTGACGCATCACCTCCCTGGGGTCTCGCCGCAGCGATCGCTGCGGTAGCCGCTGCAACAGCAGCCTTAGAAAGAGCGGCATAACGCTCGTCAAATGTCTCAATCAGCGCGGTCTTAATACACCCGAACATCTCTGGTATCTCAGCTCTGATGACCGCAGCCACCTCCTCATGAATGATGTGTCGAATCTCCTCATCACTAGCTCCGGCACCCTCCGGCATATGACGTGTCCTCACCATGATCAACCTCTGAAATACAACATGTGATAAATTAGAATTCACTCGAACATTCTTACACTCGACAATCCACCCCTCTCTGATTCTTGGTATCCCAAGATTCTTATTTGGACTATGTACCGCCCCGGTGCTTTCAGTAGTACGGGCCCAATACTACTGTCCACACCGTCTCAGTACACACCCCAAACCTTCCTCTTCGGATCCCAATTCCCAAGTACTCTATCATGCGTAGATCACTCTCTAATATGTCTCTCATAAACCCCTTGCTGCTACCTACTCACTCTCAGCATCTCATAGCAGCTCACCCCTCCCTAGACTAAGGCATCACAAATCAAGCCACTTTAGTCCTATTAGCAATACCTAGCCTACTCTAGCATGCAGATACATCATATCAATATTAATATCACGTAATATAAAGGTATTTTAGGAATTCACCGTTCGGGCGCTGACTGATCGTACACACGTTTCTTCCTGGAATTTGTTTCTTTTTCAAGAAAATCTTTTACTCTTAGAAAAGTTAGGTTTTTCTTTTGAAAACATCTTTCCAATTCCTCAGTTTGAGTTCAAATACTCCCGAAGGTGTACCCGAATCCCTCAAACCAAGGCTCTGATACCAAATTGTAACACCGTAAATTTCAAACAATTTTTTTTTTTTGATTTTCTTATAAAACATAATTCGATTAATATTCATCAACAACCATATTAATTATCCAATATAAGTTAATACAAAATCCCAAGATCATAATGTAAAAACTCCGAGTGTGTGTGTACGGATCAAGCCGGCGCCTTCCCGCGGTCGTCACTAGTACCTGAAATAAAACATCAAACACTGTAAGCACAAGGCTTAGTGAGTTCCGCAAAATACCACACATAACACATATTAGCCACTCGAGGCTATAACTCTGTGGGTCCGTGCACCCAAACTCTGTGAACCCTCAGGTTCTAGCTCTGATAAACATGCACTACATAAATCACATAGAAATAATGCAGTACAACACATAACATACATAGCATACAAACATTCTATCACATAACTCTGGTTACCTACTCAAGGCAATATAGTATAGTGAGAAGACTCACCTCGCGTATCTCGGTATCTCACGAATCCTGGCAATCCCTCGTGCTCGATCCTCCGAGCTCTAATCCTCCTATAACATTATGTTTCTAATTAACACTTTATATCTCTAAGGTTGACTATCCATAAGAAGTCAATCACAGGTCAACTCTGGTCAACGGTCAACGGTCAACTCTGACCGGACTCGGCGAGTACCATACTGACTCGGCGAGTCTAGACGTTTTCACCAACCCTTTGAAATCCCCTTACTACACGTCGAGTATCCCCCCTTTTACTCGACGAGTTTCTCCCGAATGAATCGTGGGGCCACCCCGACTCAACTCGCCGAGTCTCAAGGACAACTCGGCGAGTCCAAGCTTGACTCAGTCCACTCGTCATCCCTCTCCAACTCACCTTGACTCACTGAGTCTACCCATGACTCGATTGGACCACTCGCCGAGCAGTCCCAAGGCAATCTTCAAGCTACTCGCCGAGTCGGATGAACAGACTCGGCGAGTCCATGCCATGCAACCACTCCAACTCGCTTCTAAGGTCAGATCTGCTTCCAAAAACTATAGATCTGGCCTCCCTCGACTGATTCATCACGTAAAGCTCCTATCTTGGAGCTCATAACACCCCTATAGCTCAATAATGGAGTTTTTGACCTAAGGCATGAGGATTCCAATCCAAAGCCTCCATTGATTCCCAAAAATCTTGGGTAAAGGGACACTCTGGACCTCTATGGATCCAGATCCAGACTTTTAACACAAGAAGGGGGCTATTTGGCATCAACTCATTCCATAAATGTCCAAAAGAAACCCTAGGTCTCCCTATACTCCACAAACCAGAAAATGGATCGAATTCATACCTCTAGATCGATGCTCTAAGCTTCAAATCCACTGAATAGAAACCTCTTTTGCTTCCTCTTGCTTAGATTCTTCTCCTTCTTTGCTAGATCACACACACAAGGTCAATAAGGCTTCCTTTCTCTCTCAAAACGTTCCAGCTCTCAAGGGTCTCTCTCTAAGGGTTGGGTGAGCACAAATGACGACCATAAGGCCCTTAAATAAGTCTCAAACCCGAGAAATTAGGGTTTCATTACACAACGCAGACTCGCCGAGTCCAGGCGCGATCCCGCATCCAATCCGCATCCCTACTCGGCGAGTCCTGAGCTCCAACTCACCGAGTCCCTTCCACAAAACAACAAAATAATAAAAAAAAACAAGATACCTGATAAAATCCAGCTGTTACAGAGAGGGTGAAGGTATAAGGTGGCGGTGAATGGAGGCTTCGAGATACAAGGAGGGTGGTGGCTGAAGATCTCACATGACGGCTGGAAAATTTTTGTAGGTTTACACCCCGTTCCCGAGTTCAACTTAACGAGAGAAAGGAAAGGAAATGAGTGGAAATGAGAAGAAATAAAAGAAATTGGTGTTCCCGAGTTTCATTGAAAGAAGGAAGTGAAGGGAAATGGAAGGATCACTTTCCCTCCTATCTTTCCTTCCGATTTGGGAGGATTTTGGAAGGAAAGAAGAAAATGATTAATTTTCATTCCACTTCTCTCCAACTTGGGAACACAAAAGAAAATTTTGTTTTCCTTTCATTTCTCTTCTTTTCTTTCGTGACTTTCTTTTCTGTTCTTTTCTTTTCCTTTGATAAACTCGGGAACGATGTGTTAGGGTTTCGGGTGATGACCTTAAGACGGTAATGATATACCAGCGGGTTCAAATCCCGTGCTCATTCAAATTCAAACGGAATTGACCCTTCCAATCCCTCCTTCTCATAACTCTTCAAGACAAATCCGAAAATGATCTTTTCACCCTTTCTTCCATAATTCTTTTCATAATAAGTCCCAAAAATACCCATTAACCCCCCGCTTCTAAGATTCTTCTCAAACAACTCCGCAATTTACTAAACATCCCTCAATTGTCAAATTCTTCACAATTCATTACGGGAATTAGATTTATTAAATAAATTTATTTGTTTACTTAATAAATAAATGGGGTGTTACAGTAAAGCCCTAAATCCACAAGTGAATGAATTCCTCACAACGATAGCACATCTACTCCGTCCGAAATTTGTTGTCTCGAGATGGTCTAAATCCTTGACAGACCACTCATACTTAGTGTTGTAAAACTCACCGAGTTGGCCGATTACTCGTCCGAGTACTCCCTACTCGGCCTCTTACTGAGGCGAGTTACAAAATCCGAGTACTCCCTGATCGGCCTCTTACTGAAGCGAGCAATGTAGTAAAACTCGGCCAACTCGGTGATTAATAAGTATAATATACATAATGATTTATTATTTCACACACACATGTGATTATTACTATATATATATATATATATATATATATATATATATATATATATATATATATATCATACATTTTCGGTAATTATTCACGAAGTAAGACCATTGTATGTTTTTCATTTTTTGTGTATTCACATGAATCTAATTTTGTTATATATTTCAATCAACTTATGGTTTTAACTTATGATTTTGACATATATAATTTTCCTAAAAATATTTCTACATGAATTACCGAATCCGAGTACTCTCCACTTACTCCCGATTACTCGCTACTCGGTAGTCGGCCGAATAGGTACCGAGTAGCGAGTTCTACAACCATGCTCATACCGAATCATTATCGTTGAATCCAGTCCGTTTGTCCCTCAACTGCCTACTCAAATTCTAATAGCTCAAGGTTCCAACTATAAACAAGATCACCAACCCAAATATCCCTGCTGGTCACTTATACTTAGCCAAGTCTCAGCGAGTGACTTGTTACTTCCCAATCAACCAACTATTCCGTCTGTACTTGTAACCTAAAACACAAATACTAACGCTGCCCAAATGTTGAAACTACCCGAACACTGAATTGCCTGAAGCAATATGTTGCTATAAAGCTGCTTTCCAAAATCCATCGAGACCTCGCTGGTCTTAGTTTGTTCGCCAATTATCTAAATACCGGGTTCCAGCTTGGTTGCAGAGCCAAAGGACTCCCCATTTAGTCACCTCACACGACTTATGAACAAAATCCTTCTCTGGAACTAATTGCCACTTGTTATCATGCCACTGCAACTCTAACAACTTTTTGATCTAACCAATCGGGTCCATGCATAGAATCCTATCATCATCAAATCCAAGACTAAAAGGGATTGCTACCTGACCAATGGTAGCCTAATCTTACACTTCCTTAAGCAGTCCATTGCTTTCCTTATCTGATAACTGTAGTAACGTTCCTACAGTCTTATCACTGGCTTAACCAGATCTAATCCCTCTGGGGAAATCCATAAACCAATTCATGGATTTCCATATCCTCACTGCTACACCCGAACTGGTGGGTACTACTGTTCCTTCCGCGTCCTAACAACGCGCTCATACTATCTACCAACCTAGCGAATGTTGTTGCTACACCCAAATACTTACATCACTCTAACAATATCTGTTAACCTTGTGAATGCTATGGCTACACCCGTAGACTTATAACACTTCTCACACTATCTGCCAAACTGGTGAATGCTACGGCTACACCCGCAGACTTACAACACTTCTAGTACTATCTGACAACCTGGTGAATGCTACGACTACACCCGCAGTCTTACAATACTTTCCATACCGGTTGAACATGCACTCAACCTAACACACAACTAAACTTGAGTCCTAACTAGAGCTCTAACTTGGTTCCCGAAACCTGTTCTCTGATAGTCTCAAAGGCTGCCTGCTGCTCAGGCCCCCGGTGAAAGGCCACAAACTTCTTGGTCAGTCGAGTCAAAGGAGATGCAATCTTATAGAAGTCTCGTATAAATCTTTGGTAGTAACCCGCATGACCCAGGAAACTATGAATCTCAATTGCAGGCTTCGGAATCTCCCACTGCATCACAACCTATATCTTGGTCGGATCAACCAAAATACCCTTTTGGTTGACAAGGTGCCCAAGAGATTGCACCCCGCACAACCAGAAATCACATTTGGAGAAGTTTGTAAAACGTCTCTCCCCCACTTAGATTCGACTAAGTCTTCACGACATGCGAGAATTAAAGGATTCCCAATCCTTCTCGCTTTCTAGCATCCCACTAATGATAAGTTGTGCTTACCAATGCTAGCGATTAATCACTGGTTAAACCTTAAGATCGCCTATCCTCAGAAATCTTGATGAGTACTCTTGAAATCTGGTCCAGTCTGACACCTCAATCCACCTCCCATCCTGACAACTAGAGGCCTTAATCTTCACTGTGGCTGACGAGTCCTCGTTCCCACTTCCAATCTCACAACACCACTGAACTCTAACCGAACACATCCTATGCGAAAATACAATTCTCTTGAACATCCAATGACCAAACACTTATGCATCTAACACCCACAACGGACACTACCCTCTTCATGTTACCAGTCCTGTCCTAGCAACGGTAGTGCCTTGAACTCCAAAGTTCATCCATAGACAACTTTTGACCACACTTGAACCATGATAGAACCACTAAATGTTGACTTCACTAAGAACTATCGCTTTAACTCTATCTGAGTATCCTCTAAATAATACTCATGCACATATCCCGATAAGGATCCAGAATGATAACGGTCGACGTGGAACCCACTCCGCAAAATGCATCCTCTGTGGGTTCATCAAGGACTTTTCGACATGCAGGATGGCATATATGATCCTTGATAACCCAAACACTAGCAGAAAACCAACCCGAGATCTGACTTATCCAAAATCACTCACAATTCCAAAGCGACACATATTCCGAACAACCACCTAATAGTAGTAGAAGATGACATACCCGCAACATCTGGAGGAATCCTGATCACCTTCTGCTAACATTACCGACCGCGCTACACCTGTAGCAGCCTAAACCCTTGGAATGTCAAACTCCTTTATGTATTTTCTCGTACATGCTGCATTGACTCCGACCTTGTTGGCCTTTCACCCGATGATCAGACTTAGTCATGGGTCTCTTCTCGGGACCCTTTACTATACGCACCTAGCACAAAACTCTCTTCTTAAAGTGTTCCAAATTGATCTTGCATTTGAAACCTCTTGGAAGTCATGTCCTTCAGGTTCTAACACCCTGCCACGCTCACTAGCTCACTTACCAATGGCTAAGATGCAACAACTGGAACATCCTTTGTCCCTAAACCGGGTCACAAACTTCTCCCTAGAGCTTCTCAGATTCTCCAAGACTCTCACCGATTCGAGTATGGTTCCTATGCTTTCAGTAGTATGGGCCCAATACTACCTTCCACACATATCCATACTTTCCTCAACAATTTTTAGGTCCGAATCTTGATCTAATACTAGTAATCAAACAATCACAGATCGAGAATAACAATAAGATGAATAAGAATTGAGCTTGCACACGATTATATCAAATATCCATCTGGTACAACTCAAACACTAGCCGTAAAATAATATGCATCCAACCATACAAATGACCAACTCCTAGCCCTTATATACTCGACAAGACAGCAAACTAAGTTTGCAGCCGTAAACACGGTTACGACCGTAAATGTGTTTACGGTCGTGAACATGTCAAAACAGTAAACAACATTAAACAACTCAAAAGTACCATTACAGACTCAAAACCAAACAAATCACATAGAAATCCTAGCCCAAACCATTTACCAGACCCTTCAATCTCCCCCTTGGTTTGGGCTAGCATGAATTCAGTTCTTGTCGACGACTAACACATCAGATTTCCCCATTGCTCCATTCCATATCCTCTTGTCAAAAATTGTAGCCACCATCCGTGTGTATTCTTTTGCGGCAGGCTCAAACAACTCATCAGCAACCATAATCTGATGATTTTCAAGTTGATGAATGTCCCGCTCACCAAATTGAAGTAAACCCCTTTTGTCTACAAGCGAATACAGTCTTCTTTAAGCTTGATGACAGCAGCATCAGATGATTTATCGTACACCCAATATTGAATGAATTGTAGAGACCCATCTAGACAATTCTAAGGAATAGGGATATACTTAACTTGAGCAGTAGCAGGCCACATTACTGCTCGAATAGGCTCACTGATCTTTGCATCGATAACATTTTTATGGACTGCAATGAAAGACTCAACAGTTTTCATAGATGGGAAACCGTTAGCCACTTGATCTTCCAAGAAAAACTTGAATTGACTAGCTTTTGGATTTCCTAATGGATTTGAGAAGGGAGCCTTGGATAGCTCAATAAGGTCAACCTTAGTAAAAGAGTGAAAATCATGAGCATCCTTGTATAGTTCCTTATTCCCGCTCTTCCTTCTCACCATAAACATGTTCTGCGTGTCATGGAATCCCCACAACACGATTCCTGACCTATCACCATAGACATCCCTGAAAGTTTCACTGCTATGATCGGTAAGGGTAATTCGTGGCTGATCCCAGGGTGCCTTATGAGCTATGCTTCTTTTGAAAAGCCATTTACTAACATCCTTCTTTTTCTTCTTTTTGGAACTCTTTGAAGCACCTGCCCTTGGAGCTTGTTCAGGTTCTTTTTCAAAGCGATCCACAATGATGGGAGATCTGATTGGTTGAGAGGTAGTATGAGCATCAACACTGGGAGCGTCTGGATTGGGAGGATCAACGTGTGGTTCTTCAACAGTTGACTTAAATTCATCACCGAATTTGTCTTCATGTTTCTTTTGTAACTCCAGGAAGTTGGCAGCCAAGTGACCATATTCTGTCTGAATGTCATCAATTTGCTTAGTCTTCAGAATATTGTCTTCGCGAAGCTTGGCCACTTGGATACTGAGCTCTATATTTTCAGATTGCAGGTCTGCAACCTTGATGACTATATCTATATTCCTTTGGTCAAGATCAACATTCTTCCGATTGATAGCATCAATCTGACTTTGGAGTCCATGGAGTGAAGGGGTTTCTTCTCTTGTGTTGTTACCTCCAATGAAAATTCCTTTTCCACGAGGAAGTGGTGTAGAGAATTATTCTTCAGCCAGTAGACGGGCTAACTTAACCGAGGCATCATCTTTGTCTGGTCTGGGAGGAGAGAGGTTTGCATGAAATGAGGAACCACCAGCTTCAAATACAGTACTGGGACCTTCACTGATAGGTTCGACTGAGACAATAACATGTGTGATTGTCGGTGGAGCTGTAGCACCTTGAGTCGTCGTTCTCTGACTTGCTAGTCTCAGAACGAGTATGCGTTGCTTGTTTGGAGGAGGAGTGGCTTGTATGGTAGCGAGATCATCTTCCATTGACATAGATGTAGGTGAATCAGTATCAACGGGAGGAATCCCTGATATTATCACCATAGGAGTTTCTATTGTCGCCTTTGGATTTGAAACAGGAGGTGTAGCTACGAAAGCATCTTCTTCTTCCCTTGTCTTAGTTATCACATGAACAACTTCATTGACATTGTCGAGCAAGTTTTCAAGGTTTGCTCCGGTCAGAAAATCATCATTGCTACCAAAATTCAATGGGATATCATCCTTATCATATCCCGTGAGGTCAACATCCTCAAACCCTTTATCATCGTTTCCCGTTCCCTCGTTGTAATTACACTGTACTTGAACATATTGTAATTCGTGTTCGTTATCGACTTGAGATTTTGGATCTGGAGTCTCATTGTCTTCGTGATCTGAGACAATGATGATGAATTCATAAGACACTCTTTCTGATGAAGTTGGCTCATATAGAGTTTTCTCAGAAGTTCCATGAGATTCAGAAGACTCATTAATTTCTGCAAACTGTCCGAACTTCACCAGAGGATGCAGACCTTGAAACACGACCTTGCCCTTTCGATTATGTTTGATAAGGCCAACAGTGTGAGGGCCCAAATATTTTGAATCCATCTTATCACCAACTTTGACCATATCAGGGAATTGGTCATCAATAAAAAAAGTTGAATAAATCTTGGATACATCAAAAACACGTCTCTAATTCCCCGAGTCATGGCGCAAATGTTCGCCAGGAATTCATCAAGAACATACTTTGAGAAATTGAACTTGTTGCCGGCAGCCAAAGAAATGATTGCTCCTATATTCCTAAAAAGTGTTTATAGAACCATTGTTTCCAAAATCCAAGGCCCACTCCATAAACTAACTTCCTAAAGGGCAAATTACCATTTTACCTTTTTTTGTTGTTGCATAACCAAGGCCAAGCCCAAAATGCATAAAAAGCCCAAAACCTAAAATGGAAATCTAAAGCCCAAATCAAAAGCAATAAAAGCCCATTATGGCCCAATAACCTGATTAGGCCCCAAAACCATCATGGACCTACTTCTAAGAAAACCCTAAGTCCATCCACATCCCAAAGTCCAAAGTCCAATGTCCCAACAAGGCCCAAGTCTCAAAAAGCCCAAAATGGCAAACTGGGGAGTACGCTCCACGTACCAGAATTGTACGCACAACATACTCACCTATAAAGCACTGATTACAAACGGCTAATGCACAAAAACTTCATTACGCTGAGCAAGGGACCAAAACTAAGATATGACCCTAATCCATATTAAGATCTTAATGGTTAAGATAATGCCTTCCAAACTAAGATATGACCCTAATGTGATATCTTAACACGTAAAGTTGTCAGCTTTACTCCTTTACATGGTTTAATGGGACCAAAATCCATAATAACATCCATAATAAACATCCAACTCATTCATGGTCCAAGATAACTCACCAAAAAGACATTTCTATGAACAAGGGACCTCCCAAAGGCCAAGATCCATCATTCTAAGCTCTTGGATTAGCTCATACTCACAAGGATGACTCTAAGGACCAAAATGAACCTAAAATACACCTCAAACCAGATCTAACACATAGATTCATCAAGATAGAAACTTTATACCTCCAAAATGTAGATCACGATGCAACAAGATAGGATCAAAAAGCTTAAAGCAATCCCACACTTATCCAAGAAGTTTGATATGTGTATTTTTATATATATTTTTATGCACTTTATCTTAATATTTTGGCCTTATTTATTCTATTTTAGAACTAAAGAGTACTCATAATAATTTGAATTATGTTTTGCAGCTATTTGTTGTCGATAAAGCACAAAAGAAAAGATTGAAGCGGAAACCGGGCTTAGAAGCTGAAAGAAAGAAAAGAATGCTGAGGTAGCGAGTACGCCCCGCGTACCTTAAGGTTACGCCCCGCGTACATGCTTGCACCGGATAGACTTAATCGCGTGATTATCCAGAGTACGCGCTGCGTAATCCTAAGTACGCCCAGTGTACTTAGGTCGGCCACGAAGATTATAAATGTCGATTTTTAGCTAACCAGGAGGGGGGATTTGACTTCTAACCTAATTTAGTCGACAATTAACTTCTGTTAAGCCGTTTTGAGGGTCTAGAAGGCGGCCGGAAGGCCGTTAAGCTAACGGGAGCAGAGATCTGAAGGATTGGAGAGCGGATACATGTCGGTAATCATATGGATTGCTAACGTGACCATGTTTAGCACTTCCTTATGGTACTTTTTGTATTTAGTTTCTGATTTGGGTGTAAAAACCTTTTACTTTGTGTTTACGATTGAATGAAGTTTTGATTCTTAGACTAATTGTTATGTTAAATAATTTATTTGTGTTTAATTTATCTTGCCAAGCTTGTTCAAAGATCCTCATGTGTTAATGATGATTATTTGCTGTTAATTGTTAAGTGAATTAAGTTGTATGAAAACCTGCTTGATTTGCTTGTCTCTTATGATTTTTGATGACCATTGAGATTATAAGACTAGAAATAACGAATGTGAAACTAGGATTAACTTGGGAATAAGTAAGTTAATGTGTGAGCCTTGTTTGATGACCATCAACAAGAGGTTAATTAAATGTTTAAATTAACTAAATTTACAAGTCTTGCTTGATACGAACTGAACACTAGGAAGCATGTTAGTTTAATCAATTGATCACTGTTTGAATTAACTTGTTTGCTAAAGGATTAGTTATAGTGAACATGAATCTAATCAATTTAGGAATCGGTGAACATGAATAAATGAATTTGTGTATGCAATTGTTTATGTTTTCAAGGTGGAATTAGTCTAAACCAAAGTACCTAAAGAGATTTGTTTTCCAGTTAGTTTATCGAGGATGGGTAATTAATTATTAGTTTGAGGTTTATTAAATTATGTCTTTTATTCTTTTCATGTGACCTATAATCAGATATATTAAATTAATCCACCGTTTCCTGTGATCGACACCCGACTTACCTAAGCTATACTGTAATCTGACTAGGTACACTGCCTATAAGTGCATAGTTAGTCTAAGTTTGTTAGGTTATAAATATTAAAATTAATGGGTACTTTTGTGCACATCAAGTTTTTGGCGCCGTTGCCGGGGAACGGCTTGTCATTAATTTATTTTATTTGATTATTCGTTATTTGTTTTTAGTTAGTTTTCATTTTTTTAGTTTGATTTTCGATGATATCTTTTCACTTGCCGGGAAGGTTCTTGTTTTTATTTGCAGGAATTTGGGATTGTACACATTGCTTGACTTTACTTTTTGCATGGATTTCGAGAATGAAAGCGATTAGGGAATTCTTGACCTGCTTAGCCTACTACTTTGTTGATTTGTCCAACTCAATCCATGAGGCGTAGTATAGCAAGGCGTATTGTGGTGGTTAAGTGGAAGACCGAGCTCTTGTTGTTCTTGACTAGTTAGGTCACTTCTTGTTCCGCTTCTAGTTAAAGGTACAAGGAAAACAAAGGAAATATTCTAACGGGTCCCGAAAGTGGGTGTTTTCGCAAACCAATTCTTGCATGCAAAGGTTTTTGATCAACCATTGTTGTTTGATCTTGACAAAGATAAGTGACTATGACATCTTAATTTTTTTTTATCACTCATCGTGAAGTCATCATTAGCTTAAGAAATTAAAAAAGAAAAAAAATAAATAAGTTTTAAGTCCCTAGATGAAATGATTAAAAAGAAAAGGAAATTCAATTAAAAGAAGAAAGGGAAATTTTCATTTAAACTTACGCCCCACGTAATAAGTAGGATTACACCATGCATAATAAGACCCGAATCGCGGATGAACATCTCAGGGTGTTGGGGTTACGCCCCACGTACCCTTGTGTTACGCCCTGCGTACATCGGCGACCAGGTATACCTCTTGACCCCTTTGACTTCGCTATTATTTTCAAACCCAATTCCTTTCTCGCAAAAGCTGTGACGGCGACTCTCTCCAAAACTTCCGATTGTGCTTCGTTCTTGTTGAATTCGACACTCAAGTAAGCTTTTTCGGTCACTCTATGTTATGGATTTGTGTTTAATTCGAAGGAATAAGCTGCAATTAGCTTTTGTTTGAAATCTAGGGTTTATATATTTCTCAAATTAGGGCCGATTTCGCAAATGTATGTGTTGATTAGGGCTTGAATGGACCGATTTCGGTTAATACATTAAACCCTCGAACCTAATTTCGTCTTAATTCCGTCCCACACCCATCGATTTGAGCTTGGGGTCATACGCAAACCGTACCCCTGTGATTTCGAGTTCTTGACTGACTTTGATTTTTGACCGTTATGAATGTTTCCCTTATAAATGTTTTCTAATAGATAAAGAATTTACAGAGATTGATTCATATTTTTAGGGAGGTCCCGATTTTTCTCCTACTACCTTTGGACCACGCGATGTTTAAAAATTAATTGTGTTGATGCCCTGCGGTGTTTATTTAGATATGGATTATGACCTTAGCACAAGAAAGGGACTGGGAGGACACAGAATCGCAAGCCTGGACGTACGCCTAGCGTACGCTGGATGTACCGCCAGCGTACTGCCCCTATCCAGCCCCATTTTTTTTTTGGTTTAAAAATCTATTAATGCTGCCATATTTTGTTGGTTTTGTGTTTTTGTGTTAATATGTGCAGATTATGGCTCGAAGGGCACAAAGAACCAACCCTCCCGAGGATGTGACCGATCATCGCTTTTTACAATTTCCGCAAACACTAAGCGATGCTACCAGGGCGCGTTATAGCACCAACTTGAGCCTGCTTCTCACAAAGGAGATTGATATTGCACCCTCTTTCGACTGGGAGTTGGCTACCAGGACTGGACTTGTTGCATTGATCCAGGAATTTTTGCAATACACACACTCGGACGCGAGTGGTGTGGAATTGTTTGTGTGTCAGGGATGGGCGCGTTTGTTCAGGATCCAGGAGCCAGTATATCGGGAGTTTTTGATGGAGTTCTATGCTACAGTTTCCTATGATCCTAGGAAGGCACTCGATGACAGGACAGCCTTTGCTTTCAGACTGGGAGGAGTGAGCCGGGAATGCAGCGTGATAGAGCTTGCGACTCGGGTGGGTATTTACACAGCCGACGAGACGAGGAGTGTCCACTTCCCGACATTCCTTGCTGACTGTCTCACGGACCGACCGGAGGACTATAATGAGAACACCTTTTGGGCCGAGATTACGGGAGGAGTTTATACACCATCTACCGCTCGAGGGGGGATGATTCGGTCTACTACATACCGAATGTTGCACCGGTTGATTTCTATGTCTCTCATGCATCACAAGAATAGCGAGAGAGTGCCTTCGACGGACCTGTATTTCCTATGGGCACTAGTTACTCCAGGGAGGCACCTGAACCTTCCAGTTGCTTTAGCTGCATACTTGGGACGGAGGGCCAGGGGACTTCGGGGAGATAGCCCGATATGCGGAGGGCATTTTATCACACGATTAGCTCAATCATATCAGTTGATAACACGTGAGATCACGAGATCGATGGTGTTTCACGACATGAGGCCGATGAGTCTTCAGCTATTGGAGTTGATGCGCGTATTAGAGTGGGGTGGAGATGGTGTTTTGAGGGTTCGAGCAGATGATGTGGCGGATGAGGAGGGTGCCACTGAGCCACAGCCGAGACGGGTCCCGCGGCGTAGACCTGCTCCTCGGGGAGCGCAGCAGGGACCTGATCCGGAGATCGATATGCGCTACTTAGCTCAGGGAATTGATCGTCATGACATGAGGGTCCAGAACCTTAGCGAGTATGTTGCACATGTGGACGCGCAACAGCGGTGGCAAGGGAATGCATTGAATGCATTCTTTGCCCATCAGGGATTTCAGTATTCGGTTCCCTTTCCACCACCATTCCAGTCATGATTTGATGGGGCCGGTACTTCTGGGACACAGCCACATGATGATGGAGATGACGAGTGATCCTTTTGATTTTGTTTATTTGTTTTGTGTTATTTTTAGTTTAGTAGTATTTGGTCTGTAATTAAACTTTGATTTAGTTTGTTTTACTTTTGTTTTCCATGTTAATGCTCTATGGTTGTTTAGATTTATGCAGAATATTCGCCCTTAGGAAGCTGGCAGTAAGTTCAGCAGCTAGGTCCGACTGTTGCTAGAGAGAGCCATGTGAGAGTGCGAAGGTTATAGTCAAGACCCACAATTTGTCATAAGTGTGGGGTGCATCTTTATTGGAATTGTATTTCGATGCAAGGAAGAAATATCGTTCCGACTGCCACGACGTGGTTGACACTTTCACACGTCATGGTTATTATACATTGCATCTAATTGCAATATTTTGCACCACATTTTCGAAGATGGCGGTCTTGATTTTATTTTTCGGAAAATTTAGAAGCAGCAGTTCTAGTTTTCAGTTTTTCAGCAATATTTGAAGCAACCTGTAGCAGCCCCATTCGATCTCGCCACAACTACCCAGGGGAGTCTGTTCCTTTTTCTCCTTTTTTATGTTCTTAATTTGTTTTTAGCATACAATGAGGGCGTTGTATGAAATAAGTGTGGGGTAGGGGGTCGGTAAAAGTAAATTATAAAAATGAAATAATAGTAAGTAAATTATAAAAATGAAATAATAGTTGGAAATTGCTAGATTTAGGGAAATTCAAAAATTTAAAAGAAAACTTGAAATAATAGTTTAATTTAGAAAAATCTAGTGATAATTGAAAATTTTGCTAATATTGTATGAGATGATCCGATGAGAACTCAAATGTTTAGTTGAGCCAATATACGTTATAGTGCATTTGTGGCTTCCCTTATTTTAGTGAAATCATGGAACAAAAACATAACCCCGCTCAGTTTGAAGGATGCAATATGTTTAGCAGCCTAAACCTGAAATGTATCCAGGAAAATTATTATCATTAACCAATAAAGGTTGAGGTTGAGCGCCTCTGCTTAAGCATGTAGGTTTTGAGTGAAAAAAGAGAGGTACATGTAAAAAAAAAAAGAGAATTACGAAAAAGTTTGAAGAATTCTGGAGCAAATAAAGTGAAGATCAAAATATCAAAATTCTGAAGAAATCCAAAAAGTTGAAGATACCAGAAATCAATTCAAATAAGGTGTTGAATTCAAAGAAATCGAAGATCAAAATGTCAGAGAAATGAAGAATTCAAAGAAAGCTCCATAGTGGTATCGGAAAATTGTAATTCTAGATTATGTATGCTTAGGTTGCTCAACTAAAAATACCTTGAGGTTAGGAGGTTTTCTGCGGATGGATTTGGAGGGTTGCATAAAATGAGCATTGTTCGGAAAAAGTGGGCAAGTGTTTATGAAGATTGTGAGTATTTAAAGTATGGGGGGGTACTTAGGAAAATTTTAGACACAAATGCATGCGTTGAGGTCTTGGTATAATGGTTGAGTTTTAAATGGATTGTTTAGTGCGATATTGGTAAAATAAAAGTAAATTTGCTTGGGGGCAAGCAAAGGCTAAGTGTGGGGTATTTTGATATGTGTATTTTTATATATATTTTTATGCACTTTATCTTAATATTTTGGCCTTATTTATTCTATTTTAGAACTAAAGAGTACTCATAATACTTTGAATTATGTTTTGTAGCTATTTGTTGTCGATAAAGCACAAAAGAAAAGATTGAAGCGGAAACCGGGCTTAGAAGCTGAAAGAAAGAAAAGAATGCTGAGGTAGCGAGTACACCCCGCGTACCTTAAGGTTACGCCCCGCGTACATGCTTGCACCGGATAGACTTGATCGCGTGATTATCCAGAGTACGCGCTGCGTAATCCTAAGTACGCCCAGCGTACTTAGGTCGGCCACAAAGATTATAAATGTCGATTTTTAGCTAACCAGGAGGGGGGATTCGACTTCTAACCTAATTTAGTCGACAATTAACTTCTGTTAAGCCGTTTTGAGGGTCTAGAAGGCGGCCGGAAGGCCGTTAAGCTAACGGGAGCAGAGATCTGAAGGATTGGAGAGCGGATACATGTCGGTAATCATATGGATTGCTAACGTGACCATGTTTAGCACTTCCTTATGGTACTTTTTGTATTTAGTTTCTGATTTGGGTGTAAAAACCTTTTACTTTGTGTTTACGATTGAATGAAGTTTTGATTCTTAGACTAATTGTTATGTTAAATAATTTATTTGTGTTTAATTTATCTTGCCAAGCTTGTTCAAAGATCTTCATGTGTTAATGATGATTATTTGCTGTTAATTGTTAAGTGAATTAAGTTGTATGAAAACCTGCTTGATTTGCTTGTCTCTTATGATTTTTGATGACCATTGAGATTATAAGACTAGAAATAACGAATGTGAAACTAGGATTAACTTGGGAATAAGTAAGTTAATGTGTGAGCCTTGTTTGATGACCATCAACAAGAGGTTAATTAAATGTTTAAATTAACTAAATTTACAAGTCTTGCTTGATACGAACTGAACACTAGGAAGCATGTTAGTTTAATCAATTGATCACTGTTTGAATTAACTTGTTTGCTAAAGGATTAGTTATAGTGAACATGAATCTAATCAATTTAGGAATCGGTGAACATGAATAAATGAATTTGTGTATGCAATTGTTTATGTTTTCAAGGTGGAATTAGTCTAAACCAAATACCTAAAGAGATTTGTTTTCCTGTTAGTTTATCGAGGATGGGTAATTAATTATTAGTTTGAGGTTTATTAAATTATGTCTTTTATTCTTTTCGTGTGACCTATAATCAGATATATTAAATTAATCCACCGTTCCCTGTGATCGACACCCGACTTACCTAAGCTATACTGTAATCTGACTAGGTACACTGCCTATAAGTGCATAGTTAGTCTAAGTTTGTTAGGTTATAAATATTAAAATTAATGGGTACTTTTGTGCACATCAAAGTTCCTTCTTGTTCTATGAGCACCAAAAATCATGAAATACCACCAAAAGCTCAAATAACACACAAATGGGGGCTAGGGATTTGTTTCGAGGGTTTTGGGGGATGGAGGCTGAAGCTAATAGGGTTTGGTGGTGAGTTAAGGAGCTTAAATAGGGTCCAAGACCCTAAATTAGGGTTTGGGTCTGACTAGAGTACGCCCAACATACTCCCTAGAGCTCCCATGATCATTCTCATAGTACGCCCAACATACACCATTAGACGACCAACTTACTGACCTCCTTACTAGTATGCCATACGTACAAATGTGTACGCCCCACATACTCGATTAAACCCTAAAATCACCAAATCTTTGAATTCCATAACTTCTTCGTTATAAGTCTGGTGATCCTTATATCCACGAAGAGGTAATGAAAATCTCTACATTTTTATCGATTGATATTCTCCCTATAACTTTCCGAACAAAATTCCAATTTCCATAAAAGCTCGGACTGACACTTTACCGAAATACCCATTTGGCTCCAAAACACAAACCAAACTCTAGAATCATCCAAATTACATTACCCACACCCAAATGGTTCTAAATCTCTTTCCCCTAAAGGCACTAAGCCTAATGATACTCGGTCTTCGGTTCACCACCCCACATTAAGAAAATATTCGGAATAGGGCATTACAGTTCTCCCCCACTTAAATTAAATTTCATCCTCGAAATCACTCCTTACCACCCTCCTGAAAACCAGTGCTCTGATTAAAACCTTCTAGTGCTGAGCAAATCACTGATCCCATAGCTATAGATCCAAAACGCTACTTCCATAATTCTAAAGCCCTATAACATGTCTGAACTCCACACAGGTAGTACCAAACCAAAACACTGGCACAAGGGTCTCCTCATATCCTTATAATTGAAAACACCCTTTTAACCCTAAATCTTCCAACTGATAACCCGACATATAGATTCCTTAATCCATAACTTGCTGAAGTAAAGATTCTGAATAACACACTAACGACTCCCATCACAAGTCCATACCGAAAGCAAACTCGGTGCATAACTCATAAATGAAGATCCCAGGATTTACACTTGCATTTCACCTAAAACCTTTAGATTCTCTATATCCATTCACAAATTTGGGATATAAAATCCCTAATCCACTATTGTCTTTACCAGTCGTACACCTGGTCCAACCACTAGGTTCCTGAGATTTTAACCGATAAGGCTACACTAGCCTATGCACCCAACTATGCCACTCCCTGGACACATAATTATCATATTGAAACCATAATCTAATTCCTTGACACTGTAGGTCCCCACCAGGTCTCACTTGCATTGTCATAATTACACGGGTCTCATCCCATCAAGTGCTACACATGCCCAACATTGCATCGGACCCCAATAGACCTCCTTGCCCAAGACACGAGCAAATCCTCCTTCATACTCACGACTACCCAAACGATGGTCTATCTTATCTGGTGAATGCTATTGGATTAAGTGTCTAAGTCCATAAGTATAATTGGTATGTATTTAACCAAATACATCATGGTCCATTTGGGTTCTAACACTCTGGAACAATTTGATAGGATATATATTCGAGAAAGAGGTTATTTGTGATTTATTAATATATTATAAGTATAATATATTAAATGAGAAATCATATTATTTAATTATTATTGATCAAGAATTAATTTGGAATTAATTTATTGATCAAAAGAGACTAATTAAATTTGTAGGGACTGATTAGGTAAATCAATAATATTTATAGTTTGGGCTAATGATTCATGTTGATTAGAAATGGACTAAATCTTTATGAGGATTCATAAAGATTTAGTCCATAAGGCTAATAAGTTAATGGATTAAAATCCCAAGTGAATTAAAGTTTACAAGTTTAAACCTTAAGGATTCCAAACTATAAATATGATCCATAGCTTGCTAAAATCGCCCCAATGAGTCTAAGAGATTATAACCAATTTTATGTCTCCTTACTTCTCTATCAAATTCATCCTCTTGTTCTTGGTTTGTTATAAGAAATTTGATGCATCACACTTGAGGTGCTAGGCTCTTGAAAGACCAAATCCTACAAGCTACAACAAAGAGGTAATCTTTTAACTTACTTTTATTATTCATATGTCAAATTGTATGCTAGTTGTAGGTTTCAAGCTTTGGAAATTTTTGTTGCATGTATAACTCGAGAAAACTTAGATCCAAAGCTATTAGGGTTGTATGTGCACCATAGGAGTGTTATAGTACACAAAACCCAACAGTGGTATCATATCTGTTAGGGCTTAAATGTTGTAATAGTCGAAGAGTCAGTTAGATTGTTATGAAGTATATTTTGTCTTCGTAAGAAGGAGTCTTCGGATGTAATGTTATTTGTAATAAGGCATTATAAAGAGTAGTCTTAATGTCTAGTCCTTAGTATTGTTATGATTTTGTTCTCCTATAAATAGGGGTCTGTACTAAGTGATTAGATAAGATTTTCACTCAGTCTTTACAGTTTAGTGATTGTAATCTGTAAACTCAAAAGCATAATACGAGCTAAACAAATATTCTATTTACTCTTTTATTCATCGTTATTACTCTTCCTGAATTCATACTTGAATTTGATTCAAACTCGATTACAAATCTCATCAAGATCCATGGGTAGTTTTCGGTTATATAGATGCATATCTAATTGTTTAAAGTTGGAAAAGTCGAAAAACTGCACTCTGATAGGAGGACTTGACGAGTCCATACATGAACTCGTCGAGTCCATGCTCATAAGTGATGAACTCATTGAGTCCGTTATCCAACTCGACGAGTTGGATCATCTGTTGGTAGTTTTTCGGGGTTTTTTTGGCCTTAATTGGATTAGAATCATTACCACAAACTGTTTTGTTTCATAAAATTGTTTTCTGATATGGTAGTGATTATTCTCATCCAATTAAAAGATAAATTGTCAAATTTTAAGATAATTACTAGTTTATATGATAAAGCTAATTATTTGTAATTTTTTATTTGAAATTATCTTACTATAAGAATCATATTGTGATCAAATTGGCAAAAGATAAAATGATAAGATTGTTTTATTAGTTTAAAGTTTGATCTAAATGTTTTTAAGGAGTTACAATTTTTGTCATCAAATTTGGAAATCAAAAGTTTTTTTAAAGAGTTACAAATAAATATTAGTTAAATTGATCTTAATGTTTTTAAAGAGTTCCATAAGTTATGAGACTTGAAAACTCTCATCTTCATAAAACAAATTAACTCCTTATGTTATGGAGTTCAAAAGTTTTTTAAGAATTACAAAACTTGCCCTCAAGTTTTAAAAGTTAAAAAGTCTCAATTAAGAAACATTGAATTCATAGAAACCCTAGTAATTTGAAAAGTTTTCAAAATGTAACTCATGGGTTCATAAATTAAAATTAATTAAATAGTTCTAATTTCATTTAGCATCTTGATTTTTTTTAATAGTTCAATTAACTCTTATGGACTTTATTAATAGTTAATTAAATGTTTGATTAAAAGAGTATTATTAAGTTCATAAGCATATGGTTTAAGTTTAATTAAATTAAGAGTATAATTTATTAATAGATTAAACCATCAAGTATTTTAAAAGTTTAAAATACAAGGGGCGTTGTCTTAACTTTCACACCAATACTATTATTATATATCGCCATGTCGTGTTTGACGAGTCAAATTTTCCTTTAAGTTCTATGTCCCCTGACTCGTCTCCTTCATACATATTTATTGATCATATTACCACATTTCCTATGCATATCATTTTGCATCCTACACCTACACCCACTACTACTGCTACACCCTTTTCTACACCTCTTCCCACCCCTACTGCCAAAAACAATACCTCATCTCCCTCCTCTAACCCTTTCTCATCCAAGGTTGCTTCTCCTCTCAAGACTACCTCTCCTTCGATCTCATCTGCTCCAAATATTTCTTTAGATACTCCAACATCTACTGTCTCCTATCCAACTACAAATATCTCCCCTTCCATCAACACCACAACCCCATCTTCTTCCATTCATCCTATGCAAACTCGTGCTAAAAATGGCATTTTAAGCCATTGGAAAAAGTGAATCTCCATGTTGATTCTTCTTATCTTGTTCCTAAAACAGACTCTCAAGCCTTTAAGGATCCTAACTTGCTAAATGCCTTGACTGATGAATTTTCTACTCTTATATCTACTAAGACGTGGGTGATTGTACCTCGGCCTCATACTGCTAATGTGATAAGTTGTATTTGGTTGTTTAAAAAGAAAACCAATACAGATGGCACTTTATCCTGTTACAACACTCGTCTTATAGCTAATGGTAAAATTCAAATACTTGAAATTGATTGTGATGAGGCATTTAATCCCATTGTAAAGTCGTCCTCCATACACACTATTATTAGTATTATTGTCACTCATCAGTGGCCCATCAGTCAGCTTGATGTAAATAATGTGTTTCTCCATGGTCATTTCCAAGAAACAGTTTATATGCAACAACCTCATAGGTTCACAGACCATTCTAGACTGAATCATGTCTGTTTACTTCAGACATCTCTCTATGGTCTAAAACAGGCAACCTTGTGCATGGTTTTAGTGATTTGCTCAGTTTCTCTCAAGTATTGGTTTTTTTATAGCAAGTGTGACTTATCACTTTTTATTTATAGACATGAAGGTTACATTGCATACTTATTGCTATATATGGATGATATAGTTCTTGTTGGATCTTCGTCTCCTTTTCTGACAAGCATCATCTGCAATCTCGGTCGTGAGTTCTTTATGTCTGATCTAGGTAACCTTCACTACTTTCTGGGTATATCTGTCACCAGGAGTGATCCGGGCTTATTTTTCTCTCAACAAAAATATGCTCTTGACATTTTAGATCGTGCTTCCATGCTTAATTTTAAGCATGTTCGTATCCCAACCGATTTTTATACCAAGTTGGATGGTTCTAGTTCTCTTGTTGCTGCTTCAACCATGTATTGTAGCTTAGCAGTTGTGCTTCAGTATCTCACTTTAAAATACCAGATATTACATATTTTGTTCAACATATATGCATGTACATGTGTGATCCTCGTAAGCCCCATTTATCTGCTCTCAAATGCATTCTTCGCAACATTAAAGGTACCTCTTCTCACGGCCTTTAACTATATAGTTTGCCTTCCTGTGATCTCATTGCATACTCTGATGTTGACTGTGGGGTGGGGGGGATGGGAGGGGAGGGGATGTCCGGTTACCGAACATTCGACTTTCGGATACTATGTCTTTTTAGGACATAATTTTCTTTTGTGGTCCTTAAAATGCCAACATACAATCTCTCGTTCTAGTGTGGAAGTAGAATATCAAGGTGTTGCAAATATTGTTGCAGAAACATGTTGGTTATGAAATTTATTACTTGAGCTTCATAACTCACCTTATCGGGCTACTATTGTCTATTATGATAATGTGAGTGTTATATATATATATATATATATATATATATATATATATATATATATATATATATATATATATAGGCTTAGGTTATTGTATTTAAACTAATTATTGTGTTATTGTATGCATAAATGTGAACCAATCATTTTACTTAATTTAAGAAAGTGATTAATATATATTATTAAATTAAAGATAATTGAAAAATACCATCTAATTTCATTCTAAGGGTATTTTAGACAATTGAGATAAATTTAAAATAGGAAAATTCCATATTTTTTTGGGATAATTAACTCTCTTGATTTTAAAATTCTAATTTTTTAAATTACTTTAATTTTAATTATAACGTAATTTTTATAATTAAACCCGATTTTATTCTGTTAGAATCATATTCTCTACAAATTTCAGGATACATATTTCTATTATAATGATATTCTATGAGAATGCCAACACCGACTAATAACACATTTTTGGATACAACTTCAAATTCTTCATTACATTCTTAAAAAGGTAAAAACTTTATATAATATTCTATGACAATGAAATACCCACTATTAACAAATAAAAATATGTATATTATTCGACCTGAATATTCTAGCAGAATATATTATTACATATACTCCTATCATTCTATTGTAGATTATTCTATCAGAAGAATAACTCTTTCCTTGATCATCCATGAAATTAGACATTTAACGAAAATAACTGTCATGAATCAAATCATATAAGATTAATATTCTCTGAGAATGCTTAGAATCACTTTGAAATTTGCGGTCCGTTCTTCAAGTATCAACTTCTGTCAAAACAAAACCAAATTGTAGTTTAGATTCCAACAGAATTGGAATTCATGATTCCATTCCAACAGAATTGGAATTCGTGATTCTTTTTATCTTCTTCATGTCAATTCTCAAGAAAAAACATGATCACAATCCCACCTACAACTCTGTTGAAAAAACGTTCTACAAACCTTGACTTAGAAATAGCTTCCAATAGTGAATTATAGCTATAATTATTTGGAATACAACCCAATTCCTTAACTTGATCGAACAACTCATTAGCCTCGTTAACCATCCCTAGGCCTCCTAAACACCTAACAAAAAACCCTAGTGCACCTGCGCTCATGTAGCACTTTGATTTTATCAAGTTGATAGACAATTCCTTTATTGTGGCATTTTGTCGAGCACCTGATAGGATAGAAGCCATGGCTGTTGAGTGCGACAATAGGGACGACCGATTAAAGATGATCGAATCAGGAAAAATCGGACAAAATCAGACAAAACGAACCTTAACTGTTGATTGCGACAACAGGGGCGACCGATTAAAGATGATCGAATCAAGGGAGGGTGTTGATTGGGTGGTTGCAGAAGCCCTTGCTTTCGAGACTTTGCTGGTGGAGGGGAATCACGTAAGGTTGAGTGGTCATAATGTTGAGAGAGGTACTTTCAGTCATCGCCATTCTGTCATCCATGGTCAGGACACTGGTGAACCTTAGCCTCGCTGCTCCTTCTCATCTCCCTCTTCTCCATCGATCAGAAAGAAACGGATTAGCCGCCTACGAGATTCCTCATGATGGCAGCCTTTTTCCTTTGCAGATCGGCCAACATTTAGTTTTAGATAAACAGGAGAACAAAATTTAAACGGAAGGGATTAGGTTAAAATCAATACCATGATTATAGGGATTAATTTTGGAAGTTACAAAACAAATTACTAAATTACCCTTATTTATTTATTTAATTATTTAATTTTTTATTTAATTTTGATTAGTCCACATTTATGCATACGATAACACAATACTTACTTAAAACACCTGAACCTATCTCCCCCCCCCCCCTCTCTCTCTCTCTCTCTATATATATATATATATATATATATATATATATATATATATATATATATATATATATATATATATATATATATATATGTTGTCTAATCCAATTCAACGTCATAGGACCAAGCATATTGAGATCAATCTTCATTTTTTTCGCAACAAAGTTGCCACTGGTCAAGTTCGAGTTCTTATGTTCCATATTCATCTCAATATGCGGATATCATTACCAAAAGTCTATCTTCTCCATTTTTCCTTGATTTTTAGTCCATTCTGAATGCTCATGATTCTCCTGTTCATACTGTGGGGGGGGGGGGGGGGGGGGGATGTTAGCAGATGTTTATATTTGTTTATATATTATATTTTTAGTGTGTCTATTTGTGTTTAGGCTTTTATGTATTTCAGTCTGTTTGTAAGATGTATATATTTTGATATTAATGAATGAATACGTTCAAGGGAAATACCAAATCTCACAAACATGACAATGAAATTTAATAAATCATTCCATTTTGGGGTTGTTTTGATCTTTCAATTATGTTTTGATGTTTCTCATCAATCGAAGAGTGAAAGGCTACAAGTTGAACCAGATTGGTGAAAACAACAAAAGGAGCCATAGATGTGACCGAGACGTATTTTGCAAATGGACTTACATTTGACTTTTCAAAGCATTGTATCTCAATAAAGTGTTGTTTGGATAAATGATTTTTAAGAATATTTTGAGATAATAGACTTTAACTATCAAACAAAGCAATTTTGGTTCCGCATGTGAAATCACACCAAAGTTCTTAAAAAGATATGCATATTAAAACGCTTTTTTTTTGCATTGTTGACAATTACAATTTTAGATTTTTACGTTCTGACTGTTCATAAAATCCAGATCGAATGCACCACGAAAAACAATAACACTTTCGAGCCATAGGAGACATGGACCGCTTCACTAGTTTTATATCAAATGCCAAAGTTGTGATGATAACCTCTCTAGTAATTGGATGAAAGAAAAAATATTTTTAATTGAATGGTTGGGATGGATATGATTATAAATAAAAAGACTCTAATATCCATCGGGTACGATTCTTTTAGGCTTTTATATTAAGTTACTAGTTATAAGACTCATGTATTACATGAGTTAATTAAAAAAAAATTAAATATAAAAGTCTAAATATCTAAGAACTTTGAATTATTAAAATTGTTTTTTTTTATCTTTTAAATTTAAATAAATAAATAAAATTGATATTCATTTATTACTATATTTATTGTAATTATTACATTAAAGTATTATGTGAAATTTATTAAAACAGAAAAACCTATGAAATAACATGTGAAAAAGAAATTAATTCAAAATAATAAAAAAAAATAACATTTGACAAATTGAATAATAGTGTGACATGTGGTAAAAAAAATATATTTATTAGAATAGATTATTATAATTATTGATTTAATGATTTATTCTGTTTATTGTGTCAAATTGGCATCCAATAATTTGTGTCAACATTTTTTAATTCGTACGGGTTTTCTTCGGTCCTTCATCTAAAGTAAGATCTAATATATAAAATGATCGGGTCAATCTAGGATGGGTTTGAGCTTTTTAAAATGAGGCACGTTTTATCCCACTCGAATTGGAACTAATATATTTTAAGATTGTATAATAAAGCAAAATCCATTATTTCGATAATGGTAATTGGAATTTTGTGAGATATAGTAAAGAATGAAAAAATGGTTTGTTTGAAACATCCACCATGGGTGGCTGCTTATGTTGAGGTATGACACACTCACACTCACACACACATTGCTACGACAAAAAAAGGGAACAATAAAGATGATTCCCTATAAAAGAAAAACAAAAGTAATAGTAAAATTGACAATTTATAGGTAAATATAGTGCACAAGGGACATGTAATATTGCATGTCTGGAAAGCCTGTGTTGCCATTTTATTTTCTTAATTGTCTTATTCCTCTTTATAGAATTCGGTATTAAACCAACTAAAATTAGAGTTAGAAATGTATTGTTATTTACTTTCTAATCCGACAAATTATTAATATTATGTATTACAGTCACATCTATTACATTAGTTTATATATATATATTTAAGAATTTTAAATTTATAAGAAAATAAGAAAAATAATGAGTTATTATAATAGAAATGCTTTTTATTTTTTAAATTTAAATAAATAAACAAAAAACTAATGAACTTTAATTTTAAAAATTTTAAAATTAAAAGATAAGTTTATTAATAAAATTGATATCCATTTATTATTATATTTATTGCAATTATTATATTGAAATATTATGTGGAATTTTAAAAAATAGAAAAATTTATAAAATGACGTGTGGAAAGAAAAACTTAATTCAAAATAACCATAAAATGACATTTGACAAATTAAATGAAGGTGTGACAAATGACAAAATAAAAACATTCATTTATTAAAATAGATTCGAAAAGAAAACAAGGTTTGCAACACAAGATGAATTTATCAAAAGACATAAACTTTAATCCTTTAAAGTGAATGTAACTAAAGAATTGTTGTTTTGTGATCTCTTAATTTTTAAATTAAGAGGCGGACGCTTAATTTTTTAGATTCAAAATGTTTGATAGCCTCTTAATTTGTATTCTTAATTGTTAGCACCTCTTAATTTTTAAAAGAATGAGTTGTATCTAAATAATAAAAAGAGCATGCATGTTATGGAAATGCCATAATTTTTTAGCAAACATTTTTAAATATTTATTTTCTATTTCATTCTCTCCGACCTCTTAAAAATTAAGAGTCTTAAAAAAAATTAGACATCTTAAAATTCAAATTCTGTCAAATAACCACTTTCTAATGTAAGGTCACACCTTATGATCTGATGAATCAAACACTACACGCTAACTACGAGCGCCAGCGCCAACATCAGATCTCAGTGTTAGCGTGAACCAATAGTCTTGGTATGTATATTAGGCAGTTATAAGTGTGTGTGTGTTTTTTTGTACACACACACACACACACACACACACACACACACATATATATATATATATATATATATATATGAGCATCTCCGGAAAAGTCCTAATACTTCACCATAATTTACGAAAAAATCCCAAACTAAAACTTGTTTACGAAAAAGTCCTAATTAGCGGTAAAAATGACGATTTGACCATTTTTTTCCTCTTTATCGGTTTCAATACTTACCCGGTTTCATTAAAGTCTCAATATATTACCATAATTTTATTAAAGTCCCATTATTTTATCATAATTTGGTAGCTATTCGTAAATTATGGTAAAATAACGAGACATTACTGAAATCGGGTAAGTGTTGAAACCGATAAACCAGAAAAAAAAGGGTCAAAAATCATAATTTTTACCAGTAATTGGGACTTTTTCGTAAACAAATTTTAGTTTGAGACTTTTTCATAAATTAGGGTAAAATATTGGGACTTTTCCAGAGATTTTCCTCTCTCTCTCTCTCTCTCTCTCTCTCTCTTTCTATATATATATATATATATATATATATATATATATATATATATCTAATCCGTAATGTTAGTGATTAGGATAAGACATTTACTTAGATAGCTATGCATCCCCTAATTAGTGAGATATCAGTTATTGTAATCATATATAATCAACATTAGGGATGAAACCTAATGTATGTCTTGGTGATTGTCTCTGTGACATCGTTCTCTTGGTGAGAACATTCTTTCTTAGTGAAAACATTTTTGTGATTACTTGTATTCTTTAATTTTTTTTGTTTAATCTTTGCATAGTTTGTTTATTCTTTGTTATTCATACTTAAGTGTATTTGATTGATACAAATCTTCAATTGGTATCAGATCCGGTTTACGATACACTCAAGTTATCATGAAGACCTCCCATAATCCCAAGTCGTCTACTCTCAACAAGATCCCTCCTTTCAATGAACATAGCTTCACTATGTGGAAATCAAAGGCTATGGTTGTTCTTGAAACCATGGATTTTAATATGCTTCACATCATTGAGAAAGGTCCTTACATTCCTATGTATCAACCTATGGTTGACAATGCTCTCGTTGGTCCCTTGAAACAAAAGCTAAAGGCTAGTTTTGACGATGATGATAGGAACTTTATCAGTTTTGATGTGAAAGCTAGGGTAGCCATAGGAAACTCTCTTCCCTATCATGTATGTCATCTGGTTCAAAACTTTGAATCAACTCATGAGATGATGGAAACGCTGACAGTGGCTTATGAAGGCGCTGTTGGAAGTTCAAGCTACAACCATCAACAATCTCAATCAGAGATATGAGCACTTCTTTGCTCAACAAAGTAAATCTCTAACTCAAACCTTTAGTAGGCTGCATCTTGAATTTGATGTTAATTGGTTTCCGATTTTGCATCTTGAATCTGATGTTAATTGGTTTCTGATTTTGCACCTTGAATCGATTGACTGTTTTTTAAGTTGATTTCTAATTTTCCACATTGAATCTAATTGATTTTTGAAATTACTCTTTGCATTTAATGTTTATCATGTTGAAGTTGATGTCAATCTTAACATGTTAATCTGCTATGTGTAATGTGAAAGTTTAAATTCCACCCACCACATGTTTAACATAATGCCAACATTGCATCTGATGTTTACCTTGTCTATACTCTATGGTTCTATACAACTCATGTGGTAATCTTTGAAGATATTGTTTTTTGGTTTACTGTCATGATATGGGCATATTTAGTTATTAAATTCATGCATTATCTTAATACTTTATGTTGATTTTATCTCATCTAATGAACAAAAGGTTCTTAATTAGTTTATAATTTCATTTTTTAGCAACAATGAAATGCTCAGATGGAACAAGAAGCAGATTTAGCAATTGGAAGCTTGGATCTTTGATTTTGAAGAAAGAAAGATGTTGCTGGACAGCTTGACCCCTCGACACTGTTAACCTCGTTAAACCCAACCGTCATCCAATCCATGATTCAACATCAAGTCTCTGATGCATTAGAGAATCTCATAATTGACCATAGAGAAGGAAGAAACAAGGAAAGCAGTCAAGCTTACTAGGATTTTCTTTGTAGTAAGTCAGGATCCTTCTATGGAGACAAAGGAGTAAATGGCCTAATCCACTGGATCAAAGGAATACAAATTAGGTGTAATAAGGAGGTTTGAGTAAATTTGAATACTGCACTCTCATGGGGAATGCCCTCATCAAGTGGAGTATCCAGGTAAAGGCCTTAGAAGTAGATAAAACCTATGTAATCTCTTGGGAAGAGTTGAAAAGGAAAATGATAAGAGAATTATGTTCTATGGGAGATTTGGCATGAGTAGAACTTGAATTCCGTCAATTAAGCACTAGAAAGTATAGTCAAGCTTTCTACACCATACGCTTTAAAGATCTAGCCATGATATGCTTAGAACTTATTGGCTTGGAGATCAAGAATATCAGTGCATATCTCCAAGGACTAGCACCTGAAGTCAGGAAGTAGATAGAAGCATACAAGCCCCTCACCTTCTAGAAACTAAGCAGTTAGCGTTCCACTTCAGGTAAACCAAAGTCCTAGATGGTATAAGTAAGGCTAGGGACTTTGGAGGAAAATGGGGAAAAATCAACAAGGAAGGACCAAGCCACCACTTGTACAAGAGAAAGGAGGAAAGAAAGCCTCTAATGGTTGTTCCCCAAAAAGGATACATGGGGAGATTTCCCTAGTGCAGTAAGTGTGTACTGTACCATCTCAGTAGCTGTGAAGATTCCAAGTGCAAGGAGTGCAAAAAAGCAGGACATATTGCATATGTCTGCAAGGGTTAAAAGATCCAGTAAAGGAATACTGGAAAATAATAAGAATAGGAAAGTTAGTGAAAGGAACCCCACAAAAATAATTGTATGATTTTCTGAGGATAATAGGAATCCTCAAAATTTAAATGTTTTAATAAAGAGTTCATTTTAATAGTAGATTTAAAATGATTAATTAAAACATGCAAATCCCTCCAAAAAATTTTAACCAAAGTTTTTATAGAAAATCTTAGGTTTCCTATAGGACCAGGGAAAATTAGACTACTAAGGATGAAGTTAAAGAAATAGAAGTAGAAAACTAAAAACGAAATTTCGTTAACTCAATAATAGAAAGAATCAGATTTCTTTATACGAAATTGGTCTCCCCATTGAATGTTTCGATAAGACTCGAATGTCGACGACGAAATTCCAAAAACAGGGGAAGAATGTAGCTATTGAGAATTTTCCACCATTAATTGTTACTAGGCATTAGGTTCGACTCATAAAGACAAAAACTTCCCACATAGAAGGATAATATGGAAAGTTGAGTCGAAAATTAAGTAATAAAAAAGTTAAAATGGTTAGCATATTTGGGAGGTACACAACCTAATGATCCCAAAACTTAAAAGCGCCCAGAAAATCTAACTCTGATTAGAAGATTTATGATTTATGACGAATAGAAACCTACCACATTAATTACGCTATTGACATCAAAAATAGCAAAAAAAGAACGGTATAGTTTCAACTAACACTACAAAAAGTAATTTGCAGTCAAGCATGTGATAAGAACTTGAGAAGAAAGAATGGAAAAAATGGAAGTCGTATGAAGGAGATCTAATTTTTATACAATATAAAAATGTGGGTAAAAAATGAAATTTAAAATTTGAAGATGCAACCTAAAGGAAAGTTCTAGTTCTAGGAAAGAGCTACACAAATATATAAAGCGGGTAAGAAACAACATTCATATAAAGAAAATTTGAAAGTTTAAAAAGAATTAAAGGGTGCGCATCAATGTGCGCGCCATGCCCGTCGCACACATCTGACCCCCATATTCATCAGAGATTTGGAAATGTGGACAACCAATAGGGTGACACGTGGCAAGATTTGGATGGGCCATGAAGCGAGTGTAAGCCACGCAACAGAGTGCCCGGTGTGCACCATCATCGTAAATAGAGGTGCTTGATTCCTGGTTTTTCATCTCAAACCAACCTCCAAACTCTCTCTTTATACTTCAATACACTCTCGATGGCAAGAAACTTAGGTTGCAACAGTTCGTGCGCTCCTCGATACGCTATTAGTATGAGTCCACGACCCCTATTTACTGTTTTAAATTGTTTTACAGTGGTAGGGGGACACATGCTTATCAAATGATTTTATAAATATATTTATCTTATAAATATTAAGTCATTTTATTATAAGCAAGATACCTTAGGACAGTATAACTGTAGATACTATGCCTAGATTTAAGCTATGATCTATGTCTAAAAGATATGATGCCTGATAATCTAGGAGTAGGTAATACCTAGATGTTATAATGGCCAAACCCTAGGAGACTTTAAGTACATAGGACTTATGCTAGACAAGATTTAGGATATGCACTATACTTAATTGTTACGCTGCCCAAATATCTTGTTATAATAACCATAATTAGGGTATATATATGATGATTTATATATTTTATATAATTATGACATCATAAATATAATTATCAAAGACATATATATATATATATGTGTGTGTGTGTGTGTGTGTGTGTTATAATGGCCAAATCCCTAGGAAACTTTAGGTACTTAGGAGTTATGCTATATATATATATATATACACACACACACACACACACACACAGAGAGAGAATGAGAGTGAGGGAGATCATTTGATGATATATACCCGAAAGAGGTATATATACAAAGATAGTGTGATGTGTGTATATATATATATATATATATATATATATATATATAGATATATATATATATATATATATATATATATATATATATATATATATATATATGTAATTATGGAAATATAGATGATTAAAGATTAAAGATAAATACCTAAGGTCAATGTGTTAGTGTTTTGATAATTCATCCAAAAACCTCGATTAAATTCAACATTTGTCCACTTACCTATAATCGTTAATCTTGCAAGAGCCTAAAAACATCAATTAAAGGGGACCTACGGTAATACATTATATCACCTTAGAATATAATCGATTATAGGAGTTCATGGTAATATATTAAAATCACCTTGAGCTTTGATTACTATTACGGATGCCTGGTATGGTAATTAAAATACGTTAGGATCGATGGAAATCCTTAAAAGATAGTAAATTAGGATTAAAAATAGATAAAGCTAATTAAATTACATTAAGATCTTAGATATCTTGAAAAAAATTGTTATTTAAGATTACTAAAAGATATCTTAAAAGATAGAAGACTACATAAATAAATAAGAAATGTTTTCACTAAAGAAAAATATTCTTAAAAGGAATTCAAAAATTCAATATAAAAACTCGTGTGCTTACCAACATTATGTTGATTTTCAAAATGTATGTATGCTTAGGTTAATATGATTGACACTCTTTATATTGTCACACTGCCTCGGTGTTTCCGCTAAAAGCCGGGCGGGAGTGTGACAAATTGTAGGAACTCTAGAAGATTTTTGGGTTGTAGATGTTGATAGAAAATGTATAGAACAAAAAATAGCAACCCACTTTTTATAATTATCCAAAATAGAAATGTACTTATTATTTTTAATCAAAATAGCAATTGAGATTTTTCGCTTTTGATCATATTGTTTATGTGATTTAAACTTTCCTATTCTTAAATTCTTGAGGATTACATACCATCTTTGGGATGTGGGCAAAATTGTCCAACAATGTGAAAAACCTTAAACTCATGTGTAGATTAACACAATTACAGTAAAGTTGCGTTTTTAATCGAAAATGACAGCCTATTTTTTTTAACACAATTACAAAAAAACTTATATTTTAAACCCAAAGTGACAGCCTATGTTCCTTTTTAAACCATAATTACAGATAAGTTGCGTTTTAAACCTAGAATGACTACCTATTTTCTTTTTTACCCACAATTGCAAAAAATTTGCACTTTTAACCCAAAATCGCAACATACTTTCATTTTTAACCAACAATTGCAGAAAAGTTGCAATTTTAATTCTCTGCTCACATTATCCGAACATAATACCTATATAAATTATTCGAACATAAGACCTATAATCTACGTATATATAAATTTAATTTCATACCTTCGAAGTACAAGTGGTAAAGAAAAAAAAAACTATAGACATTATTCATAGCTTTTCCCGATAAATAATAGGCTTCCAGAAACAATAAAATACGAGATTAGTTACTCTATGAATTGAAATTCAAAAACAAAAAACAGGGATGCAGTAGCAGGCGAAGAGAATTGCGATTTCTATTAACTGAGATTTGCCACACTATCGTTTTTCATGGGAATCAAGTTTTTTGTGATTTTTTCCTTTGAATGTCCGATCGAACACAATTTCTTGTGAGTTGCGATTTCTGAGAACTCCCTGAATTGAAATCTCAATCTGGATGAAATCGTTATTGGTGAATTTCGATTTCTATGAAATCGTTTGTTGTTAATTCCGATTTCTTCAAAACGTTGATAATGGAATGAATTGAATCAACCTCTCGATGTGATCAACATAAGGAAACTACGATACTATATTTTTTTAAATCGATTTCTTAGAAATCGTTTTTCCTTTGACTTGTGATTTTTTTAAATTGTTATCTTTATTTTTTTTAATTCGATTTCTCTAAAATCTTTTTCTGGTGACTTAAATTTTTATGATACCAGCCGACCATGGAAGCAGGCGATCAAGGAGGATGTGAATTCGATGTTATCAGTATTAGTCAAGTCTAATTACGAAACGTAGGAAATTGTTTATGGAGATTATATATCTTTACTATCTTATAAAAGAAATCTAACTATTTCTAAAAATAGATTGATTATAATAATAATATTTTTTTTAAGACGTCCAAATGATCAAGTTGATAGTACAACTAGCCATTAATAAAATAATATTAAATTTTAACCATATTTTGAATTCAAATATTTATCATCAAATCTCCTTATATTTCTCAGCAATTTGATATGGTTCCCTCAAATCCCGGATTCATTCAAATTTTGAACCCTTTTCGATATCCTTAAATTTAGCATGTTAATTTAAATATCCCTCCAATCGCAGATACCTCTTTGTTCCCTCGTCTGCTATAAAGCCCACCGTCTAGGAATAAAAAATGACTTCATCTCCCAAATAACACCATAGTTTGATTATTTTGTCTTCGACATGTACTTTCTTTTGTAACATAACATTTTTGTAGAGGAAACATATCACCGAAAAAATTTACACACCCCGCCGCTTTGCGCGGGTACGCTGCTAGTATATATATATATATATATATATATATATATATATATATATATATATATATATATATATATATATAGGGAAAAGTGAATATACCCTTAAGGGTATATAAACTTAGGTACCCAAACACACCATATTATATCGTTTCGTATTATATATAGCCATTGTAATTGTTCAATGTTCTTATAATTCAACTTCTAACTTGAATTACTTTAAAGATTTTTATAAATTTCATGTTTATCTTACTCTTACATAATTATCATTTTCAACAATGATATATATAGCTTAGTAAGTGTTCGACAAAAAGATATGATGTAAGAGGAAGATAATAGTGAAAATTTAAAAATATTGAATATAAATCAAGTTAAGGATTGAAGTTTAACAATATTATACTAAATATATCAAACAAAACGATGTATTATTATGAGTTTGGGTACCTAAGCTTACATACCCTTAAGGGTATATTCACTTTTCCCATATATATATATATAGGAAAAGGGAATATATATTACAGCCACACCTAAGCTTAGTTACTAAATCTCATGAAAATATATAGTTTTACTATATAAAAGTTACGGTTAATGGACTCACGATTAATACTTCAAAATGTAAATTCAAGATCAACACAATAGGGTTTAGGGTTTAGAGTTTAGGGTTTAGGGTTTAGGGTTTAGGTTTATGTTTAGGGTTTAGGGTTTAGGTTTAGGCTTAGGGTTTAGGGTTTAGGGTTTAAATTTAGGGTTTAGATTTAGGGTTTAAGGTTTAGCTTTAGTGTTTAGGGTTTAGGTTTAGGTTTAGGGTTTAGTAATGTTCACTTGGATGAAGTAATAAACGACAATTGAGGAAAGAAAACGGAGATGATAAAACGATAATGAAAGAAAAAAAATGTTATGAAGATGATATATTTACCAAGTGAAACCAAACGGGGTGTATTTAGTAGGTTAAAACGACATATTTTAGAGGTTTAGTACCTAAGCTTAGGTGGGGCTGTAATGTATAATCTCTATCTCCTATATATATATATATATATATATATATATATATATATATATATATATATATATATATATATATATATATATATATATATTTATTTATTTTCAGAAATGTAAACAAATGTTAAAGCCACATAGTTTTATACACTAGGTGTGAGAACCATGTATTATATGGGTTTAATAAAAAAAAAATATGAAATTTTAATAATTTGAATAGTTTGAATTTATAAGAAAAATAAGAAAAATTTTGAATTATAAAAATTAATGGGACTTTAATGTATTGAATACATTACATATATAAACAATTTCTAATAAATACTTTACATATATATTACCTTACATATTAAATATGAAATTTTAATTTAATAAAATAAAAAATACAATAAAATGACAAGTGGAAAATAGAAAATTTAAAAATTCTAAAAAATGTCATGTATCCAAATGAATGAGAAGATGACATGTGGTAAAAAAACTTTCATTTATTATAGTAAGATTAGATATCTAAACTTATATATATATATATATATATATATATATATATATATATATATATATATATATATATATATATATATATATATATATATATATATATAACTTTTTAATTAAAGAAATTTGTATTATATTTTGGTCTTGTTTTTTTTTTTTTTTTTTTTGAAAGCTATTATAATAGTACATGCTAGAAAAGTTATTTATTTTAAAAAGATATTATAGAAAAAAGATTTCTCATAAATATCATTTCAGAAAGTTTGATCTTCAGATTTAAGTCAATGCATTACACAACTATCAAATATGAAATGTGCAAGTCTTAATAGCATATCCACATCATATTATAGGTGACTTTGCGATCAAACATGTTGTGAGAGTATGAACTATGATATTAAAACACATGTGAAATGTTGATAAAACTAAAAACCAATTTCTTTTGTGGATTTGAACTTATATCTAATCGATAACCCACAAACAGCCGCCCAAACCAAAACACATGAAAGAATCTAAGCAGCAGCCCTATATAAGTCCAAACCATATTTGGTTTACCAAAAATGATCCATTATGATTATACCCCTTAATCGAATAATTCAGTAATGCAGGTTATTATTTCTTTCTCATTTTAATTCAGTAATGTGGGTTATTATTTCTTTCTCATTTTGATTATTTCTTTCTCAATTTAATTCAGTAACGTGGGTTATTATTTAGGAAGTAGATTTTTAAATGGTTTGAATTTCTAAAAGTGTTTGGATTTTTAAGATTTGAACTTTTAATTTTAATATGTTGTTTGGTTGGCCTTCTATATTATTTTTTGTTGAATTGAATGTTTCTGTTTATAAAATAGTTGAACTAATTTCTTGAATAATAATAAAAAAGATATGCAAACCATATAAAATCCAAATTAAACATAAATTAAAATTAAAAAAAAAAAAAAAATAGAACATAAATTTCGAACAATTCTATCCATTTATAGCAATCAAAATTGCTTTGTTTCGGATGACACGACTATATATAAGTTAAACAAGTCGACATTAATATATAAGGTAAACAAGTAGATATTAATATATATGTTTGCACCTACCACAAAATGTGGTTTAAATAAATAATTAACATACATCAAATGCATGTACTAAAGTAGGGATGCCAACGGGATCAAACGGGAGCGGAAATAGTTTTCCCGGTCCCGCCCCTGAAATCAATTGTTGTCCCCGCTCTCGGTCCCGCCCCGGATCCCCCGTTTACATGGCCCCCGGTCCCGCCCCTCCGGTTACCCCCATCGCCCCCGGTTTATAGGCTTAAAATGCGATTTTTTTTGCTAAAAAACCGTTTTGTTTTAGGCTAAAAAAACTATTTTTAGTAACTTTAAAAGCTTAAAACCTAATCTTTTAGAAACTAAAAATTAAAAATCCAACATTATAAATCCAACATTACAAAACGATAATTCCAACAATCTTACAAATATAAAATACGACAAATCCAACATTACAAATATAAAATACTTACATGTCCCAAAATATATGATCAATTCGCTACATCTTCAACATCCATTAATTAGAAACGGGAAAGTGAAACGTACACTAAACCTAAAATTAGAAAATCTTTCTTGTATATGTATTTTATATTAAATATATTTTTTTTACATAAATATACAACTGGGGTCCCCCGCGGGAGTACGGGACGGAAATACCGACTCCCGACCCCGGTCCTGAAACTAAACGAAGTTTAATTTTGCAGTAAATTACACGAATGGTCCCTATGGTTTAGGGTAAATTGTGTGTTTGGTCCCTAACTTATTTTTTTTTAACTTGGAAGGTCCCTACAGTTTGTTTTTGTTACGCGCTTGGTCCCTGTCTTACCTAAAAAGACCATTTTGCCCTTGATTTTTTAATTTATTTAAATAAACACACCCCCACATCCACCCCCTCACCTTACCTTACATACCCCACACACTTTCCCTATTTAAATAATAGTCTTTTTAGGTAAGATAGGGACCAAGCGCGTAATAAAAACAAACAGTAGGGACCAAGTGCATAACAAAAACAAACAGTAAGAACTTTCCGAGTTAAAAAAATAAGTTAGGGACCAAACTTGCAAATTACCCCAAACCAGAGGGACTATTCGTGTAATTTACTCTTAATTTTGCCCCCGCCCCCACTTCCACTCCTGTTTTTTTTTTTTTTTTTTTTTTTTTTTTTTTTTTTTTTTTTTTAAATATTTAGTCACGTAAGGTATCGTGGTCCCGCGGGAGCGGGGTCCCACGGGGGGTTTTTGACATCCCTATACCAAAGTTCCTCAATTTATGTAAACTAGATGGGGAACCCCCGCGTTGCGGGGGTCGGATGCTACAGTTTTTTCCGTTGTCGGATGTTAAAGTTTTTTCCATTGTCAGATGCTACAGTTTTTTTCCGTTGTTTGTTCTTTGTAAATGTTATTTGATCAGTTATTTGTTTATTTGATCAATCAGGTGGTCAATAATTGGATTCAACATTGGGGCTTAACCCTCTCCATCTGGTTAAATAGTGCACTCTGCATAGACCCTTTGATACTTATACATGTAGAAACAGTAAGGACATGCTATCCAAAATGTAGGCGAGTCATCCACATTCTCGGCTTCTGCTTTTGCTTCTGTTTCTGTTTCCACCAGTTATTGAAGAGACATAAGCTACATTACTTCCTTCATGCTCTCTTTTCCTTCTGATATCAATGGGCACCTTGTATTCCATGTTTGTTTATACTTCATTATGTCATCAAATCTGTCAACAAACAAAAAACAAATACACATCAGGTAATGTTTAATGTTAAGAAACAAATGATGAAAATAGTTGAACGGGTAAAAAAGTAAACATGTTATAATTATCAATATTTTTTTTCAATAGTAACATCAACTTTCAGTCCTGATTTCGTGATTATGCTTTTGAGAAGCTTCATTGTGGTCAATCACATAAGATTGAATTTTTAAAAAGTTTAAGCACTAAAGAGTTGGTAAAAATTTATGGCTATAATTTAGGATAAAATATTGAAAATTCGTCCTCAATTATTTTGTATTTATTAAATATATAACTTTTTCTATATTTGGTATTGAAGGTGGCAGAGATTGTGATACCAGAGCTTGACCAGATGCAAACGGCTCATGTTATATCGATTGCTGCTGAAGCAGCAACCTCATTAACACTTCCAAAGGAAAACCTACTAATTTGTTGTTATTTCAGTCTACTGTTGACATGGCTAAGGAATTCCATTACCTATTATAATCAACAAAAATGAACAAATTTTCACAGGTATGTCAGTAAGCTGGTGCATATTTGAAATACCATTCAAGCATTTTACCAAACACCCACATAATAGTTCAATCAAGGTCGTCATTTTTAAAAAAAAAAAATCTGCAAAATTGGTATAACAAACATCACATAGACAAATCACACAACTAAAATTAATAACACAAAAAAGTAGCAAATGGAAAAAATAGAAGTTTTTTTTTTTAAAATAGATAGGTGTTGGGGCTTGACGAAGGAGTTGGTGTTACCTTACATCGTTAGATGTATTTCATCTTCATTTGACAAAAATAGCCTTATAACACCCTGGTAAGCTCCATCTGAGTCACCTTGTGAAAGACAGTAAATGAGGAATTTGAACTATACATCAAACCCAAAACTTGAATAAGGGCAAAAGACATCATATTTATATGAATCCTATGTTAAGAGACTATACATACCTTTAACCACCATCTATTTTTTGTAATTGAGATATTCTTGTTTTGAAACCCATTAAAATTCTTTAAATCCTACAAATCATGAATTTTATAGCAGATAGATTTAAATGAAAAGAACACAATAAGACAGATGATAAAACTGAGTCTGTCTCATGGAGGTGATAGCGATGGACATGGTGAACTGTAAATTCTCTATAACTGGTATCCAAGTACACCCATGACCTGGAAAGAAAAGTAAATGAACAGATCAGGTTCCATAATATACAACAGAAATTACAGAGGCTATTAAGAAAAGCATTTAAAAATAGGCTCACCTGAGTATGTTGTATCTTTGAATACCAATAAACTGCGTGGCATCAGTGTAATAGAGAAAGGAGGGTAGTTTTGTAAATTCCCATGACTGGTTTCTTGAATGTTGCTTGTAGTGTCTGCTAAAGTTGAATGAGGAGTGAAGTCCATGACAACAGGTGAGCCTAATGAAAGAATAGCCACCACCGGAAAATATGCGGGCCCATCTTGGTGGGGCTATGTTTTCACCCAACAAAATTGTTAACAAATGGGAAAGTAAAAAAGGGTAAGTGCAAAATACTAATTTTTATCGATTTAGTCACAGTACAAACCATTATGCCTTGATTTGGAAGATACTCATTGATGAGGACATGATTGATTACAGAAGGAAACAAACACAACTCCTCCTTGATTTTTTCTATAATTTTTGTCAACAATGGTGGTACTACATAGAGAAAAGAGAGAGAGAGAGAGAGAGAGAGAGAGAGAGAGAGAGAGAGAGAGATGAACTATGATTACTCGTTAACTTGATCTTATTAAATCAAATGAAATTGTTACATATAAAATTCAATACTTAAGTTTTATGACAATAAGGTATAGTATATCTTAATCCCGAAATGATATTGATAAGAGAGAAGGATTAGGGCTTACAATCTTGAGGCAAAGGTCAAAATATAAAACCTCGTTTCAATTTGAGAATAAGAGTTAACCAACTACACCACTGTTCTCAATTTCGATGTGAGAAATCACACTGTTGTCTAATACCCCAAAGAACAACAAAAAGGAGAGAAGATAGCAAACAAAAGATGTGTTATTAGATTACATACCTTATTTAGGAGTAGTTTTTTATCGGGATCGGAGATGAAGTCGGGTATGTAGTACAACGTCGGAACTGAGCCGACTTTGAACTTGTTTAAATGATCTTTCGATTCCATTTCCCTCTGTTTACAAATCGATCGGAAATTCAGAACCTTCATGCTATGACGCTAGGAAATGAAGAGGAGAAAGAAAGGTAGTTAGGAACAGTGATCCCTAATTGGAAGGTGATGTCGGTGATCCGAACAGTTTTAGCCGGGCCCAAATAATTGGCATCCCATGAAGACGACGATTTTTTACAGAGAAACAATGAAGAAAATGGTGAGGCTGAAGGGCACCTGCAGATTCAAGAAGGACACCTGGGTTCAAGATAGCAAAACAACGAATCAGTTTACCAGGGGTTTATAAATAACAGTGTTGAAGAAGAAGTCGAGAGAAAGCCGATTTGTAGATTTGGTATAACGATCAGAGGTCTTTGAAGAACTTCAAACCTTTCTATTAAGTTTGAGCAGTTGTTTCATCGTCTAAGAAAACGAAAGCAGAAAAAAGTTGCAGACATACGAACCTGTAACCATGGGGTACGAAGGTTACCGGGCTAAGGCTTCACATGGAGTCGACGTCATACGGCGGAGAGAGAGGGGGGATTCGCTTACCCGGGTTCCTCTTCAAAAGCCCTAAAATAGAACACATATAAACCGGAGACGATTGAGGGGTCACCCGGCTTATGATGGTGGTCGAGTGCTGATTGAGGGGTCAATCGGAGACGATCGAGGGGGTCACCGTTCATATAAAGGAGGAAGGCGAAAATAATCGGTCCGATAAAGAAGAAGGTGAAAGAAAGATTACTTAATGAATAAAAGGTTGAGTTTATAACATCCAAGTATCCCCTCGTAAGCTATGCCATCTCAATGCTTGGAATGATGGCAGAGCAACAACTATGGAGAATCAACCTTCAAGCAAAGGCAAAAAACTTCCATTTCAAAGTCAAAGCATCTAAATAGTTACCAACTTGCTACAATTTCTTCCGATTCTCACTTTTCCTCAACATTCGGTATCTCCTTATCCGATTGAACTCCGATAATAACCCGACGACCAAACGAAAACCATTAAAATCAAGAATCAATGGTTGCAGAACAAACAATATAAATATATCTGGAGGTAACGATTTTGTGGGTAGAAGAAACAGGGCATAAAAGATCTAGATACTTACCAACTTGCTACAATTTCTTCCGATTCTCACTTTTCCTCAACATTTCGCATCTTCTGATCCGATTGAGCTTTGATAATAACCCGAAGACCAAACAAAAATCATTAAAATCAAGAATCAATGGTTGCAGAACAAACAATATAAGCACTCATCTGATTTATGACCAGAAGCCGCATCAAGTGATGTGCGGTTTAAGAAGTTAACCAAATTCATAAGTAAAGTAACCCAAGGAACTCAGACGGTGGCGTTGACGGTTCTCAATCAGTGATGCAAAAGATCAATGAACCGGTTAAACCATGGTTTACCCCCGATTTCTCTTTTCCCTAACTTCTGTGTTGTGTTCGTCTTCCCTATTGGCCGATCAAAACAAAAGAAATGGGTGGAACCAAAGAATAGAAGGGTGGAAATCAGATTAGATAACCTAGAAAATGAGTGGATGAGAAACCAGGTGGGGGGATTGAAGATAAGATAGAACCGGTGGGGGAGATGACACGTATCAGCTTCATCCTTATCTTCTTATCTTTATATGACTGTTAATAATTTAAGGGACCAAATTGCCAATATATCAAACTTTAGTGCAAAAAATCTGAACAACTACAAATATGAAAACTTATGGGTTATTTTTGCCAAAAAATCAGGATGTTCACTATTCCTAAAAACTATCCTCCTTTAATATATATATATATATATATATATATATATATATATATATATATATAAGAATTTGTATAAAGATGCACAAATGTTGTGCTTATCTACTCTACAACACGATGGGCTTGAATTTTATACCAAAAGCACGACAAATCTAAAGTATCTGCTTTCTCAAGCAAAATACAACTAGTGGCCCAATATTCTTAGCAACTACCATACAACTAATGCTTAAAACTGTAAATCTACTCCAAATTTTTAAAGAATGGCTTTCCAAGAATCACACCTTTCATTGGATTCAATTCGTGGAGTTGAAACCGGGAAGCACAACTTGGATATATTATCTGCTTTAGCTTCAACACTAGTTTGTCCTAAAAACGGATTGTCATCCATCATGGGAGAATATCAAACAATTAATCATAATCACTCAACAACTAATAAAGATATATTGTAATGGCAAACAATAAGAGTTATACCTCTCAAGCCCTTGTCTCACACCTTTTGAAGTAACATCAGTGTAAAGAGCATCTCATGTAAACCAACCAATCTAATTCAACATTTCAGGCATCTGAGCCAGTTATGATTAGTAGAGAAATTATAGAAAACCATTAGAAATTACGTGAAGGATGTTGTCTCACACCTTCTATAATCCATACAACAAATCGAGCAACTCATGATCTTAAACCTCCATATGAAACATACCCTGATAATACATATCGTACTGTAACATCACACAATATAAAAAAGCCATGTCTAGGATGAGCACCAAATAAAACAAAATTTCATTTCAGCAGAAAAAACGTCAATCGAAAACGATCCCAACAAAAAAAACAATTTTAGGTCAAGAAACTGAGAAACATAATTTTGGATAATGTGTTCAATTAGTAGTCTGATTTTAGTCGTTGTAAATCAGGAAATCAAGAAGCAGAATTTTGGAAAATGAGATTGATTTCAATCTATGTCTCGTTTCTATACAATACCTTGTAGAACGAAGGAATACTTGATCACTTATCTTAGGACTAATGTCTTATTAGATCAGAGACTGGAGTTGCTTTCGGAAGCACTCTTTGTTGTTAGTTTAGAATTTATACTGGAAATTATAGTTATAGACTTATCCAAGTGGGAGACTGTTGAATTTGGTGTCTAAGACAATAACTAAATTGATATATACTTGAACTATTGGCAAAGTTCTTTTGGGTTGCGCTCAAACATAGGTTTTGAATATGATGACTTTTAGAGAGAGAGAGAGAGAGAGAAAGAGAGAGAGAGATTTATTGATTTATTATATAATTAATAAATAGCAATAAATTAATTATTAATATGTTATGGGAATAATATATGAATAAGAAATAATATTAGTTAATTTAGAAGAGGAGAGGTATGAGATTTATGGTGCTTGCTTCCAAGAGTATTTCAAGTAGAAGAGGTTTGATTGTTTATTACAACAATTATGAAGGTATGTAATCCCTAACTTGTTTATTAATTTTGAAAAACAGCTAGGATAAATTCTAAATCTAATCGAATGTTACTTCAATGGTGTTATGAATAGATCTAATAGGCTGCATGTACCCTTATGTGTATAAGGATTTCTCCACATTATTACATGTAAAACCCATCAGGTTTTACCTAAGACCTCAAGGATTTCAAGTGAAGTGTGTGATTTTGTAAGAGAAAAGAGATTTTGAAAAATAGGAAAGGTTGTGGTGCATCACGTTATCCTACGATCATAGTAGACGATCATCACATAAAATTTTATAACACTATATGTTTCGAGTTATTTTTACCCAAAACGTATAGTTACTATGGGAAATATGAATAAGATATCGACAAAATAAGTTGATGGTGTAACATCCGGAATCCCAGGTATATTATTTTAATATTTATTTTTGGATTATGTGAAGGAACTCAGCGAGTTGATGCGTAGACTCGCCGAGTAGGGTCGTGGTTGATCATCCGGGTTCGCATTGGACTCGGCGAGTCCATTAGTGGACTCGGCGAGTCCACGCTGTTTAATGAAACCCTAATCCTCCGGGGTTGGAGCCTATTTAAAGGCCCTTATGGTCGTCCATTGCGGCTACCACATCCCAGGGAGAGTCTTAGATCGCTTGTGAAGAGAAGAGAGGCCATTGTTGATCAATTGTTGATAAAATTTGAAGGAAAAGGTGACCAAGGCAAAAGAAGGTTGAAGGAAGTGCAAAGCTAGTGTCTTCAGAGATCAAAGGCTTCATATTAAGGTATTCCTTCGGACCTTCTCCAGTTTTGGGTGTTGATTCATAGAGTTTGGGTTTTGTTATGGCCTTTAGAAGAAGAATATGTAGAGTATTTAGTCCCCTCTCGAGTTTGTGTTTGGATCTGGACTCAAAGGGGTCCAAAGACTTTAATCCATAGAGCTTTATGAGTCCTTGTGGGGTGATTGGACTTAGGTTGCCATTTTTGGGACTAAATCACCATTTGATGCCATTATGTATATATATAAGCATCAAGTTTCGAGCTTTAGGTGATTATATTGCTTGGGAAGGTCAGATCTATGGATCTGAGGAACAGATCTGACCTCAGGAGGTCAATAGAACTTGTGCATGACATGTACTCGCCAAGTTGTTGTTGGGACTCGGCGAGTTGAGTTAGGGTAGCCCCGCGATTCTTGCCTGGGACTCGTCGAGTAAAGGGGGGGACTCGACGTGTTAAATGTGACTAAAGAGTTAAGTGGACACAGGTGGACTCGCCGAGTCGGGTCAAAGTTTGACCGTTGACTTTGGTTGACTTTTAGGGTTTGGTTAGCAGGGAGGCCTTTTGGGCTAGAAGAGGGGTAAAATGGTCTTTTACCCTTCTGAGGATGTTAAGAAAGGTTGGATTATAGTTATATTTATGGGAGTATTTGCTTTATGTGTTTAGGCGGAGGCTAGATCGTATTTCTACCGAGTCAGTGATTTACCGAGATATCAGAGGTGAGTCTTCTCACTATACTGTACCTGGAAGGGTACCTATGTGTGACCAGAAGGGAGGATATGCTATAAGATATATGCATTGTATGTGATTAGTTAACCATTTTGTATGTGCTATGTATGCTATGCTTGTCATGGGCCAGAAGGCATTATGTTATGGGTCGGAAGGCATTATGATGTGGACCGGACGGTCAGGGAGTTATGGACTGGAAGGTCGACACGGGTAGGACCGGAAGGTTTACCGGGTCGGGACGGAAGTCCCTTGAGACACATGGACCAGAAGGTTATGGCCTGGAAGGGCGTATGTGTGTAAGTGGTATTTTGGGGAACTCACTAAGCATTATGCTTACAGTTGTTGTGTTATGTGTTTCAGGTACGAGCGAGGACCGTGGGAAGGCGCAGGCATGATCTGTACACACTGACGGAAGATTTATTTTATGATCTTGGGATGTATTTTTATTATATGACATTTGCTAAACATGAGATTTGAGAATATTGAATGATGGTTTATGATGTTTGAAAAAAATGAAAAAAAAAATTGTTTTGAAAATTCACGTTGTTACAAGTTGGTATCAGAGCCTTGATTTGAGGGATTCGGGTGCACCTTCAGGCGTAACTGAACTCAAACCGAGGATTTGAGAAAAAATTTCCAATAATAAAAGCACAAAGTTTTATAAGAGGTTTTGAGATAACCAAAGAAGGAGCAGTGTGTACGGTCAGCCAGCGCTCGAACGGTAAAATCCCCGAAATACCCTTACAATATGTGTTATGAGATATGCTATGATATGTTATGCATGCTAGAGTAGACTAGGTATTCATATTAGGACTAGAGTGGCCTGATTTGTGATGCCTTAGTCTAGGAGAATCCTAGTGCTATGAGATGCCTTGAAAGCGAGTAGGTAGCCAATGCATAGCGAGAACAGAGTACTTGCGTTCCGTGATTCAAGGAGGAGGACTTAGGGTGAATGTTGATGCGGTGTAATCAGTAGTATAGGGCCCGTACTACTAAAGACACCTGATCAGTGGGCAACCCAAGTAAGAATCCTTTGGGTATTGGAGGCCGAGTAGGGTTGCGTTATCAAGTGCGAGTATGCTCGATCGAGTCTCTGATATTTTTATGTTGTATTTCAGAGGCATCATGGTTGGGACACGCCACAGACCTGGGGCGAGCGGTGTGAGTGACGAGGAGCTTCATCAGATGATCCACGATGAGGTAGCTGCGGAAATCAGGGCCGAGATTCCAGAGATGTTTGGGTCTATCAAGACCACACTGTTAGAGACTTTTGATGAGCGGTACGCCGTGGTGACTGAGGCCGCAGCCATTCCAGCTATAGCAGCTGTGGCTGCTGCCAGACCTCAAGGAGGTGACTCGTTGTTGTTCCGGGAGTTCAGCAATACGAAGCCACCTGAGTTTGATGGGATGCAGGATCCGATCGTTGCGATGAGATGGATTGCTGACATTGAGGGATGCTTGTATACATGTTCATGTACGGAGCATCTAAGGGTACGGTTCGCTTTGAACCAGCTTCGCCTAGGAGCGAAGGATTGGTGGAAGTTCGTGACAACGAACTTCACTTTTGCAGAGATTTCAGCAGTGACCTAGGAAAGGTTCACCACCATGTTTAGAGACGAGTATGTTCCCCCGGTGGAGAGGGAACAACTTCAGGAGTTCTTGACCTTCAAGCAGGGTAATGATTCGGTTACTGTGGTCACTCGGAAGTTTCATGAGAGGGCGATGTTCTGCCCTGAGCAGGTGTCTACTGAGCAGGCATGGATGAGCCGGTATTTAGGTATTCTGAGGAGGGAAATTCGGGAGTTCGTGTCAAACTCGATGTATTGGACATTTGCTGAGCTCCAGGTAAATGCCCAGAAGAGGGAGATTGAGTTGGAGACTCAGGCTAGGGAGGAGGCCGAGCCTCAGAGGATGGATCGGAAGCCGGCTCAGTCTCAGCCGACAACTAAGCGGACCAAGTCCGCCGATTCGAGGATGGGAGGCCAAAAGGGCCGCACTTGCAGGAAGTGCGGCAAGGGTCATGAGGGGGCCTGTCGATCGGGTGCTTGCTACAAATGTGGCAAGGAGGGGCATATCGCCAAGGATTGCCACAAGGGATTTATGGTTTGCTTCCATTGCAACCAGACCGACCATCTAAAGGCCGAGTGTCCTCAGCTACACCAGGGATCAACGTAAGGATCTGCGCCTGCTGCTAGGGTTACCGAGATTCGACTGGAGAAGGCCGAGGCTCCGAAGGCTCGTGGGAGAGTTTTCCAGTTAACTATGGAGGAGGTCCGTGTGGCGCCCGATGTCATGCCTGGTATGTATTCTTCCATGTATTTACTTTCATGTTGAGATATCGTGCTTATATTATGATATGTGTAGGTACTTTTCTTGTGAATTCTGTACCTTCCTTGGTATTATTTGACTCGGGTGCGAGTCGGTCTTTTGTATCCTTGGCTTTTAGTCAGCACATCAGTATTAGTCGGTAAGTGATAAGTCGACCCCTGAGGGTTTCCATAGCTGATGAGAAAGTGGTGTATGCCACCAAGGTGATTCGAGGATGTGTGCTCAAGATTTTTGGCATCAAGTTCCCAATTGATCTAGTTCTTATCGCGATGGGAGATGTCTGTGTCATCGTGGGCATGGACTGGTTGAGTAAGTTTGGAATGGTTATTGACTGCGAGAGACAACTGGTGACCATACGAGATCCTAGTGGGGGAGTTATTACTGTGTACGGCGAGGGTACGCGTCCTGGGTCGGCATTTTGTTCGGCTGCCAGGGCAAGGCAGAGTTTGCAGCAAGGCTGTCGTGGGTTTGTAGCCTATGTGATGGACACACGAGTGGCCGTGGGGAGGCCAAGTTCGATTGACGAGGTCCCGATAGTGTGCGATTTTTCGGATGTTTTTCTCAATGAACTATCGGGCGTGCCTCCGGAAAGACAAGTGGAGTTTCGTATCGATTTGGTTCCGGGAGCAGCACCTATCGCCAAGGCGCCTTATCGCCTCGTGCCGCCAGAGATGCAAGAGTTATCCTCGCAGCTTTAGGAGCTGTTGGGGAAGGGTTTATTCGACCGAGTAACTCACCTTGGGGAGCGCCGATCCTTTTTGTCAAAAATAAGGATGGTTCACACCGGATGTGTAATGATTACCGGTAGTTGAACAAGTTGACGGTCAAGAACCGGTATCCGTTGCCGAGGATCGATGATCTGTTCGATCAGTTGTAGGGGGCATCTTGGTTTTCCAAGATACACTTGAGGTCGGGCTATCATTAGATGAGGGTTCGGGATGAAGATATCCAGAAGAATGCATTCAGAACTCGTTGTGGACATTACGAGTTTGTGGTGATGCCTTTTGGGCTCACCAATTCCCCAGCTGTGTTCATGGATCCATGAACAGGGTGTGCAGGCCGATGCTGGATCGGTCAGTGATCATATTCATTGATGATATTTTGGTATATTCGAGGTCTAGAGGGCAACATGAGGAGCATTTGAGGGAGATCCTTGGAGTTCTGAGATCGGAGAGGCTGTATGCCAAATTCTCCAAGTGTGATTTCTGGTTACAAGAGGTCCAGTTCCTAGGGCATCTCGTTAACCAGAAAGGGATATTGGTCGATCTGGCCAAGATCGAGGCACTGATGAGATGGGAGGTGCCGGGATCACCCACTGAGATCAGGAGCTTTCTGTTGGATTAATGTCTAAGTCCATAACTATATTTGGTATGTACTTGACCCGACCCGGCATGGTCCATTTGGGTTGCACTTCACCGACACAATTTATATGGATAATCTTTTGAGAATAGTATATTTATGATTAATATTAATATATTATAAGTTCTAATATATTAATATGGAATCATATTATTTAATTAGTATTGATTAAGAATTAATTTAGAATTAATTAAGTGATCAAAATCAACTAATTAAATATGGACTCTTATATATATATATGGAATGGGCCAAGTTCATTTAGGTTGGGCTAAGCTTTCATGGATAGTCCATGGAGTCTTTAACCCATGGATCATATGAAATGAAAGGTCATGGGTTTAACCCTAGTCTCCATACTATATAAAGATGTCCTTGGTTGGTGAAATTGGGACTAGTGTGGGTACACTATGAAGGGCTAGCCGATTTCACTAGAGAGAACCAAGTATTCATATTCTCTAAAGTCTTCCAAGGTGTGTTGGTGATTTGTGATTCCAATTGAGGCTTCCACACTATTGGGGCTAAGCTCTTAAAGCTTGAAGACATCAAGCAACATCAAAAGGTATGTTATCTAACTAGTACTTTGTAGTATAAGAACTTCATAATATGCTAGTTAGGATTAAAGCCTTGGAAAGATCTTGTTTGCATGTATAATAGAGAAAACATAGATCCAAGGTATTTAGGGTTGCATGTACACTTAGGAGTGTTAGAATGCTCAAAACCCAACACTTTCTGGGATTGGCCGGCTATTATCGGAGGTTTATTAGGGATTTCTCCAAGATCGCCATGCCACTTACCAAGATGACCTGGAAGGGTGTTGCATTTTCATGGGGTCCGGAGCAGCAATCCTCATTTGAGACACTTCGCCAGAAGTTGTGTGAAGCCCCGGTGCTCGCACTCCCGGAAGGGATGGAGGATTTTGTGGTATATTGTGACACATCAATATCTGGGTTAGGGGTAGTGCTTATGCAAAGGGGGCATGTGATAGCGTATGCATCGAGGCAACTAAAGCCTCATGAGTCGAGATATCCCACCCATGATCTGGATCTGGGGGTTGTGGTGTTTGCCCTCAAGATCTGGCGTCACTATCTGTATGGTGTTCAGTGTACCATATACACGGACCACAAGAGTCTGAAATACTTGATGGATCAGCCCAACCTGAATATGCGCCAGAGGAGATGGTTAGATGTGGTGAAGGATTATGATTGTGAGATCCTGTACCACCCGGGCAAGGCTAATGTCGTAACCAATGCTTTGAGCCATAGGGCGGAGAGCGCCCCCGATTCGAGACGTTTGTAGGAGGTTGACAGTGATGACTCTGGTATTGGACACCATTCAAGGGGCCCAGGATGAGGCTGTGAGACCAGAAAACCGAAAGAGGGAGCGAGTTTTTGGGCAGGTATCAGAGTTCGTTACCGATAGCCGGGGACTTATGACATTTCAGGGTTGGATTTGGGTACCGTTTGTGGGTGGGAAGCGTACCATTTTGATGGAAGAGGCACATCGATCGAAGTTCTCGATCCATCCAGGGGCCACTAAGATGTATCTGGATCTAAAGAAGGAGTATTGGTGGCCCTGTATGAAAAGGGATGTTGCATGGTTCGTTGAGAGGTGCCTAACTTGTCGCCAGGTTAAGGCCGAGCACCAGCGTCTGCATGGTAAGTTGCAGCCACTGGAGATCCCCGAGTGGAAGTGGGAACAAATTACCATGGATTTTATCACCAAATTGCCAAGGACTGCAAGGGGAGTCGATGAAATTTGGGTGATTGTGGATAGGTTGACGAAGAGCGCTCATTTTATTGCTATCAGTGAGAGCTCTTCTACTAAGAGGCTGGCAGAGTTGTATGTGAGGGAAGTGGTATCGCGGTATGGGGTTTCGATGTCAATTGTTTCAGATCGAGACGTACGATTTAGTTCTAGATTTTGGAAGAAGTCTCACGAGGAGTTGGGTACGAGGCTGCATTTCAGTACCACATACCACCCACAGACGGACGTGCAGAGTGAGCGGACGATTCAGACACTCGAGGATATGCTCCGAGCATGTATTTTGGATTTTGGCGGAAGTTGGGACACACATTTACCCTTGGCAGAGTTTTCGTACAACAACAGCCATCATTCAAGCATTGTGTAAGTCCCTAATTTGCGTGTGTATGAATCAAATCCGTTTGATGGTGCTTAATCCCAATCAAACGGATGATATCAGATAAAATAAAAGAGAATGAGAAGAAGAATAATATGAATCTTTGTATGTATTGATATGAATGAAAATCCGGATACAAAGGATTCACACACACTTAAAAGCTCCTGTTTCTCTCTAGCCGTAAACTCTCTAGGGTTCATCAATCTCATCAATCTCTACTCCTCACCCTAACACCTATATTTATAGTTGGAATATGGGCCGGAAACAAATGGGCCGTAAATGAGTTTACGGTCGTAAGGTGTTTACGGCCGTAAACTAGGCGGAAAACTCTACAATTATTACACAAAAATATAATTGCCCAGAAAAGCAAAGTATAAACCATATTTTGACCTAACAATCTCCCCCTTGGTTTATAGCTTTCTTTTCTTAATGACCCAACAAGCTCCCCTTTGGTTTATAGCCTTCTTTTCTTAATTGACCCAACAAGCTCCCCCTAAAAAGTAGCTGGCTCTTCTTGTCAATCTTCAATGAGAGCTTGGCTTCAACATTTATCTTCAATTTCTTCACAGCATCAGGATGAACATATGAATCTTCAATGAATGACTTTATCTTGAGCACTTGAGGTTTTGTTCAGAATTTAGCATTGAACACACGTTGGGTGAGGAGGTTTTACGTACTGATTCTTGAAAGATAGTGCTTTCAGCTTGAGAACATCAGAGAGAACAAATCTTCTGGATCACTTCAGCTGGTACAAAGATAGCAGCAGACTGATTGAGGAGGCTTCAATGCAATCCGTCACATAATCTTCAATTGCAGCTTCACCTTGCTTCTGGGGTTGAAGGATTGAATGTTGAAAGAATAATCTTCATTTCTGGCTCCTTCAAATGTGATCTTCGATGCTCACGGACAAAGCTTCGGCTCAGAAATCTTCAACACAAACTCCATGAGTCTTATCTATACCTGAAATCACTTTTCAAGACAAACAAAACTAAAAGAAAACTTAGCACACAAATTAAAACAGAAAGAAAAATATTTTTTGGATTTTTTTTATTTTTCTGAACAAGAAATAAAACATAAATAACACTATTTTTGGATTTTTTTCATTATTTTTAATTTTTAATTCTCCCCTAATATTTAAATTAGAATAAACTATGACAAATTTAGCAAAAATAAAAATGATATCTAACTTTAAGAGTGATTTGGGATCAAAGTTTTTAGACAGCCTTTATCCACTTGTCGGTACCTTCCATATTCACATCTTTGTCTTGTCGATCGTCGGTATTGTTGTCCACTTAAACACGAAAAATTGTGACTGATTTAGGACATACTATTTGATACAAGACATGATGAACTTAAAAACCTAAAATTTATATCTGATCCTAATTCCTTAGATACTATACCTTAAGGTCCATTCATCTGACGACGACCAGAGATATTGTTGTCCACCTAAATTAAGCAGCGAGATCTATAGACAATCTTTGAGTGTTCAATTTTAAGTGTACTGGAACGTGTTTCCCGCTTCCTGATATGCCCCAGCCATTAAGAACTTCCAGAGTACTCCTTACACCGGGTGAGCAGACAACCATTCAGAGAGAGAAGAGATACAGAATTCTATTGCTAACTACTTCAGAGGGGTTGAGAAGAAGAAGGTTGCATATGCTGTGTACCAGGTCGGATTAGAAGACGCGCAAAGGAGACAGCATATGGCTAACAGATGAGAAGTATTTCACACATATATTTCACACACATATATTTCCTGCAGAGAAATAGAGTTGCATATGTTGTGTACTAGGTCGGATTGGGAGTCATGCAAAGGAGACAACATATGACTAACAGACAGAAAGAAAGAAAATGATTTTCTACATACCTAATTTATCGGAATTTACCAGTCGCCCCATCCAACCGGAATTAAGGACAGAATCCGCACATCGAGGAAAAGTTAAACCACGGTTCCTAGTACGGGTTCATTTAATGTGACGAGTAGATTCTCATGTTTATCTCCCTGCTCAACCTATCCGAGCGTCGTGATGTCAGATTAAACGGATCTAACTAGGTCAAAGTTTGTCAAGTCCTCAAATTCATTAGGTTCAACTTTCCTAGTCAAGTCCCCTTTTTTAAATCTTTCGTGCCTACCAGCACATCGAGTACAGAGCGTAGACGATTCGACTTAGGTACGTTACGCCGATTCAGGTTGTCCTTTATCACTTGTTAATATCATTTCCCATCACAGTACTTACAACCGAGGTTGTTATCAATTTTTTTTTGTTGTTTTTGGATTTTATTTCTCCCCCGAAATTTGTGCATGGGTGAGAATTCAAATAGAAGAAAACAATGAGCAAATTTTAAACAAACCTAACAAAAATTGAAAACAAACCTAATAAAAATTCAAAATATAGACTAATAAAACCAAAAAAATAAATAAAAAATAAAGAAGAATAAAAAACAAAAAAAAAAACTTAATCCTCAAAACGTATCATTTTCAGAAATCCCACAAGCACATCAAAACGAGCTTTGTTAAAAGGCTTTGTGAACAAGTCAGCCACATTGTTATCAGTGTGGACTTGTTCGATTCGAATTAAAGATCGTTCATAACAGTCTCTGATAAAGTGAATTTTAATATCGATGTGTTTGGTTTTAGAGTGTTGGACTGGGTTCTTAGCAATTTGTATGGCAGCTTCATTATCACAATAGATAGGGTTTCTAAGTAATTCAAACCGGAGTCCAACAGTTGATGTTGGATCCAAATAACTTGAGAACTGCAAGCTAATGCAGCCACATATTCCGCCTCTGCTGTCGAAGTCGAGACAGTATGTTGCTTCTTGCATTGCCATGAAACTAGTCTGTCACCTAGGTATGGACATCCTCCTGAAGTTGATTTCCTGTCAAGCTCACAACCTCCATAATTGCTGTCAGTAAAAGCATAAAGATTAAATTCAGAATTCTTCGGATACCAAAGACCCAATTTAGGGCTTCCTTTGATATATCGAAAAATTCTTTTAACAGCAATAAGATGAGAGAGTTTAGGATTAGCTTGATAACGTGCGCATTGACAAACTGCAAACATAATGTCTGGTCGACTTGCAGTAAGATACATCAGGGATCCGATCATCGATCGACAAAGAGTTTGATCTACGGGTTCGCCTTCTGGATCTGGAGTCAGGAGAGGTCGTTCAGCCATCGGTGTTGAAGCAGATTTAGCATCATGAAGTTCGAACTTCTCAAGAATATCTTCCACACACTTGGCCTGATGGAGAAGGATGCCGGTTGAATTTTGTTTAACCTGAAGCCCCAAAAACATGGTCATTGCTCCCAAAGAGCTCATTTCAAATCTTTTCTTCATTACACTTTCGAACTCCTTGCAAAGTTGTTGGCTGGTTGATCCAAAGATTATGTCGTCGACGTATATTTGAACAAGTATTTGGTCCTTGTCGACATGTTTTATAAACAATGTTTGATCGATAGTACCACGTGTATAACCGTGTTCGAGCAAATTCTTAGTTAGAGTTGCATACCATGCTCTAGGAGCTTGATGCAGCCCATACAACGCTTTGTCCAACTTGTAAACATGATTAGGAAACTTCGGGTCGACAAACCCTGGAGGTTGATCAACATAGATTTCTTCCTTCACCTTGCCATACAAGAAGGCAGTCTTGACATCCATTTGAAAAACAGTGAAGTTCATATAAGAAGCATATGCTAGGAAGATACGAATTGCCTCCAAGCGCGCTACGGGAGCGTATACTTCAGTGTAACCAAGACCCTCGATCTGTCGAAACCCACGGACTACCAGTCTAGCTTTGTTTCGCACAATGACCCCTGAATCGTCCTACTTGTTGCGATAGACCCACCGTGTGTTAAGAGACTTTTTGCCCTTTAGTAACTCAACTAACTTCCAAACACCGAGTTTTTCAATTGATGCAATTCCTCATGCATTGCATCCACCCAGCTAGGTTCATTTAGAGCCATTTCAATATTCTTGGGCTCGATTTGAGAGATGAAACAAGAATACAGACATGTATTAACGTCTCAACTCTGACTTCTAGTTTTGACCCCATCCTCTAGCTGGCCGATGACGTTTTCGATCGGATGATCGCGTTGAACTCTTGAGGGTATTTCTTGGCTGATATCGTTTAAAGAGACAGGGAGAGTGTGAATGTTGATTCCTCCTTCATTTGCTGGTTCAACAGTCCCAGATGTTACTACGACATAGTCATCTGCAATAAGATCAGGAAAGAGTAATTCCATGAATGTTGAGGAGACAGCGGAAGCAATGTTTGGAGTTAACTCTTTCTCTATAGATATGGGAGGTGTCGTCCCAGTATCAAAGGAATCAGTATGGACTGATTGAGGACTATCATGTACCACAAACGGACTCTCTTGAAGAGTAGAATATGATTCCCCTACTAATGTTGAAGAAGACTCTCCCTCAGGTGCAGCAGGAGATCTGTCCTTATGAGAGTCATAGGTATTTCCCTCAAAGGAAGTTTTAGCTTTCCCTTTTGATGAACCAGAAGATTTGGATACTGGCTTGTACACGACTTCTTCGTCTTCATCTTCAGAGATGCCCCTCCTATGCGTATCAGATCGAGATACATTGTTTGAATACATGTCTAAGGATTTAAAGAGTGACATATAATCAAACAACCAATCCGGACCCACTCTAGCATCTGTCTCATTCTCTTCTAACCAACGCATGTCATAGGATTTCACAATTTGCTTGGTTTTCTTATTATAAACTCTATAAGCAGTGTGTGTAGAATACCCCACAAAGTAACAGTCGTCTGCTTTGGCGTTGAACTTTGGGTTGGCATCTAGGTGAAGAAGGGTGCAAGGACAGCCAAATACTCGAAAATGACTGACTGACGGTTTGTGCCATAGTAAATTTCATATGGGGTTTTCATTTGAGCTTTGTTGATGAGCACTCGATTCTGAACATAACAGGCAGTGTTTATTGCCTCCGCCCAAAAGAAAACAGGAAGCTTGGAGTCACACAACATCGTCCTTGCAGCATCTTTAAGTGTTCTGTTTCGCCTCTCAGCAACACCATTTTGTTGAGGTGTGTGAGTTGAACTAAATTGACGCAGGATCCCTTTCTCAGAGTAGAAGTGATTGAGAACAGAATTCTTGAACTCTGTTCCATTATCGGTGCGAAGTGCCTTCACCCTTTGATTGGTCTGATTCTCAACAAGTATGATGAACCTTTTGATCAATTCAGTGACGCCAGCTTTGTTGGATAGAAAGAAGACCCACATAAAACGAGAGAAATCATCAATCACAACTAAATAGTAAGAACTTCTATTGATGCTTAGCACGTTCACTGGACCAAATAAATCCATGTGAAGAAGTTGTAGAATCTGACTTATTGAGTTAACTTGCTTCGGCAAATGTGGCTTTCGATGATGCTTTCCTTGAGCACATGACACACATTTCTCAAACGTGATAAAGTCTTTGACAGATAATCCACGGACCATCTCATTCTTTGCAAGACGATTGAGATTTTTGACGTTAGCATGACCTAATCTTCGGTGCCACCACATTGCAGTTTGCTCAGAGATCTTTGAGAACATACAAGTAACTTGCTCTGGGAAATTGCTATTCATATTGATAATATAAGCATTTCCATCCCTTTTTGACTTTACGAGAATTCATTCTTCAGGGATGACAAAGCCTGGCTTTAAGATCATGCATTCCAATTGTAAGTCCCTAATTTGCCTATGTATCAGTCAGATCCGCTTGATGGTGCGGAATCCCAATCAAACGGATGATGTCAGATAAAGAAAAGAAGAGAAGAAGAAGAGGAATTATATGAATCTTTGTATGTATTGATATGAATGAAAATCCGGATACAAAGGATTCACACACACATAAAAGCTCCTGTTTCTCTCTAGCCGTAAACTCTCTAGGGTTCATCAATCTCATCAATCTCTACTCCTCACCCTAACACCTATATTTATAGTTGGAATATGGGCCGGAAACAAATGGGTCGTAAATGAGTTTACGGTCGTAAGGTGTTTACGGCCGTAAACTCAGCCGTAAACTAGGCGGAAAACTCTACAATTATTACACAAAAATATAATTGCCCAGAAAAGCAAAGTATAAACCATATTTTGACCTAACAATCTCCCCCTTGGTTTATAGCTTTCTTTTCTTAATGACCCAACAAGCTCCCCTTTGGTTTATAGCCTTCTTTTCTTAATTGACCCAACAAGCTCCCCCTAAAAAGTAGCTGGCTCTTCTTGTCAATCTTCAATGAGAGCTTGGCTTCAACATTTATCTTCAATTTCTTCACAGCATCAGGATGAACATATGAATCTTCAATGAATGACTTCATCTTGAGCACTTGAGGTTTTCTTCAGAATTTAGCATTGAACACACGTTGGGTGAGGAGGTTTTACGTACTGATTCTTGAAAGATAGTGCTTTCAGCTTGAGAACATCAGAGAGAACAAATCTTCTGGATCACTTCAGCTGGTACAAAGATAGCAGCAGACTGATTGAGGAGGCTTCAATGCAATCCGTCACATAATCTTCAATTGCAGCTTCACCTTGCTTCTGGGGTTGAAGGATTGAATGTTGAAAGAATAATCTTCATTTCTGGCTCCTTCAAATGTGATCTTCGATGCTCACGGACAAAGCTTTGGCTCAGAAATCTTCAACACAAACTCCATGAGTCTTATCTATACCTGAAATCACTTTTCAAGACAAACAAAACTAAAAGAAAACTTAGCACACAAATTAAAACAGAAAGAAAAATATTTTTTGGATTTTTTTTATTTTTCTGAACAAGAAATAAAACATAAATAACACTATTTTTGGATTTTTTTCATTATTTTTAATTTTTAATTCTCCCCTAATATTTAAATTAGAATAAACTATGACAAATTTAGCAAAAACAAAAATGATATCTAACTTTAAGAGTGATTTGGGATCAAAGTTTTTAGACAGCCTTTATCCACTTGTCGGTACCTTCCATATTCACATCTTTGTCTTGTCGATCGTCGGTATTGTTGTCCACTTAAACACGAAAAATTGTGACTGATTTAGGACATACTATTTGATACAAGACATGATGAACTTAAAAACCTAAAATTTATATCTGATCCTAATTCCTTAGATACTATACCTTAAGGTCCATTCATCTGACGACGACCAGAGATATTGTTGTCCACCTAAATTAAGCAGCGAGATCTATAGACAATCTTTGAGTGTTCAATTTTAAGTGTACTGGAACGTGTTTCCCGCTTCCTGATATGCCCCAGCCATCAAGAACTTCCAGAGTACTCCTTACTCCAGGTGAGCAGACAACCATTCAGAGAGAGAAGAGATACATAATTCTATTGCTAACTACTTCAGAGGGGTTGAGAAGAAGAAGGTTGCATATGCTATGTACCAGGTCGGATTAGAAGACGCGCAAAGGAGACAGCATATGGCTAACAGATGAGAAGTATTTCACACATATATTTCACACACACACACACACACACACACACATATATATATATATATATATATATATATATCCTGCAGAGAAATAGAGTTGCATATGTTGTGTACCAGGTCGGATTATAAGTCACGCAAAGGAGACAACATATGACTAACAGACAGAAAGAAAGAAAACGATTTTCTACAGACCTAATTTATCGGAATTTACCAGTCGTCCCATCCAACCCGAATTAAGGACAGAATCCGCACATTGAGGAAAAGTTAAACCACAGTTCCAAGTACGGGTTCAATTAATGTGACGAGTAGATTCCCATATATATCTCCCTGCTCAACCTATCCGAGCGTCGTATTGTCAGGCTGAACGGATCTAACTAGGTCAAGATTTGTCAAGTCTATAAATTTCCTAAGTTCAACTCTCCCTAGTCAAGTCCATTTTAAATTTTTTTTTTCGTGCCTACCGACGCATCAAGTCAGAGCATAGACCCTTCAACTTCGGGTACGTTACGCAGACTCAGGTTGCCTGTTATCACTTGATAATATCACTTCCCAAAACATCTCCCTCAAACACATTTCATAACCAACAATTTTTTTAATTTTTTTTTAGATTTTTGTTTTGTTTTATTTCTCCCCCTAAATTTGTGCATAGGAGAGAAACGAAAGTAAATGCGCAAATTTAAACTATCCTAAAACAAGAATTAGTCTTTAAAGCGAATCAGGTTAAGAAAAAAAAACTTAGGAGTATTAGAGAAGAAAACGCAAACCGTTAGTCATCGATTGAATTTGCATCCAGAAGGTCTGAGAATAGTACGCATAATCTCAGAACAAATCCGAAAATTCTTCATGTCATTAAGCACTAACCCCATGTGATCCCTTCTTTTCTTCCCTTCTTTCCTTTCCCACAAAGGACACAAACTCTCGAACAAAGTTATGAGTGCTATATATTTGAGAGATGTCCCTTATCATATGCCAGGAGCAGCCACTACCAACAAACCGAAGTCTGATGATATGCCTCCATAGCTACTCCGACGCAGAGCGGGATCAGTTGGTCTTTGGAACCCAGTCCATTTTGAAACTGGGTCGACCTTTGTCATCAACACACAATACTTTCTCCCATGACATATCCTGCTTATCACAAACAGAAGATGAAGAAATATTAGAGTCATTAGTTGATTTGGGAGATTGAGCCTTTGGTACCCATTGGTAGTTGGGTTTAACCCATTTCTTTTTCGATCCTATGCGTGCCTCGGCACTTGATTTAGCACTTGAAGCCGACTGCCGAGATGACTTTGACCTAACCGGTCTTTGTTTCACTGGAGCATCTCTTAAACTAGAATTCTGGGTCAACATTCCCTTCTTGTTCTTGGGAGTTGGATGATTGACCTTGGGAGTTGGATGCTTGGCCTTGGGAGTTGAATTCTTGGCCTTCTGCGCGTTCCAGTCATCATGGTCTGAACGTGACTTTGAGGGGTATCTTTTGGAGGGTCTCCCTCTTGACATGTTCTGCCAGCCTTGTGCGTAGTAGGGAACATACGCGCGATTAGGACAATTTCTAGCAATATGTCCAGGTGTTCCACAGTGAAAACATGTCGTTTTCTTCACTGTGAAGTTGTCTCTTCCTGCCCCTGGTGGTGTATCCTTGCCTTGTCTCTTGTTGTTCCCACATGTAAACGTGCCACAAGAACTCTGTTGCGTTGGAATTGGTGGCCTGTATTTACCAACGACAGGTTTATCAGAAGCAGCTGAGTTCGAAGCAACAGACTCAAAGCTCAAAGAGATGTTTGTTTGTTCAATAGTGTTCTCCTTGTTCTCATCTTCTGCTACTTTACCTGCACATGAACTGGCAACATTAGTATCTTCAAAATTAATAACTCCTCCTCACACAAATCCAGCTCGTTTTCCATATTGAAGATGTGCCTCCCTGTCAATTTCGTTCTTTGTCGTAGGGATGGATGTGTAGTTATGATTGAAAGGAGGAGGTACACTATCATACCCTAGATCCTTGTTTTGATTCCTTTTAAACTGCATGCTTTGGTCTATCATATTTGCAACCACCTCACTTGAGAAATCATATTTTCTAACATCAAGTTTGGCAGTTTCAAACTTTCCTTTCAAAGATTCAACTTCAGCCACTAGCTCAACATTTTGTTTGACTACATAATCATAGTTTTCACATTTGTTACTGTAGTCTTCCTGAAGTTTCCTAAAGTCCTTGGTTTTAGCTTCTAACTCAGCCTTCAGGGGTTTCTGTCCTTTCCTAAGTTGGTATCCTTCATATCTCAGGTCCTCAACTTCTCTTTTAAATATATCAATTTGTTCCCGAAGAAATTTAATCGTATCTTCACATGATTGAGAACATGAAACTTCACATGAATGAGAACACGACACTTCATTGACCGGAAGGTTTGCTGAACTCATTGTTTTTCGACAATTCAAAGCGTTAAGTTCTTCAATTATATCAGCCAGACTAAGACGATTGAGATCTTTTGTCTTCTTGATGTCAGCCACGTCCATGTCCCACGATTTTGGAAGTGAATTCAACAGCTTTTTGTTGATCTCGGACTTAGTCAAGAAGATCCCGGCTATATTCATCTCAGTAGTAAGTGTAGTAAATCGCTGCAACTGAGTTTCGAGCGTTTCTCCAGGGACATAATCGAAAAAGTTGAAATTTTGTCTTAACATATCCTGACAACTTTCTTTCATGTTTTCAGACCCCTCGTAGACCTTAAAATCAATTAATTAAAAAAACAACTAGAAGCAAACGTCAAATTTAAAATGCCCCCTTTTTTTTTTTTTTTTACAAGTCAACCTTAAAAGTCAAATTAAAAAGGTCAAACTTGAAAAGTCAAACCGAAAAGATAAATTTGAAAATTTAAAAATTAAACGAAAAAGGCAAAGTTTAAAGTCAAAAGTCAAACTTAGAAGACAAAGTGAAAATTTAATATCAAAAGTTAAAACATAAAAAAAATTAAAATATAATTTTATTTATTAATTTTTAAATTTAATTTATATTTATTTATTATTATTATTATTTTTTTAATTATTATTATTATTATTATTATTATTATTATTATTATTATTAATTTTGGATGAAAAAGGAATTTAAAGTTAAAAGAAATTGGGTTTTGGGGTTAAAAGTGTCAAAAATCAAAACTTGAAGCGAAAAAGTCGCGTTATGAATTAAATTCCGAAGGAGAGAAACAAAGAGCCTTCTAGTCGAGTTGTAAAGGCTCGAGCTTTAGCTCCCAGTAGACCCGGGTTCGATCCCAGGCATCCCCAATTCAGTTTTGATTTTTAAAGAAGGCGCTGTGGGAGCCGTCTTCACCGAGCCTAGCCGTCTTCAATGCGAGCTGCTGCTTAGCCGTGATCCGAGCCGAGACGAAAGCGTTCGATCCATAAGCCGCCGAGTCGTAAGCCGCTGCCGAGCCGAGATCTCCTGAAACCCTAGCCGTAAACACAAACGCGCCGCCGGCCATGAACTGTTTCCGGCAGTAAGCTCCGGCCGAAAACAGTTTAAGATTACGTGAAAATTCGACTTTGAAGCTCCAAAACTCAATCAAAAACCTCTTTTTATGAAAAACACAAAGAACAAACCCCCTTTATTTTTGCGAGATCTATCCAAAAACGCAAAAATATTTCGAAAATAAGATCAAATAATGCTCCAAATAGAGTTTACGGCCCAAGAACTCGGAGTTTACGGCCGTAAGCTTGGACCGTAAACACAGAATATTCGATTTTTGGATGAAAAATAAATCCTTTTGACTGATACAACTTGGCTCTGATACCAATTGTAAGTCCTTAATTTGCCTGTGTATCAATCAAATTCGTTTGATGGTGCGGAATCCCAATCAAACGGATGATATCAGATAAAATAAAAGAGAATGAGAAGAAGAATAATATGAATCTTTGTATGTATTGATATGAATGAAGATCCGGATACAAAAGATTCACACACACATAAAAGCTCCTGTTTCTCTCTAGCCGTAAACTCTCTAGGGTTCATCAATCTCATCAATCTCTACTCCTCACCCTAACACCTATATTTATAGTTGGAATATGGGCCGGAAACAAATGGGCCGTAAATGAGTTTACGGTCGTAAGGTGTTTACGGCCGTAAACTCAGCCGTAAACTAGGCCGAAAACTCTACAATTATTACACAAAAATATAATTGCTCAGAAAAGCAAAGTATAAACCATATTTTGACCTAACACATTGGTATGCCACCCTTTGAGCTGTTGTATAGGAGGAGGTGTCGGACCCCCATTTACTGGGGAGAGGTGGGGCAACGTGTAATGGGTAGTACAGAGATCGTGCTTCAGACGACTGAGCAGATACAGCAGGTCAGGCAGAGGTTGTTGACCGCTCAGAGTCGCCAGAAGAGTTATGCGGACAGGCATCGGTCTGAACTCGAATTTCAGGTTGGTGACTTCGTACTCTTAAAGGTCTCTCCTTGGAAAGGAGTGATCTGATTCAGGAAGAGGGGCAAGTTGGGGCCTCGATATATTGGACCTTTCATGGTAATCACGAGGGTAGGCAGGGTAGCCTACCGTTTGGATCTACCTGCGGAGTTGGGTCAGATTCACGACACTTTTCACGTGTCGCAGTTGAGGAAGTGTATAGCCGACGAGTCGGCAGTGGTACCATTAGAGGATATTCAGGTGGATGCAGGCCTGAACTATGTTGAGAGACCGGTGGCAATTAGGGATCGGAAGGTCAAGGTTCTGAGGAACAAGGAAGTGCCTTTGGTGCAAGTGCAGTGGCAACATAGGAAGGGGTCAGAGCTGACTTAAGAGCCGGAGCGCGAGATGCGTGAGCAGCATCCTAAGTTGTTTGCAGAATGAGATTTCGAGGGCGAAGTCTAATTCTAGTGGGGGAGAATTGTAACATCCGGAATCCCAGGTATATTTATTTTTGGATTTTGTGAAGGAACTCGGCGATTTGATGCGTAGACTCGCCGAGTAGGGTCGTGGTTGATCATTCGGGTTCGCATTGGGCTCGGCGAGTCCACGCTGTTTAATGAAACCCTAATCCTCTGGGGTTGGAGCCTATTTAAAGGCCCTTATGGCCGTCCATTGCGGCTACCACACCCCAGAGAGAGTCTTAGATCGCTTGTGAAGAGAAGAGAGACCATTGTTGATCAATTGTTGATAAAATTTGAAGGAAAAGGTGACCAAGGAAAAAGAAGGCTGAAGGAAGTGCAAAGCTAGTGTCTTCAGAGATCAAAGGCTTCATATTAAGGTATTCCTTCAGACCTTCTCTAGTTTTGGGTGTTGCTTCATAGAGTTTGGGTTTTGTTATGGCCTTTAGAAGAAGAATATGTAGAGTATTTAGTCCCCTCTCGAGTTTGTGTTTGGATCTGGACTCAAAGGGGTCCAGAGACTTCAATCCATGAAGCTTTATGAGTCCTTGTGGGGTGATTGGACTTAGGTTTCCATTTTTGGGACTAAATCACCATTTGATGCCATTATGTATATATATAAGCATCAAGTTTCAAGCTTTACGTGATTATATTGCTTGGGAAGGTTAGATCTATGGATTTGAGGAATAGATCTGACCTCAGGAGGTCAATAGAACTTGTGCATGGCATGTACTCGCTGAGTTGTTCTTGGGACTCGGCGAGTTGAGTGAGGGTAGCCCCGCGATTCTTGCCTGGGGACTCGTCGAGTAAAGGGAGGGACTCGACATGTTAAATGGGACTAAAGAGTTAAGTGGACACAGGTGGACTCGCCGAGTTGCCCAAGTGCACTCGTCGAGTCGGATCAAAGTTTGATCGTTGAATTTGGTTGACTTTTAGGGTTTGGTTAACAGGGAGGCCTTTTAGGCCAGAAGAGGGATAAAATGGTCTTTTACCCTTCTAAGGATGTTAAGAAAGGTTGGAGTATAGTTATATTTATGGGAGTATTTGCTTTATGTGTTTAGGCGGAGGCTAGATCGTATTTCTACCGAGTCAGTGATTTACCGAGATATCAGAGGTGAGTCTTCTCACTATATTGTACCTGGAAGGGTACCTATGTGTGACCAGAAGGGAGGATATGCTATAAGATATATGCATTGTATGTGATTAGTTAACCGATTTTTATGTGCTATGTATGCTATGCTTGTTATGGACCGGAAGGCATTATGATGTGGATCGGAAGGTCAGGGAGTTATGGACCGGAAGGTCGACACGGGTAGGACCGGAAGGTTTACCGGGTCGGGACGGAAGTCCCCTGAGACACATGGACCGGAAGGTCATGGCCTGGAAGGGCGTATGTGTGTAAGTGGTATTTTGGGGAACTCACTAAGCATTATGTTTACAGTTGTTGTGTTATGTGTTTCAGGTACGAGCGAGGACCGTGGGAAGGCGCAGGCATGATCTATACACACTGACGGAAGATTTATTTTATGATCTTGGGATGTATTTTTATTATGATGACATTTGCTAAACATGAGATTTGAGAATATTGAATGATGGTTTATGATGTTTGAAAAAAATGAAAAAAAAAATTGTTTTGAAAATTCACGTTGTTACAGATGGAATGAAGTTGGTACATTAAAACATAGTTCGTTTCTTACGTCAACTCATAGTTACATACTAGAATTCATAAAGAAATTCACTGTCAATTACTTGAAATGTGTTGTTTTATGGGTTTCACTTTCACCATGGTAACAACGATTTCCAGACTGTAAACACAAAATTTTGACATACCTACATCTTAGCTGTTTTAGACTAGAGATTTGTTGGGATATATGTCACAGTGTGTGCGAAATGTAAGAATAATGAGATAATAAATTGGCAAATAAGTTTTGTTGGATTATGTGTCTTAGCGCATAACTATAATTGGTATTTACTTGATTTTATTATTGCATGGTGATTTGGGTTGCCTTCACTCATGCAACTTGACAGGATGACTGGTGGAGAGAGTGTAGGATTTATTATTTGAAATAATAAATTGGTACTGAAATTTATTTTATTAATATATTACAAGATTAATATATTATTAGGAAATCATATTATTAATTAGTAATTAATCAAAAGTTAATTTGATATTAAATTTGGGATTAAAGGAACTGATAAATAATAGAGGGGTTGTTTTGCAAATCATTGATAGTTGCAGAATTGGGCTATTGGACTCCTTAATTAGGAGTGGACGAAATCCTATAGGGAGGTCCTATAGATTTCACCAAAGGCCTCATAAGGAGGAGTCCATGGGTTGCTTAAGCCTTAAGCAGGAATTAGGGTTTCCTCTAGAAACCCTAGCAGCCGACAACTCTCTAAAGAACCCCACTACATGGAGTTTTTGGCCATATGCTTATGAAACCCTAGTGTAGCAGATTTCCTTGTTTCTCCATCTCATCCTCTTGCATTGGGTGTTTTTGACTCCATTAGAGGGGCAAAACTTGGGACACTAAGCTTTCAAGAGTCAAGGATCTCGAAGGATTGTCCTGTTATTACTATATAACAAGTGAGGTAATCTTCTAACCCTATTTTATACATGAATTTCGAAAATTGTGTGCTAGTTATAGGGTTATTGCTTTGGTGTTCAATTTGCATGTTCAATTAGTGAAAAAATTAGATCCAAAGCAATTAGGGTTGCATGATCACATAGGAATGTAGATATGCCCAAAACCCATCAAGTTTCTCACTAGCTCATGGTGACAATGAATTTGATCATAGAAACAATTTCTGAAAAACCATAATTCCAAGTTGCTATTTACTCAGAATGTCAAAGGTTAATAAAAATCATGGTTGAATAATCCCATAACTCATTTTGGTTTAGAAAAGGGATCCTATGTTTAGGTTTGTTTATACACAAGACATTATCGGTTTCCATGATTGGTTAAAAAGAATCATAGTACCTACACTATGAAATGTTGACCAAGAAATCATCTCTAAAGTCCGAAATGAGTAGAGAAAGGTAGCTCTATGACTTATGTTAATATAACATGTTGGGAATAAACTCTTAGAAAAATAATTTCATTAAGGCTTCGCAAACAGAGAGACGATGACGCTTTGAATAACATGTTGCAACATGCTTCTAGTGACACTTAACTACTTAAAAGCATCTTAAACATCATATCCCTGTCAATTCTTTTGATGCATGATACAAAAAGTGTTAAAAAATTAGTTTTGAAAATTAAAAAAAAAAAAACAAAATCTTTTTAGATTTTTGAAAATTTTATAAAAGAGAAAATCGTTTTGGATTTTTGAAAATTTTATAAAAGAGAATTTTGTTTTTGAATTTTTGAAAATTTTATAAAATAGAAAATATTTGTGGACAAATTTTATAAACTATGATGAGCTCCAAAATTCGCAACTCATGGTAGGTAAAAATTAAAAGAATGAAATACGAAATGAAAAAAACAAACTAACAGGTACCTTGTGTAAGGGCCTGCGATTTCTCACACCTTCTTGCAAACAAAGAGTAACCTTAAAAATAAGCTACGGTCACTTGTGAAGATCGCAACTGCTCGCAGATGAACAGTAATTGTAACGCCCGCGTTTTCAGGCTAGGCATTATTATTGATGTAATAGTCTAGGTTAACCCTTGTAACTCATTTTGAAGTACTAATGATGAAATATTTGAGTATTATGTGAATTATGTGTTTATTTTCTTAACTATTATAATTTAATGAATTAAGAATAAAATAAGCATCAAAATTAAACTGTGAGATAAGCCCGATATCTTTGCATGAACATGTAGTGTTAAAACAAGGATTCAGGGGATATAAAGAATGCCGAAATCTAAGTTATAACGAAGAAGTTATGACATGTCGAAGTTTCGCGACAGAAGCGATGATGTTGAATGACGTAAAAAGTGAAATTTACGTTACAGCGATATTTAGCCTTAGTGATCTAAACGAAAGTCGTAGAGTTCGTTAAACCGAGAGCGTGCATAAAAAGAACGTCCAAGTCTGACTTCGTATGAGGAAGTTATGATTTTCCGAAGTTTCGACTTAGTAGTATGCAACCCGAATACTCGATTTGAGACCGAACGGTTTTTAGCCGAAACAATCTAAACGAGAATCGAAGATCTCGTTAATAGTAGTGAGATGATAAAAAGACGGCGAAAACGGACGTCGGATGAAGAAGTTATGAATTTATAATGGAGTTTTCCTGTCCCGACCTACTAAAAATAAATAATAAAAATAAAGCCAAAATTAGCCGACGGAGTCTAAACGAAAGTTGTAGAGCGTAGTCTTACCTACACGTGGATATAAAGAACGTCAAAAACGGAGTTTTTATGAGAAAGATATGAATTTCGGAAGTTTTATAAATAATTAAAATATATATTTAATTAAGATTTTCGGATAATATCCGAGGAGTCACCGATCCAATCCGAAAGGTACGCCCAGCGTACCTAGGTGTACGCCCCACGTACTTCGATCTTTCGCGGTCCTGAGGAGGCCACGATCCACCACCCGAAGCTCGACACGTGGAAGGCTGATCCGAACTACACTCCGTGTAGTGCCTCGTACGCCCAGCGTACGCGTGAGGTTCAACCTCTATAAAAGGGCAGCAAGGCCTCCTAATTTTGTTGCTAATTTTTACACTTCTTCACCCTAAACTTCTTTCTTCTTGGCATTTTATACCCCCGAAGGCCTGGTATTAATCGAGACCCGAAGTAAGTCCCGAAGCCCTAAAGATCCTGAGAAAAATAATTTGCGAGCCGAAGCTCTACCCGCGAGGAGCCCGGTTTGTGCAAAGATCTTCCAGATTTACCGAAGAATACTACTTCTACGAGCCGTAGTGCTGTCTGATCATCTTCTGATCAAGTGAATGTGTGGTCACTTTCTTCTAACGCATAATTATGGAGTATTTTATATGAAATACGTGTTATGTGTATATTTTGTTGTTATATGTGTGAATGTATATTCACTTTCTTCTATCTCATAGATATGATTTATTCTCTATGAAATACGTGTTATGTGTATATGTCTCAACTGCTGTTTGGAATATGTATTGAATGAGAATGCTATACAGGTTTTAAACTATGTATAAAAATATATATTTTTATCTACTAATATGTTGGGTAGAACATGGGTAGATAGTTGATGTGTGATAAATAGATGAGAGGCCTCGATGTTGTTTTTGATTCAGTCATCTAGCGGAGTTTAGATGACAACCACATACTTTCCTAGACAGTACTGTGGAACGCTAGCAGGTTCACCACCTGTAGGTGTTAATGAACTTGGGTGTTCATTCGCTATACTCCATCCCCTTCATGGTTGCCTTATTTGATATATATTGCTGGGAAACCCTCGAATGCATGTGTTGTCGCCCCGATGAAATATTCTTAGACTAGGTCCCCTGTGTTAGTTGTCTTAGGGACGTAAAGTGAGAATAACGGGAATGGGTAATTGGGTTATTGTTGGTTGATGAAATTAAATTAATTATTTATTGTGGGTTGAAAATTCTATATGCTCACCAGGTACCTAAGCCTGACCCACTCAGTTTCTTTGAATTACAGGTAGTGGCGCCAAAGCATAAGTTGGATGATTTGTCAGGATATTTTGGATTATAGACCTGTTGTTGCAAATAACTGTTGTAAGGTCTGTATTGAAATGTTTATGCTTTTGGTCTGTTTATCGGAACATGACATCCCAAGTATTGTAATATAATGAAAAATACATTTCTTTAAGAAATGCTTTGTTAAATCTTATTTTTATCATATTTCATTTTGGGAACAAATTCCGCAAGTGTTTTAAATCAAAGGATTACTCTAAAACTATTTTAAAAGCATAAATTAAACCGGTCTTTTCTGGCCATGATTTTTGGGATGTCACAATCATCGTCTTGTAGAATTTTGTATCTTCCGACTGCCTACGAAGTTCAGAACCATTCGCATATGAACAGTAAACTGCTCGCAGAAATTACATCTTCTGATCACCTTCAAATTTCGGAACCGTTTGCAAATGTGTAGTACCATTTCGCAACTCACCATTTCTCAAGATGATTTTGGAACAAAATCAGCTTCAATCATACTAAGCTTTTAGTTAAATGTTGCTTTAGTAAAGATATCTACCAATTGATCTGCTGATCTAACAAAATTAACTTCAGTGTTCCCGTCTTCCACCTAATCCTTAATGGGGTGATATCGCAAAGCAGTATGTTTTGTTTTGGAGTGTTGTAATGGATTATAACATATTCTTATCATACTTTGAATCATTGTACATCAGTATCTTCTTCATACTTAATCCATAATCTCTTAAATGACTTTGATATCTTCTTCATGCTTAACCCATAATCTCTTAACTGACTTTGAATCCAGATGATTTTTGATGTACATGATGCAATTGAAATGTATTCAGCTTCAACTGTGGACAATGAAACACAAATATGTTTTTGAATTCCAATTGACATCCACCAGTTGTGCTATTACGACCAAGACCAAATCCACCCGGATTGACATCTGAATAAGCATGTACAAAGAATTCAATGTTAGTTGGATACCAAAATCCAATAGGTGTGATTCGGTTAAGATATCTAAAGATATTATTCACTACGATCGTATGAGATTCTCGTAGATTTTCTTGATATCCCATACAATATCATACTGCAAATATGATATCGAGTCTTATTGATGTAAGATAGAGCAATGACCCAATCATCTGCCTATACAAAGTAAGATCTATTGTCAGTTTATCAAGAGAAGGGGTCAATCTTTTTCTGAACACCTTTGGAACTTTAACCTTTGATTCTCCATTCAATCCAACAAAGATAATTGGACTCATTGAGCTCATCTCAAATTTAGTCTCCATTAATTCTTGAAAATCAGTAGTCAATTGAGGATTTGTTAATCCAAAATAATATAACCAAAGTAAATTTACACACTCATCAAATGATCATTATCTTTCTTACGAAAGAAAGTAAGGTCAAATGATCCATGTTTAAACTTAGATAGTTTAAGAAACCGAGTCAGAGTTTCACACCAACCACGACAAGCTTGTTTCAGTCCATAAATAACCTTATCATGTACTGCTGTACATAGTAATTATTTGGATATTTTTCGTTTATGAATCCTAGTTTTTGTTCGATGTAAATGGCTTCTTCAAGTTCACCATTACGAAAATCACATTTGACGTCCATCTGAAAGATTTCAAAGTTTTTGTATGCTACATATGCAAGGAAAATGCAAACTAACCTCAATCTTGCAACAGGAGCAAACATCTCTTTGTAATCAATTCCTTCTTCATGAAAATAAAATTTACTACAAGATGTGCCTTATTCCTTGAACCATTTCCTTTTTGTCTAGTTTGTTTTGAAATACCCATTTTAATCCTAGGATAAATTCATTTGGTGGAGTCGGAATCAATCTCCATACTTTGATTCATTCGAAGTCATTCAGATCATCTTGCATCGCTTTAACCCAATATGCATAATCAAGAGAAATTTTTACAATTTTAGGTTCGATTTTATAGATAAAATAATTAAACATGAAAAGTTCTAGATTTTGCTATTTCTCTTTAATCTGAGCACTAGTAAGATCTCCAGAAAATGTGTCACGAATGAATTGAGTTTGTGGATGATCTTTTGTCTATTTCGTTAAAGGTGGATAGTTCAGATCATATTCAAGATCTACTTCACCATTCACTTCTTGAAATTCTGATTGATTATCTTCATCATGATTTATAAGATTCTCCCCCGATACATTATGACCAGAAACTAAATTCTCCCCCTAGAAATGATCATCATTATTTATACCCCCCTTTGCATAAGATCAATATTAATTATATTAGTTTCTTGCAAATCATTATGATCAATTGTGTTCGAAATTGAACAACTCATCTTCTCTGTTGTCTTTTGCTTTTGATTGAGAACGAATTGCATTTTCTATTTTGTCAAAGAGATCCATAAAGTCCTCATACTGAGTCATGAAAGGCACAGATTGCGAACATGAAGATGAAAAGATTTTACCACATTAAGCAATAGGTTTTTGTTAGGATCACTTAACAAACTTGTCCTCAAAAGTGACATAATAGCTTTCCTCAATCTCCTTCATTCTCTTCTTAAGAAATCTATAAGCTTTGGATGTTAGAGAATAACGCAAGAATATCCCTTCATCAGTTTTAACATCGAATTTGTTGTGATGTTCTTTTGAGTTGTAGAGAAAGCACCTAGAGCCAAAGACATGAAAAATTAAACGCTAGGCTTGTGATTGTTCAAGATCTCATAAGGAGTAATAAGAAATCTTGTATTAATATATGAACGATTTTGTGTAAAACATGGAGCTCCAATTGTTTCGGCCCATAAATATAAAGGAAGATTCCCAAATGATAACATCGTTCTCGCAGCTTCACATAGCAAACAGTTTCGCTTTTCAACTACATCAGTTTGTTGTGGAGTGTAAAGTGATGAAAAGTTGTGACTAATCCCTTTGTTCTTCAAAAAATCCTTAAAAGTATGATTTTTAAACTCAGTCCTGTTGTCACTTCTAATCTTTCGAATGGGTTTTCACAACTGGAATTCTATCTGCTTCACAAAATTTATCAACTTTTGTGTAGTTTCATATTTATGTTTAATAAAAATACCCAAGTAAATCGTGAAAAGTCATCAACAATAATCAACAGATATTTGTTACCACTAATACTTTCAATTGAAGATGGACCACATAAATCGATACAAATCAATTCAAGTGGTTTAATGATCTTTGTATTTATGATTGAAGAGTGACCTTTTTTTTTGTGCTATTTTCCCATTTTGCAAGCGGCACATAAATGTTCTTTATCTAATTTATGAAGTGGAACTCCTCGCACAAGATCACCAAGAAAAAGCTTGTTGATATCTTTAAAGTTAAAATGCGAAAGTCTCCTATTCCATAGCCAACTTTCATCCAAAGAAGCTTTCACAAGCAAACAAATTGATGGTTTCCCTTAAATTGGATTCAAGTTAAGAGGATACATTTAGCCTTTCCTCTTTGACTTCAAAATCACCTTTTGAGTTTCCTTGTTGATGATTTTTTATCCTTTCTTGTCAAAAAGACCTTCAGATGAGAACCTATAACAAGTTGAGAAACACTTATTAATATTTTTTGTAATCCTTTCGCATAGGCTACCTTACTACTGGTAAATTCTCTATTGGTTATTATGCCATATCATTTGATTTCACCAGTTGCATTATTTCCATATTTTACTCTTCTTGCATCTTTCAAACTCCGAAATTCCCTCATTGTAATTTCCTTTCATCTGACGTGAGTAGCCGCTATCTATATATCATTCATTATTATACTGCTCATCACACATTACTTGCAAAATCACATAGATTTAGGAACCCAAACCTATTTGGGCATTTGTGATAGTTTGGAATTACGATGATTAACTGGAAAAATCTTGGTCTTATCGATCTAAAGCGATTTCTTAATCAAAAAATAATTCTCACTTTTTTACCCTTTTGAAAACTTGCGCTTTATTGTCACAAAGATATATCTCAATTATGGGAGCTTTCTTTTGAACATAAGCTTTTAATTTTGGATTAATCTTTTTCAAAACACCTTTTTCTTCTGACTATAATTGAGCCTCATAACTCCTTAAAATGACATCTTGCTCAGAAATTGCTTCCTTTTAACAAACGATCGTTTTGTGTCAACATTCTTTGAAAAGAAGTTGATTTGTTCACACTTTTGTTTAAATTTTCACATCTTGAATAAAATGAGTTAGAACTAAAGTGAGACTTTTTTTTAAGAACTTGTGGATAATTAAAAAATCTTGATGAATTAATAGATTTATGATTTTGTGACTTTAAGAAGAACAAACATCATTTTGATTTTTGATTGATCTTTCTTCTCTAAAATTTCTATCTTTCTCCAAAATTCTTTTTGCAACAAGCACTCATTGCCTTTTTCTTTTCATTCTTTTATTTTTTTTTTCTCCTTTTGTTTTTGTTGATTATTCAACTTTGATTTTCCTTTCAAAACTTTTAAAAAAAGATTCTCCAAATTGTGTTTCACAATTTCATGTTTATTAGAAAGTACTTATTTTGAACTTCTTTTCTTAGTTTTAGTTTCATCTGAGTCGTTAACAACATATGAATTGGTCACAATTATAACGTTCAACATCAATTTCATCTTCCTTAAATTCAAGAAAAGGCAAAATCATTTTATGAAAACTTTTACCTATTTCGCAATTCAAGTAGAGCTGATTTATGTTATTGTACAAATGTCTTTCAATAGAACAAAAAATATTTTGTTGTTTTAACATAAACCTATTGTCCCTAACACAATCACATTATCTTGAGACCTAATGAGTTCAGTTTTCTAGACTTCTATTTCCATTATCCTTTCCTCATTCCTAAATGAAAACCTTCTAATATTATCATCAAGTTCAAAATTGCTAATAGGGAGTTCTTTATAATAAACTCTTTTCTACTTATATAAACTCTCGCGACATGTTATATTCACATATGAATAAAACATATATTGATTTTTCTCACAAGTTATATTCATATACAAAGAACACATTTATCATAATTTTATTAAAATTCATTTGTTATTCTTATATGAATAAGTAGTTCAAATTTTCAAAATAGTTCATTTTTTTTAACATACTACTTATTTATATATGAATTAACAAATGAATTGTAACAAAAATCTTATAAATTTTTTATTAATATATATGAATATAACATACTAGCTTATAACTCGTGGGAACCACGGTTATAAAAATAATTAAATTTTTATACTAAAAACTCAAAATTATAAATCAATTATTTTAAATAAATTACTAATTAAGAGATATTTTTATTAGTTATATGAAATTATAATCGTTGATTCAAATAAATATATAAAAATAATTTGTAATATAAATTAGACTTTTTTTATAATTAATGAAAACAATAATATAAATTTTAAAATTTAAAATAGAGAATAAATACATTAAAAATAGCATCAAATTAATGAGGAGGTCTAATAAATTTAAAATTGAAAACTAATAGATTGACAAGTGGCAACACATTAATTAAGAGGTCTAATATAGTGACACATGGTAAAAGAACTACTCTTTTATTAGTATACCGAGATGAGAACAACTTATACACATTTTATTCATATATAAATATAACATGTGATGAAAGATGATGTAAAAAAATACTTTAGGTAAGAAAACTGTATAACGTGTTATATTCATATATAAACAATACTTCAATTATAAAAATGTTAAGCATACGTTTTATTCATAAGTGAACAACGAATGTACTGTAATAAAAATCTGATGCGTTTTTATTCACTTATGAATAATCATAGCTGAAACTGTAAAAAATATATTTTTTTTTATTTTATCTCAAAATTATATCAACATAGATTTCTATTTATAGAGAATAAAAATATATGAATTTTGATATATTTAAAATAAATTTATGATAAAAATAGCATTCTAAAAATAATTTAAGAAAAACAATTTTTTTTTTTGTGTATATTAAGGTAATATTAGCATACTTTAAGGAAACATGTTTGGTTCGAAAACACATGTATATCTGTTACCCATTCCGCCGGTACGCATAATTGTTTTGCGTCAAAATAATTGCTAGGCTGAGAATGATTCTCACATTTTCAACATTTTTTTTCCATTGAAATCTCTTATATATATATATATATATATATATATATATATATATATATATATATATATATATATATATATATATATATATATATATATATATATATATATATATATATATACTAGTCGTTACCCGCGCAAAGCGGCGGTGACAAATAGGTTGTTTCTGCAAATCGTTTCTTTTCATATTAGTTTCAATTTATTGATTCTTTTTTCTTTTCGAGAAACAGTGTATTCTTTGATGTATTTGTCGTTTTTATTTATATTGGGCACACGAATAATTTTTTTCGACGATACGTTTATTTTATAAAAATGTTATGTTCCATAAAAAGTAAAGTCTAACTCTCTAAGAACAATATAATTATATTTTGACGCCAATGAGTTTGTTAGTGGAACAAATTTATATTAATATTGTATTTTTTTCTATAAGCCCCATATTTAATTAGAAATCATTTTTATGATATAACGTCCATTATCAATTAAAGTTCATAAAAATTTAAAACATGTAGACTTAAGGGGTTATTATCAAGTTATGAAAATTGATGATTCCTTATACACATTTTATATTTTCAAATTAGGAGAATTGACAGAGAATTAAAATGTCAAGATAAGAAGGGATAAAGAGTAAAAGAAGGAAAAAGAAGAACTAAGTCAAAGTTGTTGATGTCATCTATATCTGGAAAGATAAGGAACTGACGTTTGAATGTTTCAATATTGCAGTATGTGATTTATTGTGCATTAAACACTTGGACTTATTGCATTCTATTTTGTAGGATTTAAATTATTATATTATTTTAATGCTGATTTGTTGTATTATTAGCTTAAACACTTGAACGTTTTAAATATATTTTTGGAAATAGTAAGGTTTGTATAATAATATAGTAAGATAATATATATATATATATATATATATATATATATATATATATATATATATATATATATATATATATATATATATATATATATATATATCGTAATAAATGAAAATCTTTTTGCTACATGTCATATTTTCATTGATTTGCCCACATGTCATTTTGTAATTATTTTCATTAAAATTTTTTCCACATGGTATTTGGTGGTTTTTTTCCACATAATATTGAAATATAATAATAACAATAAATGTAATAATAAATGCATATCAATTTAATTAATTAACTTTCGTTTTAATTTTAAAATTTCTAAATTAAAACATCATTAGTTTCCTTTGTTTATTTATCTTATTTGTTTAAATTTAAAAAAGAAAAAAAAACACATTAATTTTAATAATTCAATATTTTTCTAATTTTCTTATAAATTCAAATTTTTAAATGTTTAGAATTTCGTATTTAATTTTTCATTTAAATGAACCCATTTAATACATGGCTTTTACACCTAGTATATATATATATATATATATATATATATATATATATATATATATATATATATATATATATATATATATATATATATATATATATATATATATATTACAAATAATAAAACCAATTTTCAAACCTATTTAAGCCATTTAGCCATTTTTAAAAATTTTTTACGCCAATATTTTTTTCTCAAAAATCTTACTAATGTAATCCATTTTCGTACAAAGAAATTTGTGCTGCAAATTTGTTTCTGAAACCCCACGAGACACACAACTTTGAAAAATATTATGATTTTGAGTGAAATGTTTGCATTGCTTAATTGTATTTGGCGTTGACAAGTTGTATTTAGGATTGCGAATTTGTATTTGGCATGTAAACTTGCATCAAATGTTTATTTGTTTTTTATTTTTTTTATTTTTTTTATTTTTTATTTTTATGTTTTTTCCTTTCTGGTGGGTCCTGTTAAAAATGTAATTTGGCAAAAGATATTGAATTTAAGGTTGGTTTAGTATTTATTTATTTCTTTATTTTACAATGTTCCCTTTGTGGAATTTTTGCGATTTTGTCACAAAAGTAATAAAATATGTTTAACACTAAAAGGCTGTTTGACAAGAGGTCCAGCTGAGTCGGTCCGAATCAATAGGTTTGATACCATCAATTAGCGCCTCTGACTCGGTCCTCAAAGCTCTTAATCGGTGATTTTAAATAATTGCTTATTATTAAGGTTACTAAACTACTTTTGCTTTATGCTTTCAATAATGTTGCCTTTTATGTTTTAACCTTCAGCAATGACAGCCAAAAAAATCTTTGAGTAAGCAATCATAAAGATCTAACATGTTCAATTAGAAGTCAAGAGACTAGAGAGCACAGTAATTACAGCTCATTGTACGGTTTTCATATATAGTACTACATATAATGGATCCAATGTGACAGCTTCAGTCTTCTTCACATTCTTACTCATCATCATGCATCTTGGAAGACAAATAAAGATGCAAAAGTTTGAAAAAAGTATGTTGGTGGTCAATGTAACTATCATTAAGTCTCAAGTCCTAATGGTCATGTCTTGATGACACAACTCAATGAGACAATCACTGAAGTGAACATAACAAATAACAACAAAACCAAATCTCATAGTTATTTAAGTATCCGTTTGCTATTTTTCTTAATAAATCGAAACCATGTACTTTTTTTTTTAATTTTTTTAATTTTTAGCAAATTTTATAATCTTTCAATAAAACGATGCATTTTATATGTATATTTTTGTAATTTCGTTTAATTTATATATATATATATATTCACAGTTTAAGAAATAAGAATGTTAATAAAAAAGATCCTGACCAGGCTGGAATTTCTTTTGGACCCGTCAAAAACAGATTTGGACCAACCCGAACTTCTATATATGAAGTCCGAGAAGTTAAAAATAAATTGGGGACAAAAGAAAACGGGTAAAATAATATAGGGAACGCACAAATAGGTAAAAGGACATTAGGCATATGTGCAGACACCATGTGATGCTAAAGGTCCCTTTGTTAGCCTTTGAGAAAAGAATAGTCTAGTTTTCTTACGTTCACAATTACCTTGAAACTTCAAATCTTTTTTCTGTTGTCATGAAAAGGTTTTAGGGTAAAAATGATGGATTTGACTAAATATTTCTTTCCTTTTTCTTAATTAGTTTAACGTAATTATTATTAGTTAGATCAGTTTTCACTTTTTGTTTTAACAAGGGTAATTGAGTAATTTCAGTTTCATCTTGTGAAGACAAATCTAAAGTAGCAAGAAGACAAAATTAAGGCAGTTTTTTTTTTTTTATTTATTTTTTATTTTTTTTTTTTTTATTTTTTTATCTAATGCTACTAGATGGGTAACATAACCATGGTGGATACAATCTTTATGTACAATAAAGAAGAGACAGTTGTACCTGAGTAGGGTGATGCATTCTCGTGATGGGCCTAAAATCAATACACAAACAAACCATGCTTTCCTTTCACATTAGACACTATAACCCACCATATTTTGGTTACATTGTTATAACAAACAAACCATGTATAGTTCTTTAGTTATTTCTCCTTTTGTGTTTGTGTGTGTGGGCCTACATGGACCATAAAAACCTTTCACTATTAATATGGTTCATTGATGTTTCACTAGTGTTGACAAAATCCATCATCATTCACATTGATCATCTTTAGAAATTCGATACTTTAATGTGATTTAGTATGTGAATCATCATGCTCCAGGTGTTTTCAAAGCATTATGGTGATGTGTAATACCTATACTCAAAATCCTGAAAGCACCAGCAAGTTGATGAAGAGGAAATTTGAAGACTATGTAAACTTTTCAAGTTCACTAGCATACTAAAGTATTTTATGTAGATTTTTGAAAATTTTGTAATGAAAAAAATGGTTTTCTATATATAATGAATTTTAAACAAAATGTAGTGTTTTGTGGATATTTTTATAAGAATGATAGTTGGCTTATAACAAACATAAAAGACGACCATACAAAAAAGATTCACTTGATAATGTGATAAAAATGACATATAGTGGGTTTGACATTACCAAATATGATAAGGAAATATCCCTTGATTCGAACCGTCGAGCCAAGCGTTCATTTGAAACGTTGGTTCGATTTCATCTTGGTCAAACTAGAGATCAAACGGTGCTATAATAGAAGGTGAAGAAAAATAAGCTTAGTTTTGGTAATTATCTTGATGGATCATGTATGGTATATTGTCCTTATTTTATAATTCAACCATATTCATTACATGAATTTCAATCAACAATAATCCACAAGAGACACTTTCATTTTTAAGGGAAAAAAAACGGAAAGCGTCTTACTAGAGTCATGTAGAATTGTTCAATATTGAGTTCCAAAAAGTAAGGTATTGTGAGTAGCTATGCTGATGATTCTTAGGAAGTAAAGTGAATAACTAGCAAAACCAAAAGCACACAATACACATTATTTACATGGTTTAGTCAATGTGACATACGTCTACGGGCAGGAGATGAGTATTCTTTATTTCAGAGCTTTCAAACAGAGGTTACACGTATAATTTCCACAGAGATTCATCTAACACTCTAGAATTTAAAATACAAAATAGTCTAGCATGCATCCTAATCATATTATGACATACAACATCTTCTAGAACATTCTTCCATGTAATACAACCCATGAGCATCAGCAACACACATGATCGACCACCTTGACCATTATGGAGCAATATGATTCACAGGTGGCACATCATGAACACTAATGGTCCAACATCCATCATTGTGGTTCAAAATGGTGTATTTCTTAAGCATGGTCATCATCTAAGCATACATGGATTAACATGGCATAACAAAGGAATCAAGATGGCGCATCATGTACCAAGATGGTACATGATGACACTAATGGGTTTTGAGCATTCTAACAACCTTAAGGTGCATATACAATGCTAAATGTTTTGGATCTATATTTTCTCTAATTATACATGCAATTTGATTTTCCAAAGCATTATCCTAACTAGCATACAAAACATGGGTATTTGTATAACAAAAACTAGTTAGATGACATACCTTTTCTTGTAGCTTGACAACTTCGACCTTTAAAAGCCTAACACCCCAAATGTGATGCCTCAAATACTTCACAAAACACCACCAACAATGGAGGGCTTGAGAGAGAATAACTTGCACACAAAATCAGCTATGCTCTTCCAAAGATCACTAGTGGCCGATTTCATGAGCTAAGGGACTCCTTTTATAGTGTGGCAGGGATTAGGGTTACATCCATGTAAACCCTACTGTGCATGACCTTTCATCTTACTTAGGCTCCATGGGTTAAACCTCCATGAACTATCCATGGACTACCATGTTGGTTTAGCCCAACCTAAATAACCATTGGTCCACACTATAAGAATCATTGATTTACCAAATCAACCCCTTACATTTAATTAGTCTCTCTTGATCACTAAATTAATTCCAAATTAATTCTTGATCAATACTAATTAAATAATATGATTTCATAGTAATATATTAGAACTTATAATATATTAATAAATAATAAATAACCTCTTCTCAAAAGTCCATCCTTACAAATTGTTCCGGTGAAATGCAACCCAAATGGATCATGCTACTTTCGAGTAAAGTACATACTAAATATAGTTATGGAATTAGACACCTTATCCAACAGACACAACATCTCCTCCATGGCGCAACTCCCCTTCTTGATGGAGCAAAATCATCTTCATGGCTCAACATCACCTTGGCGCAACTTCAGACATGATGACGCATCATGCTATCATTTGGCGCACATACCAAAGGATGGCACAAATTCCTTCTACATGGCACTAACATGATGTTTCATGTTGATCCAAGTGCTACATGTTTCTCTAAGTGCTCCATGTTGCTCTAAGTGCTCCAAGTTGATCCATGTTGCTCTAAGTGCTCCAAGTTGATCCATGTTGCTCCAAACCACTCCAAGTTGCTCCAAACCACTCCAAGTTACTCTAAACCTCCTTTTGGAAGATATATTCCTTTGTCACTTCATTCGTTCCTTTTTGTGATGATCCAAAGCCATCTTACTTGATCCATTTCTTTGTTACTTGCTCCATGAACCTAAAGTGCTCTTTTGAGATCTAAGTGCTCAAAATGCTCCATGAGAATGCTCCAGATGATTGAGTCACATTTAATAATTTCCACCTTGACTTGAGAATCTACTTAACTACACCTCAAACAAGAAATTCCTTTCCCTTCCCGCCATCAAGCCCTAAAGGGGCTTACCTCATACGAACATCGTCTAAGTCATAGAAAGTCTTGAGCTTCTCCATGGGCAACAACTTTGTTAACATGTCTATTGGATTCACCTTGGTATTAATCGTTAGTATTGAGAACCTGTATTTTTCCAAAATGCCACAAATGAAAATTCAATCTAACATCAATATGCTTCGTCTTCTCATGATACATAGGATTCTTTGCAAGATTCAACACGCTCTGACTGTCACAGTACAATACCGACTTCTCTACCTTCAGACCAAGACTTTGAATAAGCCTATGTAACCATATATCCTCATTTATTTCTTCCATAATTAACATGTACTCGGACTCAGTTGTAGACAAAGCAACAATATATTGTAACGTTGACTTTCAACTGATGGCACATCTGAACAAAGTGAAAATATAACATGTCGATGACGTGCAATTCAACAAATCACATCCATTCTTAGAGTTAGCATATCCAACCAAGTCTGTCTTCATATTAGCTCCATACATCAAGTAAACATCAATTGTTCCCTTCAAGTATCACATAATCCACTTGACAGCTTCCCAATGAGCATTCCCTGGATTACATAAACCTGCTTATAAATGAATGAGCCAAATCAGGTCTGGTGTAGACCATTTCATATATAAGACTTCCAACAACACTAGAGTAAGGAACCCTACTCATATACTTCCTTTCTTCATTAGTTGTGAGTATAGTATCTGGACCAAGTTTAAAGTGAGCTGCCAAAGGAGTTCCAACCGGTTTGGATTTATCACAATTTAAAGACTATAGAACTTTCTCAATGTAATTTTGTTGAGAAATACACAACTGCCCTGATCTTCTATCCTTTTTAATCTCCATTCCTAATATCTTCTTTCCTGCTCCTAAATCCTCCATCTCAAACACATTCTTCAAGGTTGCCTTTAAGTCATTTATTCCATCCATGTCCTTGGCTGTGATGCGTATATCATCAACATATACCCATAAATATATGTAGGAATATTGTGAAAATTTAGACACAATTATCAAACTAGTTCCAAGTGTAGCCATGAGAGATCATGAATAAATCAAATCTCTTGTACCATTATCTTGGAGACTACTTCAAACCATATAAATATTTCTTCACTAAATATACATGATCCTTCTTAGAATCAAGGAATGTTTTTGGATGGAACATATAAATCTTCTCTTCTAAATTACCATGAAGAAGTTTAGTTTTTACATAAAGTTGTTCAAGCTCCAAATCAAATACACTTACCATGGCCAAAAGAACTCAAATTATCTTGTGCTTCATGACTGGTGAGAACACCTCGTGGTAATCAATTCCTTCTTTTGGAGAAAACCCTTTCACCACCAACCTTGCGTTGAACTTAGCTAGTTCAAATCCAGGTATTCCTTCCTTCATTTTAACGATCCATTTGCATCCTACTGGTTTTGCTCACTTTGGTAATGGAACTAGATCTCATGTTTCATTCTTTTCTAATGATTGCATTTCTTCATTCATGGCCAACAACTAATTTGTTGCTTCATTACTAGCCAATTCCTCTTTATACGATTAAGGCTCCTAAATGTCAATGTATCCTCTAGTTACTAAAGAAAAAGCAGTAGAGTTAAGGTCACCAGAATTAACACATCCCACATATCTAGCAGGTTGTCAAATAACCTTCTTTGATCTGACCATCATCCTTCCCGACGTCACTACTGGATAAAGATGCCATGGGTTTCTCTTGGGTTTCACCTTGTCCATTTTGTTCATTGCTGCCTTGCTCTTCATCACTTATCACAAATATGTATGGAGTTTGAGATGAAAACTCCACCTTCTGGCTAGCACCCTGATCTTTGTTCCCTTCTTGACTTGTATTACCTTCTCCCTAGTTACCCATGGCAGATTCATTAAGTATTACATCTATTCTCATGATAAATTTAGGAGCTCTTCCTTTTTCTATACACCACAGTCGATAACCTTTTACTCTTTTTTCATATCCTAGAAATATGTACTTCATTTCCCTTAGCTAAAGTTTACCATCATTTGCATGAGCATACAAGAGGCATCTAAATACAAGTTTACCAGAATTTAGAGGATTTCCTGAACCATACCTCTTGAGGAGTCTTTAAGTCTATAGCAGTTGATGGTGATCTGTTCACCAGATAGCAAACAATGTTCACTACTTCCGCCAAGAAATGCTTAGATAAGTTAGCAAATATCCGCATGCATCTTGGACGTTGCATAGGTGTTTGGTTCATCCATTCTTCCACTCCATTTTGTTAGCAAATATCTGCATGCATCTTGGACTTGGTCCCCATTAACGCCACTCCGGAAGTGGCCCAGATAGTTCCATTAGCTTGAAAGAAGAAGAAATCAACTAAGAGAAAAACCTCTCCTTCCAAACCCAAGGCTATAAAGAGAACCAAAGTCGAATCCTCCTCTTAACAGGTAGGTGCCAAAGACATTTGGGCTGACCCAGGCCGTCTGTCTACCCCTCTTTCCCACTCTTCCGAGGGACCCCTCGGAGTTTCAAAAACAAAATACACACTCACGGGGAGTCTCCACACAATCCACCCTCACATTCCCAACTAGGTGATGTCGGTGTTGACGATAGTTCCTTTCCCCTAGAACAAACCCACGTGTCACTTTTGATATCCCACTTTCTTCTTCACATGCAAGGTCCGAAACCCCCGTTCCGGACTCTAAGCATTCCCAGGCTGGAGTAGTCCATCCAACCATATGTGCCTCAACTGGTCTGATACCCGGTAAGGGTACATGACAACCAAGTGAAATGGCCCACTATGGGAAGATTTTGTTAACAGGGCGCATTTAAGGCATTGGGAACTCACTAGGTCCCATGTTGAAGCGACTCTCATCTCCATGAGGAACAGAGCTATACAAACCAAATTACCATTTCGGAAGAAATGTTTTTTGATGATGACGGTGCCTCTATTGCTGATACTCTTGCACTACCATCTGTTTGCTTTCAGTCCAAACCTTGTCCTTCACAATCATATTTTGATTTTAGACTCTCATCATCCTCCTCTGAGCCCATAGATGAAGAAATTCAAATCCAAGAACATGTTAAAGTCAATACTGGTGTTGCAACTGACTCAACTCCAAAACCCCAAGATGATGCTACCACAAAACTTGGACCTTCTGAACCACAAGCGAATCCAGAACTCAACAAAGCCAAGCTTCAAGATTCTACTTCAGACATCAGATCTTCCGCATGTAACTATATTGATCCATTTACTCTCTTGGATATTCAAACAAATGTCTCGGACACCATGAAAAAGGTTGATGCCATGGAAGCATCTGTGGCTAGACTGAACTCAAAGATTGATGTCAAAGTTTCGGGACTAGATTCCAAGCTTGATGCCGTTATCCAAGCCTTGTACGAAACCAACAAATCGGGACCAACAGTTGCAGAATAAAAAGCTTAGCTGGATCAACTCATTTCCTTATGGCTCAAGAACACGATAAAGGAAGTTGAGAAGAAATATGATGCAAGTGTCAATCACTACATTGACACCATCACCACCATGCTCAAAGTTCATGATGATATGATCAATGCATCAATTGAGCTCATCAAGCAAACCCACATTCGTCATGAAAAGCAAATTCAACATTTGGAGAAGGAGATTTGGAAGAATGATGAAATGAACTTGATCATCCAACAAGTGCTTATCAAACTACTTAGAGCATCATGGAATATTCTTGATGTTCCGAACAACAAATTCGATGAAATGCTATCCATCCTCAAAAAACTATTCGATCATCTCAAAGCTCAAACTCCAACTGCTGAAGCTTATGATACTAACTCTTCAAATAAACACCAGCTTTCAGAAGGTGTTTGAATGCTTCTTGGAACTCCAGGAGTCTTCTTCACTTGCATCGGTTACAAGATTCTCCACTATAAGAGCGGGAGAAGGACCAAGCTGGAGAAATCAACCCTAGAGACCTGCCTCAGAATTCAAACTCCGAGATGAAAATTTTGATGATGAAGTTCAAGTGCTTTCTGGTCTCCTAAATAATGATAATGATGGTGATGATAGTGATAATGAAGATATGTATGTCAGGAATGGAGTAGTAAAGTCGAAAGAATAGTTTGCTTACTGTTCTCCGCATGGCTGGGTAGTAGGACTTCCAGCTCCATGGAAGTATCCTACTAATGTATTGACAGTAGAAGAGAAGAAGATCTGGTCAGTAGTCAATTGGCCATCACTCTAGTTGATGTTTTAATCAAGAGTATAGAAGAGGCCAAGGTAAAAAGCAAATTAATTGTTGATGCCTTCCGATCCACTACCCAAATGCTACCTTCGGTCTCTCCTCCCAAGATAGCTCCAATTGATTAGGGTTCTCCACTCTGGAAACCCGATGACATTCTGGAAGAGCCTCTTCCTTCCTTTCCTCCAAAGATCTCAATTGATGAAGACATGCAACATATCCTTTCCGCCCTCAACAGAAATCAAGACAAGGGTAAGAAGCCCATCTCTGAATCTCACCACTCCGGATTCCCTCCAAAGAAAAAATTAGGCTAGTCCCAAGAAGAAATCAATTGGGTACTTGAGGAAAGCATTCAATTTCAAGCTCTCAAAGATAACCCTAATTCGATGCTTGGGCTCTCACCTCTCTGCCGTAAAGGGATTATCCATGATCAGGATATAGTACCTTTTCTGTACTATGATATCCCCAACAACGATTCAAACCAACTTGATCTACCGCTATCTCCTTACATCAAGTTCTACACCAAATTCGCCCCCTTGCATCCGAATGATGATCCGCAACTGATCATTCGAACTGAGCGTGAATGACTGATTACCTTTTATATGAGGAATGCTTTTCTCCAAAAGGAAGTGAGGTCTAGAAAAAGGATCACCAAAATCTCAGGGTGTGCAAAGAAGATTCTAACCAAGTATGATCTCAATTGTGTGTTGTTTCGCTACTACATCCTTCGGAATATACCAACCCCATACACCATCTCTGATGCTGATTTTCCTGCAATAAATACAAACAACATCTTAACCGTTGTTGTTCATTTCTTTAATCATCAAGCTACTGATCTCAGCATGGGAGCCTATCACGCAACCTTAAGTTTTCTCAAGGACTATGTGGTCAAATTCTGCCGATGCGACTATGAATTGGCATATCTATTTGTAACCGAAAACTACATAGCCAAAATCGACATTGTTTTTCCAGAAGCTGAGTTACTTAATGAAGGACTCATTTATGAACCAGTGCTAGGGTTTGTTTACTAGCAACGAATGACAAACAAAAAGGATTTCTTTCGAGTCCTCAACAAACACTTAGTTCCAACTAAAGTCCTTCAAAAATTCATTAGTCGAGCATCCAAGTCCGAAACTCCTGAGCATGTCAAGGAAAAGTTTGTGATTCAGCTACAATGGTACATTGAAGTCAGAGAATGGTTGTATTGAGCATATGTTTTCATCAGGGCAGAAGCAAACTGAGCTGATCTGATTGCTAAGTTCACTTAAGGGGGGAATGTTAGTACCTGAAAGAACCTCTAGAAATTACCCAAAAGAGTTCTATGATAAGTCTTAGTTCTATACCAGAAGATGTTCCAGAGTTAATGTAGAAGTGGAATTGGCCTTAGGCATAAAAGCTCATGGTGCGAAGTAAAAGATGTCCGAGATGGTGAAGATGCTCAGAATCAATTTATCCATCTACATTAATTACTTTTGTCATTCAGTTTGATGTAATGTATCATAGAACTTAGTATCTTTTGTCAACTTAGATAATCAGAGTGTTAGGAGTAACTCTATTATCCGGTTCTATGAATGTTTTTGGTTAGTACGATGTAACTTGTTCTCCTATTGAAGGAGCATTCAATGACAAAACAATTAATGGATTGTTTCACGAAAGATACATATTTTCACATTTATTTCACATACATCTTTTTTTCAAATCATATCTTTCAAACATTCTTCTTGTTCATTTATCTTCTTTATCTTGATCATTAACTTCTTGCTTCATTCATGAATTGAATAATTTGTTGAATCTCTAACTTCAAGTCTTGACTAGTCTTTCCAGACTTGACTGGAACACTCATTTAGTAGCAGACATTGATCTTATGCATTAACTCAAGGTTTGAGTTTTCAAATCTTGTCCCTACGTAATCAAATCCTTGTTCTTACACAAGTCATCCAATTATGCTTTTGTGTCACTACCTGTGATACAAGAAACTGAGTGGGTCAGGCTTGGGAGCCTGCTGAGCACATAGGGTTTTCAACCCATAATAACTATTTTATTAGATTCATCAAATCAGTGAAACGCGATTACCCGTTCCCATTATCCTCACTTTACATCCCTAAAACATCTATCATAAGGGACCTATCCTAAGGATTTTCATCGGGATGGACACTATTGCTAAGGGGGTTCCTCAGAAATAAATGTCCGTAAGGCAACCATGAGGGGGATAGAGTACACCAATGAACACATCATTCACAAACACCTACAGGTGGATAGAGTACACTGGGCTGTCTAGAATAGTCTCTAGTCGTCATCTATACTCCGCTAGATGACTGGATCATTGTCAACATCGACGCCCGTCATCAATTTATTACACATCATCTGTTTCATCTACCTATGTTTTTCCCAACATTTTTGTAGATATAAAATACATATACAGTTTAAATCATTTGAAACATGTATAAAACGTTCATCCAACATAGATATCAAGAACACAAATAATATGCACACATAGCATGTAGTTTATATTAATTACTTCATATCTATGTGTAAGATCAAAGTAATTATGCACTCACTTGTTAAGGTGGTGATTCCAAACTCAGACAATGCTTCGCTTCTATTAATTTATTTTCCTTCGATGAAACCTAGTATCATTACCACTAGATTTTAGTCTAATATTTACAATGACTAATTATTAGTCTTAGTATTATTATAATTATTATTATATAAGCATTAAACAATATTTTCCAACCACTATATACAGACAGGGGCCAAACATAAAACACTGGAGGGCAGGACCATTTTGGCATATTGCACTTCTGAAATCCAACAACCATATACGGCCCTTTAAACCAGATTCCCCCTACCGCGAGTAGTTAAAAGTTATTATAACGATACTTATATAAGTCATAATAATATCCAAAATATTTTATTATAAGTTCACAATAAAAATAAATTTTTTGAATATAAGCTATACTTAAATTTTGGAAAGAAATGGATTTAAGGTGTGAGAAATGAGGTTGCCTCGCACCTCTATTTACAGGGTCGAAGCCTCGGAGGATGCTGGGCATACCCTTGGAGGTATGCGACGCATAATGGGCAGTTGTCGCTCATTGGATGGTATATTGTGGCTCACTTCGAACCGCGCAAAGGAAGAGTCCGTTGGGCTTACCTTCAGTGTACGCAGGGCGTATTCCGTACTCGAGGCATCCGAAGGGTACGTTGGGCGTAGCCTCGCAACAGTCTCGCAATTTGCCTTTCCATCTTCTAAAACTCGTAACTTCCACATACAAGCTCCATTTTCGATGTTCTTTATATCCACGTGTAGGTGGAACCGTAATCTACAACTTTCGTTTAGACTCTATTGGCTAATTATGATTTTTTTTTTAAGTTATACTTTTTAACAGGCCGGGAGGGGAAAAGTCCATTAAAAATTCATAACTTTTTCATCCGATATCCGTTTTCGTCTATCATTTTACCGTTGAGATCCTATTAACGAGATCTTCGATTCTCATTTAGGTTGTGTCGGCTTAAAAATCGGTCGATCCAATATTCGAACTCCAGGCTACATACTGTTGTGCCGAAACCTGGAAAATCATATCTTCCTCATACGAAGTCAGATTTAGGCGTTCTTTTTATGTGCGCACTCAGTTTAACGTATAATACGACTTTTGTTTAGATCGCTAAGGCTTAAAAGCACTTTATCATAAACTCACTTTTTATGTCACACAGTGTCGTGCCAGTTTTATCGCAAAACTTCGACATGCCATAACTTCTTCGTTATAACTTGGATTTAGGCGATCTTTATATCTCTAGAATCCTTATCACGACCACTACAACTTTCTTCATAGATATAGAGTTTATCTAACATTTTATTTTTGACTCTTATTTTCATTCTTAATTTATTATATCTTTATAAACAAGCATATAAGCACATAAAATCACATAATTCACATAATATTCAAGTAATTCCTATTTATTACTTCAAAATAGGTTACAATGGTTGACCTTGACTATTACATCTTCATACTAATTATTAGCCTTGAAACATGGGCGTTACAGTGACAACCAATCATATTCCACCATGCAGCATCTTCTAGAACATTCTTTCATGTCATACAACCCATGGGCATCAGCATCACACATGATGGGCCACCTTGACCATAGTGGAGCAACATGATGCACATGTTGCACATCATGAGCAATAATGGTATAACATCCATCATGGTGGCACAAAACGGTGTATTTCTTAAGCATGATCATGATTTAAGAATACGTGGATCAACATGGCACAACAAAGGAATTAAGATGGTGCACCGCCAAGATGGTCCATCATGGCACAACATCTCCTCCATGGCATAACTTCCATTTTTGATGGAGCAAGACCATATTGATGGCTCATCATCTGCTTGGATCAACATATCCTTGGCTCAAAATCACCTTGGCGTAACTTCAGACATGATGACACATCATGCTATCATTTAGTGCAACATCCCAAAGGATGGCATAACTTTTTTCTACATGACGTAACATGATGTTCCATGTTGCTCCAGGTGCTCCATGTTGCTGCAAGTTCTCCAGGTGCTCCATGTTGCTCCAAGTGCTCCATGTTGCTCCTAGTGCTCCAAGTTTCTCCATGATGCTCCAAGCCACTCCAATTTGCTCCAAACCACTCCAAGTTTCTCCAAACCTCCTTTTGGAAGATCAGTTCCTTTGTCACTTGATCCCTTCCTTGTTCTAATGATCAAAAGCCATCTCAAATGATCCATTCCTTTGTCACTTGCTCCATGAACCTCAAGTGCTCCACTAAGATCTAAGTGCACCAAATGTTCCATGAGAATGCTCTAGATGCTTGAGTCACATTTAACACTAATAGTATCCGGAAACTGGATGATAAGGATGACATTCAAAGCGAAAAACAGAAAACCAGAAAATTGGAATTGCATAACTCACATGAACCTTTTATTGAAGTAACTTATCTCAAAACATCAACTAATAAATAGGTACAAGAACCTAACATCTATATATACTAAATAAATGAAAACTTAGTATATAATTGCCTACAAGTAACATGTCTCACATATTCACCAACAAAAAATAGTAATTTAAAATCGGTAACGTTTATTATTGGAAGTTTTATAGTTTTCGAACGTCAAGGTGACCAGTCAGTTTGAGCTGACAAATCAGGCTGATCTTAAATATGCCCCAGAGATGGTGCTCCCTAATTTAACACCAAGTTGAGGATCAATTTTAGTTAACCAACATCAGTGAATGCAGCTGAAGCTAACTCTTAAACTGATTTAATCCATTATATTTAATCCAATATAAACTTATTACCTTATTATTGATTTTCTCTCCATCCTTCAAGAAAGTTATAAATCATTTTCTATATCCGCTTCTATGAAGTATGATCATCTAGTATTTTCCTCATGTCAAGATTAGATGAGAGTATTATTGGCAAAAGTTGATCATGATAAGGCACTGGATTTAGTAGGAAACAAGAGGCGTGCTAATTATTTTAGAGGAGTGAGATGTGTGGAATCATCCATAATCCATTGGATTTCATTGTGAATTGAAGAGATTTTAAGGTTATTCATTTAGAGTCTTTTAAACTATGAGGCTATGAGAGTGTTGAGATCCTTAGATTCTATTACTTGTTAGTTGAAGAAAATAAATTTGATGATCTTTCAGCTTGTTCAAACTTTTGATAGTGCCAGTAACCATGGAATATTTGATATCGTAAGGTTATTGTAAGTACACCTTGGTGCAAGGTGCTAATGGCAATTTCAAACAAGTTAATCTATTTTTTTGAGCACCTGAAAGAAATTTTATTAAGATAAACAAAATGTTTTGATTAAAAACAAAATAAAATATAATATACTACAAGAAAAATAGTTTCTTCCAACCAAAAATTACAAAGATACAAATAATATGTGAATCTGGCATGTTTAAAAGTTTATGGGAAGAAAATAACACATTTATGTATGATGTATAGGATCTACATTAAGAGCTTAATGCATTTCGATGGGATGCCATGTCGTCTCCACTGGTTACACTACCAATGGTTGATCCATTATAACAATAACTCAATACTTTTAGTGTACATTCTATAATTTGAATATTTAGGACATTAAAGTAGTTGTTAGGTGCGTTAAACCTAAAAAAATAATGTAGGGTTTTAAAATAACTGATTGGTTGTGGTAGCACATGATAAGGAGGGTCGATTCCATATGGACACGTTCTAAACGTGAATGCCTTTTTGCATAAGGCACATACTAGTCAAACATAAATTTAAATGGGGAGTTTTGTTTATAAAAATAAACAAAAGTTAAATACATTTTCAGCAAAATATAATCGCATAAAATAAGGTTTATGAAAATTAAGATATCTTAAACTAGATCACTTTTATAATGACTCTTGTAATCCTGCAAATAATTGTCAACTCGATTATTTTAATTGCACTCAGCCTAAATTGTACTAAAATCTATTAACAATCTCTAACAATCTTCTTTTAACAAATTATTTAACCTAAACAAGATTTTTGAGTTAAACCTAACCTTTTACAAACTTAATCAAATGAAGTCTTAGTTAAATTGGAAAAGCAGCATTAAGAACAATATAAAAATTCCAAGTAAAGTTCAACACTTATTAAAATCTCGGAACGGGAAAAACTTGTTAAATCAATTTATATTAGAATTAAAGCCTATCATAGAATCAATCTAATATTTCTTACTTATTACTAATATTTGTTACTTATTACTAGTTAATTAAAACGATTACAAATTTTAATTACTGATTAACTAAAACGATCAAATACCAATTCAAGTGGCCAAAGAAAATTGAATCAAGTAAAACACTTTATTAAGTACAAAACTAATTAAACCAGACAAAATCACAACCAAATATCAAGTCTAACGATTACTTGCAAAAAAAAAGTCAAGTTGGTACGAAACTGAAATCTAAGGTTTTGTCCATATATGGCTAAAATTGAATTATAAATAATAAAGACAAAGTCTAAATGGTGAATCTTACTAAGCTAAACCAACGAATCAAACCAAAATTGTCAGATATTAAAAATTGTTGGATTACTAAAAAAATTGCCTGAAAATCATTTGCAACAACTTAGGATTCGACTAGGGATATAAAGGGTATTTATAAGACAGTCTCATCACTAGATAAGCACACTTTCGTGAAGCACAACCACAAATAATGGTCCATGTATGGTGTCCAGGCCGTGTTTGAATATAGGTGCGACCCATATACTTTAAATGAAGTGCAATGTTATTTCAAGAATTTTTTCGGAACACAAGTATGGAATACGACGTGTGTTTGGTGGTAAGGCTGTGTTTGTTTGATGCAGTGCAAAATCTTCAAAAAAAAAATCAGAAAAAAGAAATTTGGGCAAGAAACGCAAAATGTATTTGTTGAACACGGCCCGTGTTTGGGCTTCACAGCTTCTGTCTTCATAAGATCACAAATATTCACAAAGCTTAGTTTTGTGGATGCAACATAACCTATGTCAGTAAAATAAAACCCTTGTTTTTTTGTTTTCACATTCTGGTCTTCAGAATTTCATTCCAAGCTACTTCCTTCAATTCTCTAGCATCTGAAAGTACATTTTATCTTCGGTTAATCTCCAATGCTCCACCCTCACATCCAAAATCTAGGTTTGCATCAAAATACCTGAAAAATACATCAAGATATAAGCAGTACGAGTGTTTTTATGAAAAACATAAATTGTCAGAATTATACTAAAATTCAGTTATAAATGCAGAAAATACAATGCTGAATGAAACTAAAATGAACAAAAAGGATGCCTTAAAAATGCATCTAACAAATCTCTTGAAACTTAAACCTTACTAGCCCTCGCATAAAAAAAATAAATTGGCGTCGGAATCAGGATGAGTAGATTTAGATGGCTAGAAAAGAAATAAAGAGAAAATTTTGACTAATTAACTAACATAATCATATGCTAACACAAAATGATACTCATGAAAAAATTAAAACATAAAAAAAGAAAAGAAAAAAAGCAAAAACAAAAACTAAACAAAATAAAAATAAATAAATCTAAATCATTTTTTCTTTTCCTTTATATGATCAGACTTTACACCAATTAAGTTTTAGTGGAATCATGTATTTGAATACCAATCTCAATACCCCTAGTGTAGTTTTAAAACACACAGTAAAGAAAACATGTGGCATTCATAAGCCAAACAAATAATTTTTAATACAAACTCTTGAAAAAATTGCATTTTTTTAAAACTAACTTTCTACAAATTCCTTTATAAAACTTAACTTGACTGACCCATCATCTTTCCCGAACTCGTCCAGTAAACGTGGTAAGCCCTATTATGGACATGAATTCCAGGCTCATCACTATGATTCCGCTATCGAGGGACATAACTCATTAATCAACATAACTTATTTGTCTTGATCAGCTCTTCAAGTTTAACTTTGCTTTGTCGTGGAGTAGCAATTGATTTGGATTTGACTTGGAATTTACTTTGATTAGGCTTAATATTGAATTTGAACATTGAGTTGATCACCACTTGAACTTGACTTGATTAGAATTTGAGCTTTGACTTTCTTCAAGATTCTTGATGTATCATTTCTACCGAGTACATTGATTAGGAACATATGTAACACCTGGATTCCAATTTTGTTTTCCCATACTTTGTGTAAGATCCCGAGTTCACGAGTGCAAGTTCAGGGTTCAAAGTGTAATTTTGAAGGGCAACTCGACGAGTCCATGGGTGGACTCGGCGAGTAGGGTCGCGACTCAGGTCGCGTGTTAAGTGGCCAACTCGGCGAGTCCAAAGCTGGACTCGGCGAGTAGGCGCTGTGCGAAGAAAACCCTAATTTCGGGGAATGAGCCCTATATAAAGGACATTATACCCTCTCCCCAGCCTCCTTACCTTCCCTTGAAGTCCAGAAAACCCTAGAAACGTGATTGTGAAGGATTTGAGTGCATTTGAGCCTTGGAGAAGAAAGTTGGAGGAAGATCTTGGAGAGTTAGGAGGCTTGGAGCAAGGGACTTTACTTAGATTCGAATTCCTTGCTGATTGGGGGCTTCTCTTTGAGGTATTATCTCGTTTTGGGCTGCTATTCATATAGATTCATCATTTTTGGGTTGTATGGAAAGTTTGGCTTGTGGTATATGGAGTTTGAAGGTTAGATATGAGGTTGCTACCTCAGATCTGGAATGGAGAAGGTCTAGAGTGCATTAAAGTCCCTGTTATTGAGTGATTGGTGAAGCTGTCTTGTCCCAAACCCTATCCTAGAGTGTAAAATGCCTAGATCTCTTTGGCTTCACGTAAAGTGTGCCACTTTACGTGATAGAAGGGTTGTAGAAGGGTAGATCCACGTTTTGGATCGATTGCATGGCCTGAAAAGCTTCTGTATGGGTTAAGAACAAGTGGTACTCGGTGAGTCACAAGGGTGTACTCGACGAGTTGCTTGAAGGCGGGCAGGAACTCGACGAGTTTGAAGAACAACTCGGCGAGTTGGTTGAAGATAGCCTTGGACTCGGCGAGTCTGTTCTTGGACTCGGCGAGTCTGGTCTTGAGGTCTTAGCCTTTCCTGGTTAAGCTAAGAATCGGTGAGTCAAGGGATGACTCAGTGAGTTGAGATGGGTCCTTTTCAGTGTTGGGGGATTCGACGAGTTAGCGGGCTGACTCGGCGAGTAGAGTCAGCCAGAAGGTTGACTTTGACTTTGACTTTGACCAAGAGTTGACCAGTTGACTTCTAAGGGCATTTTAGTAATTATTGGATTTTGTTTTGAGTTCAATGTTGGTGCTAGCCAGTGGTGGAGATCGTGTCAGTGGTCGGAGCATCTCGATCTAATCTTTCCAGTCAGCAGTTGTGAGGTGAGGTATCCTCACTATACCAACAGGGTCTAAGGCACCAAGGCCGGCCCTTTATCGGATTGTAATCCGGGTATTGTTGTTATGTTGCTGTTTTACTATGTTTGCATCCTGGTAGTTAGGATGATATTCGTTAGAGACCTGGTTAAAGTCGGTATCATGGTATATAGGGTGATGCTATGCTAGTGACCGGTTAGGTCGGTATCCTGCTTAGAGTATGTTGTGTTACGTGATCTGCTAGATCAGTTTGATTGAATACGAATTGTTATATGATTGTATGTTTATGTGCACATGGTTGTTTGACTGGGGTTGGGTTGAGGCGAGACTTGCTTTGTGCTGTAGGCCAACATACCTAGGGCGGATCGGTTCTTTCGAAGGCCCAACGAGCGGTCCGGATAGGCTGTAGGCCTCACGAGGACTGACCAGACGTGCCGAGGCTCGGAGAGTGGACCAGGCCGACTGAAGACCCGATGCGGGCGGACCAGTCATACTGTAGACTCAGAGAGTAGACCAGGTGAGTTGAAGGCCTGGTGCGGGCTGACCAACCATACTGCAGACTCGAGGGACATGACTAGACTCGGAGGGTGGACCAGGTGGACTAAAGGCCCAAAATGGCGGACCAGTCACACAGTAGACCCGATATGCTTGGTTGTTCTGTGATTCGATATGATATAGCATGTTATGTGTGTGGTATATGTGGTTGGTATTTTCGGGGTATCTCACTAAGCTTTCGGGCTTACATTTGTGGTTTAATGTTTTTCAGGTTCTTCAGGAGACCGTGGCAAGGCAAAGGCGTGATCGTACCGCTCCTTATGTTTATGTTTTATGTTATGGACCTGGGAATACTCTGATAATAAATGTATTGAAAACCTTTTTGTAATAACATGATTAAAATTGGTTGTTTTTGAAAAGTTAATTTTTGTTGAAATTTTTGGTCATTACACTTTGATTGGTGGTTTTAAACTCCTAGTAAAGGTAGAAGCAATAAAATAAGCAGGAGACAAAATTGAATTAATCACAATATTTCAGGGCGTAGCCTAGAGCCGTGGGGAACATGTGTTTATTAAGGCGTGACTACTTTGTCGTATATGAATTTAGGGCACCGAGGCCCATGAGCTGATGTCCTTTTCTCGATATTTGGGCCTATTTTAGAGCATGAACGCCTAGGGTTTCATTATTATTCACCTCCACCTCCTAAAAAATATGTCTAATGAAACCTTATCCTATACTAAAGTTTTTGGAACTCATTCTCTCTCCTAAGTCCATTTTGATACTCTTTTGGTGATCATTTGGTGCTTCAGAGTGAAGGAAACAAGAAAGATTGTTCAAGAAAGTTTTGCATATAAATTAATCAATCTTCTTATAAATTTTGGACCTTAGTAAGTCATTAGGATCCAAGCATTATTTAACTTTATCCATAGATCTATGATATTATGGTGTTTTTCGTCCATTCTGATAGGTTTTCGCCCCTTTGTGGTCTATTCCATGGACTTTGAAGAACTCTATGAGCTTTGATTCATGTTTACGTTGACAAGGTCGGTCTTGAGGATTTAAATTTCTTCATACTCCCAGGATGAGCCGGAAAAGGGCCCTTATTGCTATCATAAGTTATATATATATATATATATATATATATATATATATATATATATATATATATATATATATATTAGTTGAGCCCTAAAAAAATTTGGGCCATGCGTACCTGTCCACTTTGCCCTCCCTCAACAGCCCCCATGAGATATGATCATTTGGTGGAGGAAAGAGTGCATGCAAGAGCTCTCTTTTCTTTATACATGAAGAAAAGTGTGTTTTTACACATTTTATGAACTTGGGGTTTAGATCTTGGTTATTTGGAGCATTTCAATGGATAAAGGTGTAAACAATATCCATATCTGAGATTCGAAGACATCGACTTAATAATTTCATTAAAAAATAAACTTAAATTCTAAAGAGGGGCGATGTATTGGACAGAGAGCATCTAGTAGGAGGCGTTGAGTGCCTTTTTTTTTTTAAAAGTGTTAACTCTTTTACCAAGTTTGAGTTTAGGTTAAGCTTTAGGGTTTTGGGTTGTAGAATGAAGTTTGACCTCTATTTGGTCTCTATGTGGTTCGTGAGACCAACCTTGCGGATATTTATGTGTATTTGTGATTGTTTGGATTTTTTGACAGGTAAGTCTTCTCACAATAGTACTTATTTCATGATTAGATCATCTCTGTATTGAATGCATGTGTAATAATATGACATGTAAATATGCTTAGTTAGATAAGTAAGGTATTGCTTATGGTTGTTGCTTATTTGTTTGTTGATTGATATGGTATGTGATATGTTGGGCTAATAACAAGATCGACGTAGGCTATAAGTTAAACAATTTCAGTTGGATTGATGACAAGATCGGGGTAAGCCAAAAGTCAAAGAGTACTCAATTGGGATGATAGTAAGATTGAAATTGGTCATGAGCTAAAGAGTCCCAATACTTTCATGTATAGTTATTACTGTGACATTTGTGATATCTTGGAGAGCTCACTAAGCTTTGTGCTTATAGTTGTGGATCAAATATTTTCATGTTGTACTTCTAGCAATGGGAAGGCTCCAGTCCGATCGCAATGCATATACATCTCCTATGTTTATGTTTTTACACTTCCACTACTTTTGATGTTTTTGGATACAATGATTTTCATATGTTAAACTTTTTGGATTTTTTGAAACTATTGATTCTTCACCTTTATAGAAGAAGAATGTTTTCTTAACATTTTAAAAATAAAAATTTTGTTTGAAATTTGAATGTTGCAGCAGATTTGACTTGTTGGCCCATCAAATCTTTGGTACTTCAAAAAAGATAATTAACTATGTGGATGTAACAAGAGTTTCATTCTAACCTCAAAAGTTTGAAAAACTATAGGGTTTGATACCTCTGAGGCAAATATTTATTTAATTTAACTTCTTTTTAAGGAATTAAAAGATATTATTTTTAAAACATTGTTTGATTTTCCATTCTACATTTCCTTTATCGAAATTATTTGGCTTTACCATTGGGTCGGAAGTTACAGACATCTTAACTACAGAGCACATTCGAAAGTAAAAAATTTCATCATCTAATGCATTCAGTCCAAAAGGTTTTGACGTTAAAAGGAGGGACGTTATAACCTAATTTGTTAGGGCCATAAGTGTCATAACCGAATGGTTCATTGAAAATAGTACATATTTTGTTTATATGGAGCACAGAACGAGAGGACACACATGATAGGACAATACTTGAACCAATTTAGGAATTCATAGGTCAAGATATTATGGCTTTCGAAATGAATTTCTAAGAGAGACTTCCACCCTAAGCTCATAAATGATAACTAAAGCATGTAAGGTGTCGATGTGCACAAATTTTTGACTTTTACAGTCGTGCATTGAAAAATCCACAACTTTGTCCCTGTCCTCTTATTTGTTTAAATTGAACCACATGGCTTTAATTTCCAAGATAATAGTTTGGGATGAACGAGAAGTAGAAGAAGAATGATGGTTAGAAGAGCCCTGAATACGATTATTCCTAGTCCGAGCCATAAAACGATTATACAATTTTTTTTCAAGATGCAAGTAGGCACAAGAATATAGAAGATAAAAAATAGAAAAGATCCTAAGCTACCCCACAGCAGGCACGCAATCCCATAAAAAACGTAAATTCCGTAGATAAAAGAATACATTTTTTTGATGACAACTTAAATATTTTAAGAAAAACTCAGTTACCGAACATATGTGTATATATAAATGTTCTAAATAACGTTATACATAACTTTGATGGAAATGTCAAGTTTTAAGCTTTTACAATCGAGCCATATCGTTTGTGAGATATTATTTAAGGTGGTAATTTTGTATATGATTAACATATATATATATATATATATATATATATATATATATACACACACACACACACACACACTACTACTACTACTATTCATTTTTATATACATATATGACTTAAAGCGATATTTTGTTAAAGCATGACGTGAAGTAGAAGTCTTAAGAGCTATGTTGTGCCATGGTGAAGCCATGACAAGTTTTTTATAATCTTGGTATATATACATATATATATATATATATATATATATATATATATATATATATATATATATATAAACTCAGTTAGAGAACATTTATATAAAAAATGTATGTATTTTCTATATTTTATCCATTATATAAAGTTTCTATATACATCCTAAATACATTTAAACATGAAATAATATTTTTTGGTTAGTTATTACTTTTCGCTAAATATATAAAATAAAACTATATATATATATATATATATATATATATATATATATATATATATATATATATATATATATATATATATATATATATATATAGAGAGAGAGAGAGAGAGAGAGAGAGAGAGAGAGAGAGAAAAGTGAATATACATTACAACCCACTTAAGCTTAGGTATTTAACCTCAAGAAACTACATCGTTTTATTAGCTAAAAATTACAATTAGAGAATTCACGATTAACACTTGAAGTTGCAGATTCAAGATTGAAGAAATAGGTTTGATATGGAAGCAAAAATATTGATTATCTTCGACCTTTGGATGTATGATTGATTGTGGACCAATCATTTTGATTATTTTAAGAAAGTGAATAATTCATATCATTGAATTAAAGATAATTGAAAAATATCATCTACTTTAATTGCAAGGGTATTTTAGTCAATTAAGATAAATTTAACAAAAGAAAATTTTATATTTTAAAGGATCTTGGATTCTATTAATTTTAAAAAAATGGATTTTACGAATGATAATTTATTTAATTCGGACATTAAATATGTTTATAAGTATATTCAAAAATAACAATATACTTGAACCATAAAATAATAAATGTTCTTACAGAATATATATTTTGATTGACAAAACTTTTTAAAGAATAACAATTTGTTATTATAGAACACTCTAATAACAATATATATATATATATATATATATATATATATATATATATATATATATATATATATATATATATATATATATATAGATTATTCTAGTTGAATATTTTATAATATACTATTTCATATATCTTATTGTTCTACCGTCGATTATTCTACCAGGAAATAACGATTTATAGTGCATTCTTTTTGGAAGACTAATGAGCATTGTTTATCTCCGTCTCATGCACCATACCATGAAACCTTTGATCATCACACTCCCTTTACACGTTTTATTAGAATAATTGCAAATCAAATTATGTGGAATAAAAATTTGTGAGAAGGATTTAATATGATAAATAATAAAGCAAATTGTACTAATTTTGACAGAATATACTGATATAAAAAATAACAATGTTATATTATTGCATAATAGTTCATATTAGAAGCTTTATTAAGTTCATATTCTTTAAGAATGATGGTTTTCAAAACCTTACTTACAGTTCTTCCAGAATCGTTAAACAAAACAAAGTAAATAACACAAAAACATCCAACTTAGAAAGAGTTTTTGATCATTTAGAAAACAATTCTAATATACATAATTTTATTCTCTTAGAATATACGAACAAGAATCAATAAACTAAAAAAAAGAATCAATAATAGAATATACTTACATTGGTTTTCCTTATTCTAAAAGAATATGCTAAAAATTGGATTCTGAATGAATATTGTCCATACTTGCTTTCCATGTGCTCCTTCAGAAGGTTTGCTTCATACCTCCTATCACGTTGATTTTGTACACCAAACATATTATACTCAAATGATAAAAATATCAAAGTAATAGGGTGAAGTTATAAAAATGCATACCAATTTCGCTATAAAATATAAACTACTAATCCATCAAAAATCACATTAATCTTGCTTCCCAAATGTTGGGAGCATCTCACTTAATATGAACAACTCAAAATATCATAAAATCTATGAAACAAACTACTAATTACAACCGTAACCAGATGATGTGTGATGATGATTGATAAAGGCGAGGTGATGTTTAGCCTGCTCCAGCAATAAAAAAAAATAAACAATGGTTATGTTTTGATTGTATTTTGAAAAATCAATTAAAAAGTAATATCAAGAATCGGTTATTGATGAAGAAAAAAATCTAATGAATTTGGAAATTCAAAGAACCCTAGAAAGTAGAAAGTGACTACCTGACAAGAAATCAAGAAATATTATAGCTACATTGCCTTAGTCTTTCTTCTCCATCGTCACCTCCAATCTTCTCTCGTAAGTATTACAGATAAAAACCGCATCTTTGTTGTCCTTCTCTCCACCTAAGCTCGATTTTGCTTCTTTTCAAGTAACAGAAGAACACCCATCAGATGTAGAGATGATTTTTCATTGAATCGATTGTTGGAAGTGATGGAAGGAATGAACAAATCAAATGCTCTAGAATAGAAGAAAGGAAGGACGGGAAGATGGTGGTGGTCGTTGGCGATGAAGATGATGGCAGTGGTCAGCAACTAGTGATTGGATGGACGACATGAAGGTGTCTTCAACAGGTGTCTACGATCGATGATGAAGATGGATCCTACATCAGTCGGATGCACCTTTCTTGGTGAGCATTTCACGAGTGAGATCTTAGGTTGATGTTCTTTCAATAGTGGAAGGGGGGATGTTGGGTTTTTTGTACTATAACACTCCTATGGTGCACATACAACCCTATTGCTTTAGATCTAAGTTTGCTCTAGTTTTACATGCAATAAAAATTATCCAAAGCATGAAACCTATAACTAGCATGCAACATTGATATTTAAAACAAAAAATGAGTTAGAAGAATACCTCTTTGTTGTAGCTTGTAGAGTTTGACCTTTCAAGAGCTTAGCACTCCAAGTGTGATGTCTCAATTGGTTTACAAAACTCCATCAACAATTGGAAGATATTGAGAGTGAGGCCAGTAGGCACTTAAACAGCTATGGTTTTCACCTTGAATCACTTGTGTGTAACTTGTGCCAATTTTTGGAGCTTAGGGGTTACATATATAGTGTAGAATTCCAAGGGTCACTTGTAAACCCTAATCCATACACTCAGGCTTACGATCCATTAACCCAATTGGACTAAAATAACTCTTCATGGACTAACTCTTCATGGACTCTCACATAAACTTAACTCATCATGGATCAATGGCCCAAACCATATGTATCACTGATTTACATAATTAGTCACAGTTGATTTAATTAGTCTCTTTTGATCACTAAATTAATTCCAAATTAATTCTTTGTCAATACTAATTAAATAATATGATTTCTCAATCAATATATTATACTTATAATATATTAATAAAGCATAAATAACATCTTTTTCAAATATTCAACCTATCAAATTGTTCCAGTGAATGCAATGGATCATGCTACTACCGGGTCAAGTACATACCAATTATAGTTATGAGCTTAGACACGTAATCCAACACGGTTTTTCAAGGGATGTCGGTCGTATATAAAAAGGGAATAAATTAGGTTAAAAATCAACTAGCATAATTATGAGGGAGTATTTTGGAATGTTATTTATCAAATTACCTAATTACCCTTATTTAGTTATTTAATTATTTATTTTTATTTTAAATTTTAATTGGTCCACAATCAATCCTACATTCATTCAATACTTTGTTTGAATATTTGAACCTCTCTCTCTCTCTCTCTATATATATATATATATATATATATATATATATATATATATATATATATATATATATATATATATATATATATAGGGTTAGGTTCATTTGAGACCACCTATCTTTTGTGAGACCGTGAGACGCATTTTATTTATTTATTTATTTTTGTTAATTCATGTTCCAAAAATAATATTTAAAAAAAGAATTTTTTTAATTTTTCCATTTATTTTGCATTTTAAAATTATTTTTAGAATATGTACAGTGTAATATTCTATTTAGAATATTTCACGTATTTTTAAAAAAAAATAGAATTTTTTTAATTATTTTTTTATTTTTTTTAGTTAATTCAAGTTCCGAAAATAATATTTAAAAAAAGAATTTTTAGATTTTTCCATTTATTTTGCATTTTAAAATTATATTTTAGAATATGTCAGTGTAATATTCTATTTAGAATATTTCACGTATGTAATATTCTATTTAGAATATTTCACGTATTTTAAAAAAAAAACGGAATTTTTTATATTTTTTTTTATATTTTTTAGTTAATTCAAGTTCCGAAAATAATATTTTAAAAAAGAATTTTTGGATTTTTCCATTTATTTTGCATTTTAAAATTATTTTTAGATTTGGTCTCACGGTCTCACAAAATTATAATGGTTTCAAATGAACCTGAACCTATATATATATATATATATATATATATATATATATATATATATATATATATATATATATATATATATATATATATATATATATATATATATATATATATATATTGGAGCGGGAATAAGATTTTGAAAAAAACTTTTACATTGTCAAAAGGTTATATAAGATGTATTAAATAGTATTAATTTATGTAGAAACATTATCATGGATGCTTTAATAGCTTGTATTTCATAATTTGAGGTAGTATTGCACCTTTTTTAGAAATAAAAAAATAAACAAAACAAGATTGTACTTTTTTTTGAATTCTCCATAAAGTTAAAGAAAATATAAAGAAGAAAAAAAAAATTCAAACTCAGTATTATATAAATACAAATTATACTTGACTTTACTTAAAGAACATTTTAGCAATCTTTATATTCATCTTCTCACCATCTATTTTCTCGTATCTTTTTCTTTCTTTCTCTCCCTTTTGTTATATACAGCTCAATTGAAGATGGTGTACCTTTCTTTCACGTACAGCTCAAATGAAGATCTTGTGTTTTGAGGGATGATGGTGATACCTTGAAACCTTATTGTAACTTAAGGATGAATCCAAAGGGATCGCATTGATCCTAAATTAATCGTGTATGATTTGGGATCATGCTTTCCTTTTGGATTCCTCCTTTGGTAACTTCAAACAGCAAACACCAATTACAAAAATTATGCAAAGTACAGATAAGTTTAGAAGATCGAATTCATCACAGACAAGTTTTATATTTAATGCATGTTTAAGAATACCAAATTCATCAAATATAGGTAAGGTTAGTTTGATTCATGACATCTATAAAAAAAGTTAACGTTTACGTCATTTTGTTTTCTGATCTTAACTTTTTTTAGTGTTTGGATGGAATTTGAAAAAATGGATGCATCTTAGAGGTGACTATTATTTGTCCTTTCTAATGATACAACGAATTGGATGTATTGTTTCCACCTTATGATATTTATGCCTGCTACTACTTTTAATTCTTTGACTACTAGTTTTTGTCCTTCCTAATGAACATGATATGTAAGCATAAATGTTTATGTATGAAACAATGCTAAGTTGTTCTTTTGATTTTATTGTTATGATTTTTAGATCAAATTATCAACTTGTCATTAGTTTTCACCTGGCAACTTATATATATATATATATATATATATATATATATATATATATATATATATATATATATATATATATATATATATATATATATATATATATATATATATATATATATATATCGGTTGGAGGAATTAAAAAAGATTTAAGTATATAAGTAGAAAGCTTTTTAGCCTTTTAATACTTATAGCACCGAGAGACCTTTCAGTTTGCAATGATGCAAATGCGAACCAAAATGATTTTGTTTAAGTCATCCAAGGTGCGTCCTAGACCTATCTAAATTTTAATACTTTATAAATTTTTTTAGGACCTACCTTGTAGCTGATATTGGAATATATTAAAGACCATAATTTTCAATGAGGACATGGTTTTTAGTTCCAATTTGGGAGGGAGTCATCCCACATAGGTTGGGAGAAGTAAAAAGATGTAAGTACATACGTAAAAAGACTTTTTATCCTTTTTAGTAAATAATTTTTCTGTAACTAAAGATGTATCCTAATTAGAAACAACCGTCTTATTGTGACCGAATTTATTTTAAGGACATTCTCTTGAACACTTTCGAAGCACTTATTATTGTTTAATGCTTTTTTGTAGTTTTGTTGTTGTTTCATGCATTGTTGCAATATAATCCCTATATATTTGAATGTCTACTAGAGATGTTAACAGATGACAGATATACTTTTCTCCTTCTAATGTGATTTCTCATGAATTAAAAAATCTCTTTTTTTTTTTTTTTTTTTTTTTTAACTGCATAAAAAACATTAAGTTTATATAATTGTTAATTGTGTCAGTCTTTAATGATGAGGAGTTGACATTGGATTAATTGGTGACACGGTTTTCTTGGTGTCAAAGAAAAGTAAAATAAAATATGGTTGACTTAACTGGAAAAAGAAAAGAAACACAACGTCGAAATCAAACTTTTTTAAAAACTTAATTTCTTTTGTGCAATTTATGGTTATTAAACATAATAATTAATACTTGTTGGATGGTTAGAAACCTTTTGTCGGTAAGCTTTTGGAGCAAGACAACGTTCAAAAATAAATAAATAAATAAATAAAATAAAATAACTTATACACATATATGTTATAATCTCATATATTAGTTTGCTTTACAATCTCCATCTCCTTGAAGTTTCCTCAACAAAAAAAAAAGTAAAATAAAATATAGTGACTTAAGTAAAAAAGAAATACATTATCAATATCAAACTTTTTTAACAACTTGGTGTCTTTTGTGCAATTTGCACTTATTAAACATAATAATTGGGAATTATTGGAAGGTTGGAAACCTTTTGTGGGCAAGCTTTTGGAGTCGGACAACATAATAAAATTGCCGTCTACACATATAGCTCCATAATCTCATTGCTATTAATTTGCAATACAATATCCATCTCCTGAATTTTCCCTGGCAAATTCATTGGCCACGATCCTTTGATCTTGCATGAAGAACATAAATACTCTATTTATTTTATTTCATTTATGTTTTCCAATGCAATGGTCAAGCCTCTAGTCACATTGTTCCAATAAGGAGCCTGACTATGTCATTGCTCATGAGCTCTTCACCCATTTTTATGTTTCCATGTCCCTCTTTGTTGGGATTTTATCTTCAAGTTAAATATAGGTCGTGTCGGTGCTCTTAAGGCATTTAAATTGTTAGAGGTTAGATATGAGGTTGCTACCTTAGATCTGGAAGGGAGAAGGTCTAGAGTGCATGAAAGTCCCTGTTTGTGAGTGGTTGATGGAGTCATCTTGTCCCAAACCCTAGCCCAATGTGCAAATGGCTTAGATCTCTTTGGATTCACGTAAAGTTTGCCACTTTACGTGATGGATGGGTTGTAGGAGGCTAGATCTATGTTTTGGATCAATTGCATGGCCTGGAGTGCTTCTGAATGGATTCAGAACGGTGGTAATCGGCGAGTTACATGGGTAGACTCGACGAGTTGCTTGCAGATGGCTTGGAACTCGACGAGTTGGAAGAACAACTCGGCGAGTAGGTTGAAGATAGCCTTGGACTCGACGAGTCCATTTGGACTCGACGAGTCTTGTGGAAGAGTCCCAAATATTCTCTGGTAGAGTTGAGAATCGGTGAGTTGAGGGATGACTCGGTGAGTCGAGTGCGAGTGGACTCAGAGTTGTTGGACTCGGCGAGTCTTGGGGTGACTCGGCGAGTTAGGTCACAGATTGAATGAAGTTCTGATTATGGGAACTCGACGAGTCACAGAGTTGACTCGACGAGTAGGGTCAGTCAGGGGTTGACTTAGACTGAGGACTTTGATTTCGACCAAGGGTTGGTCGTTGACTTTTAGGGTTTGGTCAGCGATGTGGCCTTTGGGCTAAGAGAGAGGTAAACTAGTCTTTTACCCATGAGAGGGTGTTATGAGAGGATTTATTCTAGTCTCGAGAGTTATATTCATGAGAATATTTTCTTTACGTGTTAGGCGGTGGCGAGTTTGAGATTCCAGTGTGGGGATATCTGCTTTCTGCTTGCCAGGTGAGTCTTCTCACTATACTTTACCTTGAGTAGGTAACCAGAGTTATGTGTTCAGAGTATTTGTATGCTATATGTACGTGATGTGTTGTACTGCATTATTTCTATGTGATTTATGCTGTGCATGTTTATAGAGTTGGAACCGGAAGGTTCCCAGAGTTAGAGCCTGAGGGTTCACAGAGTTTGGGTGCACGGACCCATAGAGTTATAGCCTCGAGTGGCTAATATGTGTTATGTGTGGTATTTTGGGGAACTCACTAAGCTTCGTGCTTACAGTGTTTTGTGTGATGTTTTTTTCAGGTTTCTTTCAGTATCACGGGACGGCACCGGCTTGATTGTACACACCAGAGAAAGAGTCATATTTTGGAGGATCCTGGTTTTCTATGCAAGTGAAAATGGAGTCATGTTTTGTAAATTGACTATGAATGAGATTTTAAACAAGTGTTTCTAAGAATAAAATGATTATTTTAAATGAAAAATTTGTCTTGAAATTTACGGTGTTACAAGTTGGTATCAGAGCCTTGGTTTGAGGGATTCGGATGCGCCTTCGGGTAAATCTGGACTCAAACTGAGGAAGTAAGAAAAGTTTTAAGGAAATAATTTTCTAAAAATGAATAAGGGTTCAAAGAGGAAGCAAGAAAGAGCAGTGTGTACAATCAGCCTGAGCCCGAACGGTGATTTCCCAAAATACCCTTATTTTTTGTGTTATGAGATATTTATGATGCACCTTATGAGATAATATTGCATGCTAGAGACAGTCTAGGTATTTCATATGTTAGGACTAGAGTGGCCTGATTTTTGATGCCTTAGTCTAGGACTCGTTATATGTGTTATGCTTTTGAGTATGTGATGAGTGAGAGTATCCAGTTAGAACCCATGAGGGGTAGAGTTACAGAGTTTGGTGGTACTTTCGAGGATGAGCCGAGAAGGTGGAGTTATCACAGAGAGGGAGTCCTATGTATTCTTCGATGCTCGAATGCTGCTTGCTTTGTGCTTTGTGGAACTCTCGATGATGGGAGTCAGCTACCAAGTGAATATGACGATATTCAGGAGGTAGATGGCTGGCATCATTAGGAGCTCTTCAGCAGCTGATAGCAAAGAAGTGGGAGGACAACGAAAGAGCTTAGGGAGTAACCCGATCCAGGTGAGTGCGCTTGTAGAATAGAGAATTTCGCTGGGGAGCGAGCACGCACGATGGGATTGGTGAAAGAGCAGGTCGAGAAGCTATTTAAAAGCTCTGGGATGATCCGTGTGGAAAGTATGGGTAGATGTGGCAGGTAGTATAGGCCCGTACTACTGAAAGCAGAGGACCCATACTTGATACAGGGAGCATTCTGAAGGTTCTAAGGAGCGGATTGAGGAGTGATGTTATGGTTCAGGTACCATACATCAGAGTAGATTGAGGAAGTGATGTTATGGTTCGCGTACCATACACCAGAGCCGATTGAGGAGTGATGTTATGGTTTGGGTACCATACATCAGAGCAGATTGAGGAAGTGATGTTATGGTTCGGGTACCATACATCAGAGCCGATTGAGGAGTGATGTTATGGTTCGGGTACCATACATCAGAGCCGATTGAGGAGTGATGTTATGGTTCGGGTACCATACATCAGAGCAGATTGAGGAGTGATGTTATGGTTTGGGTACCATACATCAGAGCAGATTGAGGAAGTGATGTTATGGTTCGAGTACCATACATCAGAGCCGATCGAGGAGTGATGTTATGGTTCGGGTACCATACATCAGAGCAGATTGAGGAAGTGATGTTATGGTTCGGGTACCATACATCAGAGCAGATTGAGGAGTGATGTTATGGTCCGGGTTCCATACATCGGAGCGGATGGAGGAGTGATGTTATGGTCCGAGTACCATACATCGGAACGAATTGAGGAGTGATGTTATGGTCCGGGTACCATACATCGGAGCGGACTGGGGAGTGATGTTATGGTTAGGGTACCATACACCGGGGCATATTGAGAAGAGATGTCATGAAATGAGTACCATGGGTCGTAGTGAAGTATGTTTGTGGTTCTCCGGTTATTCGGTCATGAGTAAGTTCGTTGAGGCGTCCCGTGAGAGGGAGATCGAGAGTCCCTCAGAGTATTTTAGTAAGGAGTCAGTGAGAAGGGAGAATTTCGATCTGTGTTGGGCAATCAGTCGATAAAGGAGATGTCACCTCCTATGATCTTGGAGGTAATGATTATGCTCGTGTGAAATATGAGAAGCATGATGTTTTGGTTTTGGGTTTAGGGGTAAACCCTGCAGGTCGTCATTGATGATGATTTCCCACTAGAGTATCAGGTAGCAGGTGTGCCGCGAGGCAGTGATTTATCATGAGCAGATAGTCAGTTGGGACTATGATGTGTGAGAACCACACTACACCTATTTGAGCATAGTAGGAGGTATTGTAGTGGTATCAGTGGGGAGTTCAGTCGAGTTCAGCGGTGCAGAGAGTTTTCTATCCATGGGGTGTTGAATCTGGGAGTGAGTACCTGTTCTTGGGATGAACACGGTGTTGGAGTGTTGGTTGATGAGTTGAGGTGAGGGGTACGATGATTTTATGGTTCAGTCTATGAGCCAGGAATGTTATCGAGCAGTTGAGCTGTTTGGTACTAAATTGGTACGAGATTTGGAACGACTAGAGGCAGACGTGACGAGAAGTTCTTGAGGAGTTCACCAGAGGTTCATAGTATATGAGGTCAATTCATTTCCTTAAGGGGGGGGGGGGGATTATCGGGCATTGTGTAGCACCTTCCGGGGGCCGGTGCGATTTTGCTGGAGAATATAGTTATGGGTTAGTTGCGTGCTATTTGGTGATGGTTCGAACCCTAAGTGGGGGAGAACCGGGTGCCGTATGTAAGAAAGCAGAGATTTGTCAAGAGCAGTTATAAGTGGAGTATAGAGATATGCGGTAAGAAATCATGAGACCAAAGATGTCGGTGATCGAGGAAAGGGGTCAGAGTGAGTTAATGTGGGAAGTACTTGTTTGAGAAGGATGAATGTCTCCACGACAGGTGTTTTTTTTAGTCAGGAATCTGGTATTGGTCAGTGTTGGGGCAAGTAGATAAAGAATGATTGGGCAGCCAACTCCCGGGTCAGTATGCGTATCCTTGTTTGGATTTTGAGCGGCGGGAAAAAAGGGTTTCGGAGAATTATCAGCGTATTTCGTAGTGTTAGCGTTTCTTCGTATTGCAATTGAGAAATTGAATACACCGAAGTTGCAACTTGAGAAAAATGAAGATCTAGTTATGGGGTTCAGAGGGAATGTATTATTGCATCTATATGGTGCTTGGGGCAGGAGATCTGTGGTTGTGGCGGGATCTTGTGACGTTCGGTGGGGGTGTTCCGAGGTATCCGGGTATTGATATCTTTATTTTGAAGTTATTCGTGAATCTTGAGTTGAGACGACTTGTGGTATATCAGGTATCTATGGATCTAGTGAGAGCCTTCGAGTATGGGCATCCAGGGAGATTACTTGGGAGAGTGGATCTTCGTAAGGGTGGACATCTGTTATGACGATTGCCTCCAGAGTCTGTGATGAATATTCGAGACAAGTATGGGTAGCCGCCTATGATAGTCTGTGGAGCACGAACTAGTGGAGTCAGAGGGTGTTGTGATACTGCGGGGAGCCGTAGTACTCACTAGTCAGAGAGTGTTGTGATACTGCGGGGATCCGTAGTACTCACTAGTCAGAGGGTGTTGTGATACTGCGGGGAGCCGTAGTACTCACTAGTCAGAGGGTGCTGTGATACCGCGGGGAGCCGTAGTGCTCACTAGATGGCAAGAGAGTGTGATGATGGAATGTTCTCCGATCAGTGTATGATGTGGAAGAGTTTTGGGCTTGAGTAGCCCTAGTATTGAGTTTTTGGAGCCTGGATGTTAGACCGGGGGCGAGACTGGGGTCCCCGTCTCTGTCGGGGAATGTGGTGAGATGCGCAAGGGATATGCGCAGCTAAAACCAGAGATCAGAGTGGAGACGATCCTCGGTTGGATTGTACTTTCTTGCATAAGGAAAAGAGAATTTCGTGACTTGCATGTCACGAGGCCGGGATAGTGGTCACGGGGAGGAAGTTAGTGGGATATTTGGATCATGATTTGGGTGACCTTTGGAGGCTCAGTTGTGGAGTCAAAAGCTGACCTGGTGACCAGTCTCGAAGAGGGATATGAGATGAGCTAGAGCCTATCATGATGATGTGTGAGGACACCTCATAGGGAATGAACGATTCAGACGCTCAAAGACATGCTTCGGGCATGTGTATTAGATTTTAGAGGGTGTTGCGGCACGTATTTATCCTTGGTTGAGTTATCCTATTTCAACAGCCATCATTAGTGCATCGGTATGCCACCCTTTGTGTTGTTGTATGGGAGGAAGTGTCGGACCCTCATTTGCTGAGGAGAGTGTCGATTCGCGGAAGTGGAAGTTGTAGTGAGAATGGATGATTTGGAGTATGATGGTCGAACATTGTGTCTGTGGCAGTGGTATGGAATGACATTATGATGGGGTGTCTGCTGAGGATGCGGAAGGGATTCCGCGGGTGTAGAGCCAAGAGTCTCAGGATGGATGTAGGGATGGAGTCTAGGACTCCCAGCTTGATTCTGATCAAGGGTCGTGTGCGTAGTGGTGGTGTCTCCTGGGGATGTTAGAGATGTCATCAGTGCGACGGGTTCTCCTAACCCAAGAATGCAAAGGTTGGTGCGGCTTGGGTGCTTGATTGCAAGAAGAGGACTCATGAGAGTTGCTCTGGGATTGAAGAGTGGGCCTTTCTGTCGTCACAGATTGGATAGGATAGGATTTGGATCGGGGATCCGATGGTTCATGGCTTCTAACCCTTATGGGTCAAGTGATTGTTGAGATTTGGGTCAGTGATGCTTCATGGGTAATTCTCGGATCGTTGAGTGTGGTTATCAGAGGGTACATCCGGTGCCCGGTTCGAGACAGTGGTCAGGACACCGTAAGGAACGGGAAAGTGTGTTCGAGTTTCGATGGGTATGTCTTGTGAGATCCGGTCCGATTAAGGCCAGGTGGCACGTTGTGGGAGTATTTCTGGAGTTGAGTTGCTGTAGGCTTCGAGGGCGAAGCCTAATTTAAGTGGGGGAGAATTGTAACATCCCGAAATATCAAGAGTAGAGTTGAAGGGCTAAAAGAGTAAATTGGGAAAGAGTGACTCGGCGAGTCCATGTGCGGACTCGGCGAGTAGAGTCGCGACTTGGTCGCGTGTTAAGTGGCCGACTCGGCGAGTCAGGGTAATGGACTCGGCGAGTAGGCGCTGAGTGGAGAAAACCCTAATTCTCGGGGTTGAGCCTTATATAAAGATCATTATGTTTCCCTCCTAGCCTCTTTATCACCCCTTGAGCCCCATAAACCCCTAAATCACGAAGAAGCACCATTGTTGGATGGAGTGGAGCTTGGAGAATGTATTTGTGAAGGAATTTTGGGAGATTGAAGGCTTGGAGCAAGGGGCTTTGTTTGAATTCGAGTCTCATTTCAATTAGGGCATTCCTTTGAGGTAATATCTCGTTTTTTTGAGCTGCTATTTCTTAGATGCATCATTTTGGGGATGTTGGAGATCATATCTTTGGATGTATTGGAGTTTAGAGGTTAGATCTGAGGTTGCTACCTCAGATCTGGAAGGGAGAAGGTCTAGAGTGCATGAAAGTCCCTGTTTGTGAGTGGTTGATGGAGTCATCTTGTCCCAAATCCTAGCCCAATGTGCAAATGGCTTAGATCTCTTTGGATTCACGTAAAGTTTGCCACTTTACGTGATGGATGGGTTGTAGGAGGCTAGATCTATGTTTTGGATCAATTGCATGGCCTGGAGTGCTTCTGAATGGATTCAGAACGGTGGTACTCGGCAAGTTACATGGGTAGACTCGACGAGTTGCTTGCAGATGGCTTGGAACTCGACGAGTTGGAAGAACAACTCGGCGAGTAGGTTGAAGATAGCCTTGGACTCGACGAGTCCATTTGGACTCGGCGAGTCTTGTCGAAGAGTCCCAAATATTCTCTGGTAGAGTCGAGAATCGGTGAGTTGAGGGATGACTCGGTGAGTCGAGTGCGAGTGGACTCAGAGTTGTTGGACTCGGCGAGTCTTGGGGTGACTCGACGAGTTAGGTCACAGATTGAATGAAGTTCTGATTATGGGAACTCGACGAGTCACAGAGTTGACTCGACGAGTAGGGTCAGTCAGGGGTTGACTTAGACTGAGGACTTTGATTTCGACCAAGGGTTGGTCGTTGACTTTTAGGGTTTGGTCAGCGATGTGGCCTTTGGGCCAAGAGAGAGGTAAACTAGTCTTTTACCCATGAGAGGGTGTTATGAGAGGATTTATTCTAGTCTCGAGAGTTATATTCATGAGAATATTTGCTTTACGTGTTAGGCGGTGGCGAGTTTGAGATTCCAGTGTGGGGATATCTGCTTTCTGCTTGCCAGGTGAGTCTTCTCACTATACTTTACCTTGAGTAGGTAACCAGAGTTATGTGTTCAGAGTATTTGTATGCTATATGTACGTGATGTGTTGTACTGCATTATTTCTATGTGATTTATGCTGTGCATGTTTATAGAGTTGGAACCGGAAGGTTCCCAGAGTTAGAGCCTGAGGGTTCACAGAGTTTGGGTGCACGGACCCATAGAGTTATAGCCTCGAGTGGCTAATATGTGTTATGTGTGGTATTTTGGGGAACTCACTAAGCTTCGTGCTTACAGTGTTTTGTGTGATGTTTTTTTCAGGTTTCTTTCAGTATCACGGGACGGCACCGGCTTGATTGTACACACCAGAGAAAGAGTCATATTTTGGAGGATCCTGGTTTTCTATGCAAGTGAAAATGGAGTCATGTTTTGTAAATCGACTATGAATGAGATTTTAAACAAGTGTTTCTAAGAATAAAATGATTATTTTAAATGAAAAATTTGTCTTGAAATTTACGGTGTTACAGTTTGTTGTAGATTTGTGATAACAACTAATGCCTAGCTTTTGTAGCCTTAAATGGTGGTCACTAGAACATTGTGTCTTAATTGCTAGTATATATTTATTCGGGTTATCATTATATGTGTGTAGTACATAGTACATATTTGTTGTATAGGCCTAAGGCCACATACATTTTGTGTGTGTGTGTGTGTGTCTATATATATATATATATATATATATATATATATATTGTTATTGAGAGATCAAGCAAATAATTTATTCCTTAATATGGCATTAGAGAACCAATCCTACAATCTCTCCTATATCACCTTTTTTCTCTTTTATTCTTCCTGCCTCCACCTTCGACTAAACCTTAATAGCCACCTCCTCCTTCTAAATATTTCAGTCAAATTTCATCATGCTTGCCAATGTCCCTCTTCTTCCTCCTCATAAAGCCACTGACATCACTAACATGAAGGCGTGCGTTCTACTCATTCTTGACCTCAAATGGCTCATTTAAGATGTATAGAGAGAACTCTTTACCATTCATTGTATTGGGATTGATGCAATCGATCATATTGATGATTCTTCACCGAAGCCAACAAATGAAAAATGGAATAAAGTCGACTTGAGTGTGAAAGTTTGGCTTTACGATATCCTTTATAAATCTCTTCTTAACATGATACTAAGAGAGATACTACCATTCTAGAAATGTGGTAGAATCTTGAAAATCTTTTTCACGATAATAAGGACATAAAGAGTATGCGAATTAAAAATGAACTTCGGAACATCGTGATCAGTGACCTTTCCATCACCACCTATTGTAACAAAATCAAAGCTTTGGCGGACCTTCTAGCTAACCTTGATTTTGTTGGTGATTTGTTATCATCAATGTTATTTAAGTGTAATAGGGATTACTTTGTTGACTAAAAATGATCTTGATAAATATTAAACAAGTAAGGAAGGTGTGGAGTACAGACTTGTTTAAGTTTGATCAAGTATTAAAGTATATTGTCATTTAGGGGCGAATCCCCTGAACGAACGGGGGTCCGGGGTCAGCGCCCCTAGGAGCGGGGTCCAAGGGGCAGCAGCCCCTGGTGGGGTCCAAGGGGCAGAGCCCCTGGCTGGGGTCGAGCTGCCAGGTCAGTGCGGGAATAATACATCAAACCACAGCTCCATATACACCACAACAAAATGGTGTAGCTGAAAGGAAGAATAGGACTTTGAAAGAAATGGTTAATTCTATGTTGTCATATTCTGGTTTAAGTGAAGGATTTTGGGGTGAGGCAATGTTAACTGCTTGTTATATCTTGAATAGAACTCCAAATAAAAGGATTAAGAATACTCCTTATGAACTTTGGTATAAAAAAAATACCAAATTTGAGTTATCTCAAAGTTCGGGGTTGTAGAGCAGTTGTAAGGCTCACTGAACCCAAAAGGAAAACATTAGGTGAGAGAGGTATAGATTGTATCTTTATTGGATATGCTGAGCATAGAATCTAATGACTATGTGTCTGTAAACACAGTGATACAGTCAAGAGATGCTATCTTTGATGAAGAAAGATTTACATCTATACCTAGATCAAGGGACATGATTCATCAATCTTCCAGCATGAGTACTACTCAAGCTGAAGATGTTTATGGTGGTGCAAGTTCTATACCTGAACCTAGGAAAAGCACCAGAGCTAGAAAAGCTAAGTCTTTCGGATCTGATTTTCAACTATATTTAATTAAAGGAACAAGAAATGAGACTATTTCTCAACATCAATATTATTTTAATATTGAGGAGTACCCAAATATTTTCAATGAAGCTATGGCTTCTAGGGATGTTCATTTCCGGAAAGAGGCAATTCAGGATGAGATTAATACTATCATGCATAACAATACTTGGGTATTGTCTAATTTACCTACTGGTTGCAAGGTATTAGGATGTAAATAGATCTTTAAAAGAAAAATGAAGGTGGATGGCACAATTTATAAGTATAAAGCCAGATTGGTTATCCAAGGCTTTAGATAAAAGGAAGGAATTGATTTCTTTGATACTTATGTTCCTGTTGCCAGAATTTCTACTATTATATTATTATTAGCTCTTGCAGCTATACATAATCTCGTGATTCACCAAATGGATGTGAAAACTGCATTCTTAAATGGTGACTTAGATGAGGAAATATACATAAAACAACCTGAAGGGTTTGTGATGCCTGAAAATGAACACAAAGTGTGGAACTTACATAAATCATTATATGGTTTGAAACAAGCACCAAAACAATGGCATCAAAAGTTTGATGATGTTGTCATGTCTAATGGTTTTGCATTAAACCAAGCTGACAAGTGTGTATATAGCAAATTTGATACTTCTCGTAAAGGAGTCATGATTTGTTTATATGTGGATGATATGTTTATTTTTGGTAGTGATTTAGAAGAAGTTAATAAAACCAAGAAATTTTTATCATCTAGTTTTGAAATAAAAGACCTAGGGGAGGCTGAGGTAATTCTTGGTATAAGAATTAAACAAGGAAACAATGGGATTTCAATTTTTCAATCTCATTACAGTGAGAAGATATTGAAAAAGTTTAACTTTGAGAATTATTCTCTTGTTAGCACTCCTATAGATTCTAGTCTCAAGCTTCTACTAAATAAAGGATCTCTAATGTTTCAACTTGCATATTCTAGGGCTATTGGTTGTCTAATATATGTCATGATTAGTGTTAGGCCTGATATAGCATATGTTATGGGAAGGATTAAAATATATACTAGTAATCCTAGTTCACATCATTAGCAAGTTGTAAGTAGAGTATTCAAGTACTTGAAAGGGACCATAAATTATTGTTTAACTTATAGTGGATTATCCTTCTATTTTGGAAGGTTATTCAGATGCCAACTGGATTAACAACTTAGAGGATCACTCCTCTACAAGTGACTGGGTGTTTCTTCTTGGAGGAGGTGCCATTTATTGGGCATCTAAGAAACAAACTTGTATTACTAACTCAACCATAGAGTATGAGTTTGTTGCATGTCTGCTGCTGGTAAAGAAGTTAGGTGGTTAAGGAAATTAATTTATGAAATTCCATTATGGCCTAAACCGATATCTACCATTTCTATCAGATGTGATAGTACTACAACCTTGTCTAAGGCTTATAATAAAGTGTACAATGGAAAGTCTAGACATTTAGGTGTTAGACATAGCATAATTCGTGAGCTCATCATGACTGGTGTGATATCTATGGAGTTTGTAAGAACTCAGTTGAATTTAGCCGATCATCTAACTAAAGGGTTAGCAAAAGATCTTATGGACAAGGTGGCTGTTGGGATGGGTTTAAAGTCCAGTTAAAATCTTTTATATTGAGATACCCAATTCCCATGTAATGCAATATTAGATGTTGAATTCAATGTGGAAAGCTTGATATTTGAAGAGTGGAACACACTTTTATGATCATCCCAAGCTATGTGTTCAGTACTGCACGTTAAGGAGGTTGAAAATTTATTTCTTAATAGTTCTTTGAAAAATTGCATTTGCAGGTGCAAGAATAAAAGAACTACATATATAAGCATGAAGTTTAGCTGCTTCAAGAAGTTCGGACTTGTCTTTGATATGCTTATTGAAGGATGGGACATAAGCTAGTAAAATATAGTGTCTAGTAAGAAATTATGAGAATGTAAACTAGTGTGTATATTATCTTCATGTATTCACTTTGAATAGAAAGGGTTCAATCCTTAGTGACACCCTGATATTTAATTGAATATTTGGATTGAGTAATATACTAATGTGAAATTCAATTGTCACGACATTTCATTTATGAATCATTTTGTTGTTGTTAATGTTTTGCTTTAAGTTTAATCAAGATTACACTTAAATGGGGGGAGGTTTATTGGTGATTTTATATTATCAATAGTATTTAAGTGTAATAGGATTAAATTTGTTGACAAAAAATGATCTTGTTGAATACTAAACAAGTTAGGATGGTGTAGGAGTGCACACTTGTTTAAGTTTTTCAAGATTTAAAGTACACTGTTATTTGGGGGCGAAGCCCCTAAACGAACCGCAGTCCGAGGGCAGCAGCCCCTGGCGGGGACCAAGGGTCAGAGCCCCTGGCTGGGATCGAAAGTTGACCCTTTTTTCCCTGAGATCCGTTTAATGACAGGTTTGGTAGTTTTTTATGATAGTTTGTAACCGTCTAGTGACAGTTTTTAGACAGGAACTATATAGCCGTTATTGGTCAATTTTCTGGTACATCTTGAAGAACTTTTTCAGATACATTCTCTGATTTCGTATCTCTGAATTTCATCCAATTGAGTGTTTGATTTTTACCATCGAAATACTTCAATTTGATAGTGAATCACGACTTTCAGAGAATCCGTGCAATTTGTTCATCCCCTATTTCTAACAAAAATTGAAGTATTCTGTGATCATGGCAAGTGCGATTCTATGAAGGATATGACAAGCAAGTTTGACAAATTGAACAAGTTTGAAGGGCAAGATTTTCGTAGATGGCAGAAGAAGATGCACTTTCTCCTTACCACTCTGAAAGTGGCGTATATTATGAGGCTCTAATGTCAAAGCTAGCCATTTCTTTTATAAAATCTAGTCATTTTTATAAAAATCTGGGATTTTTTTTATAAAAATGATGTACTTTTTTCTAAAAAGTATGGTATAAAGTATATTTAAATATTTAATTTCAATTATAAAAATTCAAATCATCATAACAAACATCGTTATCAAATAATAACAGGTTAAATGAATAGTTAGGTTGAATTTTTCATGTTCGTTTCGTTAAAAATTTGGTGTTTAGTCGGTTATAACTTTGTCGCGTTTGGTGACGAATTCACCAAAAAATTGCGTTGTTTGTAGCCTTTGATATGACTTTTCCATGTAGTATTAGGTTTATGAACTCCACTACATTGAGTTATGAATATTATTTATACTGAAATAATATAAAATTGAATTACCGAATTGTTACGATACTAACCTTAATTATTTCGGGTTTATATTCGATAATTTGCAACTAGAAAGGTACTTTGTATTATAACTTATCGATTGTACACTAGAACATTAGAGAATATATCACATTTCTCCTAAAATTCTAGTACGATTTTAGTTGACCTGGTTGACTTTTATTGACTTTGTTTGACCAAAAATTGATGGTTATCACATCATCGCCCCGTTAGAAGGAATTTCATCCTGAAAATTAGCATTCCGAGTGAGTCCTCAAGGGTTGGGGAAAAGATGGGTATTATGTTTCATTTGGTCCTCGCATTTTTAAGTAAATCCAGGTCGTCGGTTAGCATTCCAAAGGACCATGTTCTCCTGACTTTCTTGTCCATGATATCCACAGGTTCCTCAATGAAGTGGAGGCTCTCTTTCACCTGGATCTTGTCAAGTGGGATGACAAGTGTCTCATTGGACAGGCACTTCTTTAAATTGGACACGTGGATAGTGGGGTGCACATTGCTAAGTTCCTGCAGTAGTCGAAGTTTGTAAGCTACCAGGCCAATCCTGGCAAGGATCTCGAATGGCCCTATGTACCTTGGATTTAGTTTCCCATTTTTCCAAAATGTAACATTCCCTTCTAAGGTGAGACCTTCAACAACACGCGATCACCGACCTGGAATTCCAAGGGTTTGTGTTGTTTATCCGCATAGCTCTTTTTTCAATCCTGAGATGCTTTTAGTCACTCATGGATTTGAACAATCTTCTCTGTCACTTCATGTATGATCTTCAGGTCGGTAAGGGTGCTATTGGTCGTTTGACCCCTTAGCCAGTTGGGAGTCCCCAACTTCAGCCTAGCACTTACGTCCATATAGTTCCTCAAACAGAGTGGCTCTGATGTCAGTGTGGTAGTTATTGTTATAAGAGAACTCAATTAGTGGTAGGTGAGCATCCTATGCTTTTCCAAAGTCCATCACATAGGTACGAAGCATATCTTCTAATATTTGAATGTTTCGCTCACTCTAACTGTCTGTTTAGGGATGGTAAGCTGTACTCATTTCGAGTTGGTTTCCCAAAGACATTTGTAACAACTGTAAAAAACACGAGGCGAGTCGACTATCCCTATCCGAGATAATGGACAGTGGCATACTATGCAGTCTCATAATCTCCGTGAGATATGTTCTTGTAAGCTTTTCCATCTTATTTGTCACTTTGGTTGGTAGGAAGTGTGCAGATTTGGTTAGTTTGTTTACAATCACCCAAATAGTATCGTGTCCACCCGTAGTCTTGGTCAACTTTGTCATGAAGTCCATGGTAATCCACTTACACTTCCATTTAGATATTTTTGGTTGGTGTAACAGCCCAGAGGGCTTATGGTATTCTACTTTGACCTTAGCACAGGTTAGGTACTTACCTACGTAAGTGGCAATCTCTTCTTTCATGTTTGGCCACCAATACACCCCTTTTGGTCCTGGTACATCTTGTCTGCCCTAGGGTAAATGTTGTATTTTGTCTTGTGTGCATTGTTCATGATCAAATCCCAAAGATCTCCAAAATTTGGCGTCCAGACATGAAATACTATATTCCGTCATCTCTGAGTTTAAAGATCTTATCCATTCCCCGAATCACTTCCTTCTTTGCTGACTGCATGTCCTAGGAAGTTTACCTTTCATAGCCAAAACTTGCACTTTGAGAAATTTGCCTAAAGTTTCTCTTTTCTTAGTAATTCTATTTTTGATCATAAGTGTTGCCTATGCTCCTCCTCACTTTGTGAGTTCATCAATATATTATTAATGAATTCAATCACAAATTTGTCTAGGTACGATCTGCATATGCGATTCATGAGGCCTATGAATACTGTTGGAGCATTGGTCAATCCGAATGTCATAACTTACAAACTTCAAGTGGCCATATCGGGTTCTGAAAGCCATTATAGGGACATATTTCTTCCTGAATTCTAAGTTGATGGTATCCTAATCGAAAATCGATCTTTGAGAAGTAATCAGATCCTTGTAATTGGTCGAACAGATCATCGATCCTGGGAAGTGGGTACCTGTTCTTGCGGGTCAACTTGTTCAATTCCCGATAGTCAGTACACATCCTAAAGAATCCATCTTTATTCTTCACGAATAAGACTAGCGCTCCCCATGGTGAGAAGTTTGGTTTAATGATTCCCTCGTCTAATAATGTGTGTAGTTGACTAGACAATTCTTTCATTTCTGCCGGGGACAATCTATATGGACACTTTTCTACGAGAGCTGCTTCTGCGATTTTGTCGATTCTGACCTCGACTTGTCGTACATGCGGTAACCCCCAGGAGGTGTCCTGGAAACACATCAGGAAAATCACGAACTTTTGGTATGTCCAGGATTTCTTTCACCTCTTTCTTCCGGTCCACTATGTGTACTAGAAATCCATAATACTTTTGATGCAAGTGCTTGTGCGCCTAGATACGCGAGATGATTCGGAGGCCCTTGTAGTTACAACAGTAGGCTCCTGTATTGCTACCTTCACTCCAATGGCTAAGAATCTACCTTGATCACCTCTACCGGAACACTTTACCTTAGGATAATCCCTCTTGTAATGTCCGGTTTTGCTACATCTATAACAGGTACGGGTCACCCCTGAGTTAGATCTTTGATTGTCACCTAGGGTCGGGGTCTTATAAATTTTGGCAGTGTCCTCCCTTTTGTTTACAGTTGAAGCGATACATCTCCCTACATGCACCAAAGTGATGATAAGGGCACTTGTTGCCTTTTGGGAGATTTTAGGTGTATTGTTTGGGTTGGTTAATGATTGCAAGGGTGGTAGTGGTGAGGACTGCCACCATTCCCTACTTCTTCTAGAGGCCTTGTTGGGGTTTTTCTTTCTTTTTATTTCAGAATTCCCTCTTTTTTTCTTTTCTTTTGGAGGGTCAACTTTCTGAACCATGGTTTTCCTGGCGGATGCCTTTGTCAGCCAACTGCTAAGCGATGCGCTTTGTGTTGTCAAGGGTGGTTGGTCGAGAAGAAATGAACATCCATTGGATTTTTAGGGTAAGGCCCCAGATGTATCTCTCTATCCTTTTGTACTCAGGAGTAACAATTACTGGGCAAAGGACAGCCAGATCAATTAAGTGGTTGATGTAAGCCGCATATCTCAGAATCCTTCATGGTGAGATTCCAGAGTTCTTTTTCTAAGTCTTGCATCGCACTCCTTGGCTGTTACCGTGAGAGTTATGGTTATTGTGTCATGATCCTTCATGCCTTTCGGTTATTAAAGTTTGCTATGAAAGTCACCACCCTTTGTGCAATCATTTATTCGATTGCAGTCGCATCCATTGATGTTGGTATTCAAGTTCGTGTGGGGGGTGGTGTTTGTATTTGGGTTGGTCTTGAACGGAGTCTTGTGCTTCACCTGGGTGGCATGACTCTGTTCCAAGTATTAAGGTTTGAAACAATTTGCAAGCAACTAAAATTGTTACTAGTCGTAGGCCATAAGTATGTCGTGTCATTGTTGCTATATGATTCCTAATGTCTTGACAAACATTGTCATAGATGTACTTAGGTTAGTAAGTGGTAGTAGTAGTAAGTATCTTATACACAATGCACATTCTTCACCTATTCAAGAAGATAGGAATATTCCATTGTCTTGAGTTTCAATCTTCTTGGAAGGCATACATAGATTTTGTTTCACTACTACTAGGCGTAAGGAAGTATAATAAGCCTAGCACAAGATCTGAGTAGTGTAATCACTAACTCACTAGGCTATACTAGTCTATCATATACCAAAATGATGTACAAGGTTCCCCGCCACCTCACACATCTCGCAAGTGGCCTCCTCTGTTCTCTGTTCCGCTATGACTGCCCTAGCTTTAGCTGTAAGGATTTGTTGTCTCATGGTGGCCATCTCCTCCTCTAAGGAGTGTAGGCGGCCCGTAATGTTCCCCTGCTCTGCTTGTAGGTTTCAGCATGGCATCCGTATAATGTTCTTGTGGATGCGTCGAATTCGCACTGTCGCGTTCTGGGCTTCTCCATTGATCTATGTTGCCTCGTAATGGAGAGCCTGAACCCGAGTGTCTAAATGGGCCACTTGTGGTATAATCCAAGCTAGTGCTCGATTTGTGGGGGTGTTGGGGCCCGGAGCATGGTGTAGTAGGTGCATGTTGAATGTAGATCGTCCATTGTCTTCTCTAGCCCATGCATGCAGTTAGGTTGCCTATTGTGGGGGCGCATCCTAGAAAGAGGGATGTGGAAGGGGATCATCTTTTCCCCTGATAGGATAAGGCTTGTCAATGATCCCTTTGATGTCTACCTATGTGTCTGACTCCTCCTCGTAATCCTCTTTTGGATCCTCCTCAGGGTTTTCCTCACGCATCTCCTCAACCCATCCACATTCCCATTGTTAGGTAAGGGTCTCCGAGTAGGTGAAATCCAGCCATGTCGACTATGCAAGAACAGAGTTATAAGAGGCATGTAAGGATTCTACGTGTATAGTTCTGTAGTGTCATAAAACACTCCTAGAGTATTTTAAACTTTATGTTTGTTTCTAGAGTTCTTTTGTATAGGATGTTGGTAAGTTTTAGACTTTTTGCTCACCACAACTTATCCCAAGAATATGCTAGTCGCATCTTGGATAAATATAGGTGATCATGCTATACTTATCCTAGATTTGATACCCTAAGGCCTACTCGTAGTGTTCAACTTATCTTTTTTACTTTTGTATTGTTCTTGTTATGACATCGTTCTAATATGTATGTGTGTACTTATACTTTTATAAAAATATCATTATATTTTAAAAGTATACTTGTGCGAAAATGTTTAGTCAGAGAGTTTTAGTCCCATTGTATTTACAGTTGTATATCTTACATGGTTTGATATACTTAGTTCACTATAAACAATATTGTGATACCAATCTGTCACAACCCCAAACTAGGATAGCAGAAACATCTGGGGTGGATGACTTTCATGTATTGTATCATAACATAATGAATAATAGTGATTAAAGCAACAAAACCATCATAATTATAATTGGGAAAATTACATTGTATCCGAATGTTGTTCACTTCAGTTCCAATTACATTATGACAAAAAAAAGAATAGTGTGACGTTGTAACATCTATCCTCACAACTTTGTAATTACCTTGTTTAACGATTCCCTGAGAATACAAGTAGTTTGAAAAAGTGTCAACAATTAAGTTGGTGAACTCATAAGAGTTTGTATGAAGAATTGTAAGCCTTTCCTTGTAAAATGATAGTGTTATTTTCCGGAAAATCCAATATTTTCTTTAAAAATGAGTTGTAGTCTTAGAAACCCAAAGACTGAAATGTATAAGTATTTCTATTCTTAAAATAGTAATATGTGGTTTTAATCTATATAAAACCATTTGAATTTATGTTTCCACATGCTAAATGTATCGTTGATCTTGAAAATGAGTTGTAGTCTTAGAAACCCTAAGACCAAAATGTATAAGTATTTCTATACTTCAAATAGTAATATGTAGTTTTATTCTTATATAAAACCATATGAATGTATGTTAGCCCCGTAAACCAAATGTATTGTTAATACCTCATGTGAGTTATTATAACTGTGCTAAAGACATATATGGTACGATACAACATTTTTCAGGCGTTAGAATGTTATGACATTTATTACCCCAGGCTTGTCGGTCTAGCTATTGCAAGCAACTTAGGTGCGAGATTGTCAGGCTCGTATAGATCTATACATAAGTATTACGCTCTGTTGCGGGAGATTTTGTTTATAATACAATACTTTTGCAAGTACTCCCATAGGTACGGTGAAGACTATGTGTCACAAATTTGTATTAACAAGTTTACATATAGTGTAATGAAATCCATTTTGTAAGTGGAAATATTACCTTTCCATAGTGATTACATAGTGCTCTAAAATAATTGTACCTTTAAATAATTATTTGTTCGCCTCAAAAATGGTAAAATAATATTAATGACCCATAAACTACACCCATTATAGTTTATCATATATATATTGTTGTAATGAAAACATTTGTAAGTGTAATTATCACTTATCCATGATAATAAAACAGTATAAAATAATTATATATATCTTTATATAATTATCCTCTTTGTTCAAAATTTCACGATAGTGTTATTGTCCCATAAACTATATCTATTATAATTTACTATAAAAAGTTTTAGTTGAGTCCATATATATATAACCTGATTAGATGTTTTAAAAGATTATATCATATAATTTTACATCAAAAACAAGTATGAAAATATTTAGTATGATAAAAACCAAATTTTCTAGTCTGCGGCCTTTTTAACGTCATTATCTCATAAAAATATAGTTGTAAACCATGTAAAGTTTATTTTTACATTTTTATGGATATTAAGTCAAACCAATCTTATATGTTAAAATAATATATTCTAGGTAAAATCTTACAAAAATGGTACATATATATCCGTGTTTTTAGAAAAATTATAGAAAAATCATCGTAAGTCAAAATTTGGATATGTAAACTCTCAAAGCTTAGAAAATGAGTCTACTTTTTTCCGTAATTTTTTCCCTGACCTTAAGTGGTTCCTAACCAGAGTGAATATGTTCATTTTTACAGACTTGTCCGAAAATGTTCTGAAATGATAGATAGTTTTGTAAAAATCACCATAAACTGTAGAAAAACCGTATGAATGCGTGCAAGTAGCCTTTAAAAAGGTATAGACCTGAACTATTTTCATATTGTACAGATTTGAAATCTAATAAGTTTAATAAGACTAAAACAGTATGTGAATAGACCACAACTTTTCTGTAAAATGCTGATTTTTAAGCTTAGATATGTTTTAGTGACATAACTTGTATTTTTAGTTTGAAAAGCCTTTAAATCATCCAAATAGGATTTGTTTATTTGTATCCCCCCCCCCCCCTAAAACTTGGAAAAAAACTCGAAAATGAAGGGGTATGAACTCACCTTATGTGTGTTTTCTTGATGAATGAAAAGTTGTAGATGGAGAGTTTCAAGTGAAAAACACTTGAAGAACACTTTGAAGATTTGAAGATCCTATGAATAGTAACACATGATAATGTGTGTAAATGGATTGAAACTAGTATCTAAGTGTGTAGAATCACTAAAAGATGAATGAAATACTTACCAAAACTTGAAGAATCAAATTGGAAGAAATTTGCTAAAGAGAATGAGAGCTTTTCTTGAAGAAGAGGTGAAAAAATGAAGATGATGGAAGGAAAATGGCCTTTCGGCCATGAGTTTAAGAGAGAGGGGGGAAGAGGGTGGGTGGGGTGGTAGGGTGAGTTATTAGGGGGTGTTATGGGGGATTCGAATTGTTGGAAAAGTGTAACACCCGGATATCCAGGTATGAGAAATTTAGTATTTTATATTGGGGAATGAGGAGACTCAGCGAGTTGACGCCTCAACTCATCGAGTAGGATCGCGTTTTGGGGACCAATTTAATGAAGCGACTCGATGAGTCGGGTATTTGGACTCGCCGAGTCGGCGCTGTCAAGGAAAACCCTAATTGTCCGGGTTTGAAACCTATTTAAAGGCCCTTATGGCCTTTAGTGGCGGCCACCTACACCTTTGAGAGACTCCTAACGATCTAGAGAGCTGAGAGAGTGAAGAAGAGCCATTTTGGAGCATTCTTGAGGTGGTTGTGCAATGGAGTAGTCATTTCCAGCAAAGGGAGGTCAAAGGGGGTGTCGATTCAGAGCTTTTGAGCTTTCATCTTCACCATAGATGTATCAAATCGTTCTCCTTTTTCTGTTTTGGGTAAGATTGGTGATTTTAGGGTTTTCTAGCCTTTTTATGGCTTGATTTGTGGAGTATGGTGTCCCATTGAGTGTGAAGCCATAGATCTGGGCCCAAAGAGGTCCAGAGAATCCCTTCCATCCTGCTTTATGCATTCTATTTGGAGTTTTGAGCTAGGTTTGTTATGTAATGAGGGGTTTCACCCAAATGAGCTTGTAGAACCTTACATGAGTGCCCAAGGTTCGACCTTTTCGTGGTTATTGGCTTTGAGGGAGTCAGATCTATGGTTTGGTGGAGCAGATCTAAACCTCAGAAGGTCAGATGAGGGTTGTCATGGGAGCAACTCGCCGAGTCCATAGGCAGACTCGACGAGTTGAGTCGGGGTTGCCCCGCAATTCATTGCCGAGTAACTCGATGAGTGGAGAGGGAACTCGTCGTGTATGAGAGGTTTAAAAAGGATTTAGAGAACTTGCATGGACTCGCCGAGTCACTCTTGTGTACTCACCGAGTCTGGTCAGTGTTGACCGTTGTCTTGAGTTGTTTTATGTTGACTTTAGGAGTTTTGGTCAACAGAGGTAATAGGGGTCAGGAAGGGGTAAAATGGTCTTTTACCCATTACCTGACTAAAGAGGGAAAGAGTAATCGCCGGTTAATTAGAGTTGGGACTTCGAGTATTAATTAGAGATATTTTCCTTATGTGTTAGGCGGTGGCGAGTCCGAGGATCGCATGTGTAGATAATTGATTCTGATTGTCAGGTGAGTCTTCTCACTATACCTTACCTTGAGTAGGTAACCAGAGTTATGTGACAGAGTATTTGTATGCTATGTATGTTATGTGTTGTACTGCATTATTTCTATGTGATTTATGTTTTGCATGTTTACAGAGTTAGACCGGAAGGTTCCCAAAGTTAGAACCGGAAGGTTCACAGAGTTAGAACCAGAGGGTTCACAGAGTAGGGTCCACGGACCAGTAGGGTCAACGGACCCATAGAGTTATAGCCTCGAGTGGCTAATATGTGTTATGTGTGGTATTTTGGGGAACTCACTAAGCTTCGTGCTTATAGTGTTTTGTGTTATATGTTTTAGGTTTCTCTCAGGATCACAGGACGACACCGGCTCGATTGTACACACCAGAGCAAGAGTCATGTTTTGAGGATCCTGGTTTATTAAGCAAATGAAAATGGAGTTATGTTTTTGTAATTCGATTATGATTGGAATTTTAAGAAAAGTGTTTTTAAGAATTAAACGATTATTTTTAAATGAAAATTTGTTTTGAAATTTACGGTGTTACAAAAAGAAGGTACCATTGTGTCATTTTTGGGTTTCATAACTCCTAAAGTCAAAGATAGCCATTTCTTTAATAAAATCTAGTCATTTTTATAAAAGAGTGGGATTTTTCTAAAAATGTTGTGTTTTTTTAATAAAAAGTATGGTATAAAGTATGTTTAAATATTTAATTTGAATTATAAAAATTCAAATTATCATAGGAAACATCGTTATCAAATAATAATACGTTACATGAATAGTTAGGTTGAACTTTCCAAGTTTGTTTTGTTAAAAATTCGGTGTTTAGCCGAGTATAACTTTGTCGCAGTTGATGACGCATTCACCAAAAAAATTTGTTAGTTGCCTTTGCTATGACTTTTCCATGTAGCATTAGGTTTAGAACTCCACTACATTGAGTTATAAATATTATTTATACTAAAATAATATAAAATTGAATTACCGAATTGTTACAATACTAACCTTATTTCTGGTTTATATTCGATAATTTGCAACCTGAGAGGTACTTTGTATTGTAACTTGTCAATGGTACATTTGAAACATTAGAGAATATCACATTTCTCCTAAAATTCTAATACGATTTGAGTTGAGCTGGTTAACTTTTATTGACTTTGTTTGACTAAAAATTGACGGTTGTCACAGATGTTGAAGATGGCTAATGGCAATGTTGTTATCGTGGTCGATAGGTGGTGATTTGGAGAGTACTCGCTTGGGTCCTAAGCACAAGGTGTTAGAGTAGGGGTTGACATCTAGTAGCCGAGATCAACCGGTCATGGTCGGATTTCATCCAGGGGTTGAAAGTCGTTGGTCAGTGGGTCGAGATTCAAGGTTCAAGTCCCACAGATGGCGCCAAATGATGTGATATTGTCTTCGACCACCAGCTCTGAGAGTATGCTTCTGTGCCAGAGAGGATCTACGAGGTCACAACAGACAAGGCCGTTAGAGTCTCCCCAGGGACTGTTGCCGAGGAGCGGACTCCAACAATCAAGTTAGATTAGCTGGTAGATATGAGGTGGTTCTCCTTAGCTGAAGAGAACCATCTTGGTGCTGGTGGTGGTATATGGTGGCTGGTGGCGGCGGATGGCGGCTGAGCCATCCGACTGGAGTGTAGTGTGGCGGCTAAGCCAAAGGGGAAAGTCCAAGGTGATGACTGATCCAAAAGGAAAGGTCCCCTCTCATGGAGGAGGAACTATTATATTTATAGGGTACAATTAGGTCAGACCTTGGACTAGCCCAATTCAGGCGCAGCTAGCAAGGAGCTGGACAAGGCTACCCGAAGGCGTCGAGCAGGGCTGGCGGGCGCACACCAGTCAAGGATAGCAGGCGCGAACCAGGAAAGGTCGGCAGGGGAATCTCCATCAAGGCTATCTAGGTAGCGCCAAGCAAGGCTAGCGCACCAGAGCTGTCTAGGCCATGCTAATAGACCCTATATCATCAAGCATAAATATCAAGAACACATATTATATGCACACATATCACGTAATTTATATTAAATACTTCATATCTATGTGTAAGATGAAAGTAACTATGCACTAACTTGTTAAAGTGATGACTCCAAACTTGGGCAGCTTCGCTTCTACCAATTTTATTTTCCTTCAATGAAACCTAATATCATTATCACTAGATTTTTGTCTAATATTTATTGCGTCTAATTATTAACTCAAGGTCTATGAGCTATATTATTTTATAAGTTTTAAACAATACTTTTCAGCTACTATGAAAAAACAAGGGCCAGACATAAAACACCGGAGGGCAGGACCATTTTGGCAGTAAAGCTATTCTGATCTCCAACAACCCTATGCGACCTTTCAAACCAGATTCCCCGTACTGCGAGCAGTTAAAAGGTATTATAATAACACTTTGAATAATTTATAATACTTAGTGCATATATTGTTTATATGTGATAATGAAGTTAAACATAAATTATACTTAAAGTAGGGTTAGCATAACTCACTGAGTTTAGCTAGGAATCGGGCTCTGCGAGGGCAGAACTTCTAAGCCAAAAGCTCTTCTTCTCGGAGCTTTTTGGGGCTCTAGGACTCGCCTCTAGCACTTGGGAAGTACCAGGGAATGGGAGGGGGAGTTTGGGGGGTATTGGGAGAGGGTGAAGGGTTGTGGTGTGAAGAAATAGGGTGATCCTCGCATCTATTTATAGGTCGGATCCTCAGTCTACACTAGGTGTAGCTTCGGAGTATGTTGCGCATACTCGGTACGTTGGGCATACACATCCTTACATTGTGCGTATGAGGGGAAGGTGTCATCATTGCATGCGAAGCCGTGGGGAGAATGCGAGGGTCCTTATTCGACCACGTGTCATCCTCACATCAATCCATAATTTAATTAACTTCTAAATTCTATAACTTTTGCATACGAGCTCCGTTTTTTTACATTCTTTATATCCATGTGTAGGTAGCAACGTGATCTAAAACTTTCGTTTAGACTCTATCGGATAATTTTGACTTTATTTTTAGAGTTATATTTTAACAAACTTAGACAGATAAAGTCTGTTAAATTTTCATAACTTTGTCATCCGACGTCCGTTTTCGTCTGTCTTTATACCATTGACCTCACAGTAATAAGATATTAAATTCTCATTTAGGTTTTGTTGGCTAAAAATCGATTGATCTAAAATTCGATTTTCGGGCTGTGCACTGCTATGCTAAATCTTAGAAAAATCATAACCTCCTCATACAAAGTCAGATTTAGATGTTCTCTATATGCACGATTTCGGTTTAACATATACTACGGATTTCTTTTAGATCACTAAGGCTAAAAATTATTTTATCGCAAACTCACTTTTACGACACACATCATCGTGCCGGTTTAGTCGCATAACTTCAACGGGTCATAACTTCTTCGTTATAACTTGGATTTTAACGTTCTTTATATGTAAGGAACCCTTTTGACATATACTATAATTTAGTTAATATTATTTATTCTAAATAATCTTCTATCAAAAAGTCGTTTTTTGATGCTTATTGCCTCTAAATTGACTGCTCGAATCTGCGGGCGTTACATAAATCGTCTTTTTCACTAGAAATTTAATGTCAGAATAACATACAAATACTAATGGTGTACTAATAATATAAATTTAAATTTCATTTTTTTAACTATAACAAAAATGTACTTTCATCTGTTTACCAATATAACAGCAACATCTTCATTCTTTACTGATAATCGAAACGTATGTAAAACTCTTTATCCATAATACCAATGTACTTAAAATTTAAACAATGTTATAGGTAAAAAAGTGTAAATACAAAAAATGGCCACATACTTCCATTTACTTATTTATCATAGCATCCCACTCTAAAATTTCCCAAAATATATACTCAACGGTAGCAATATCAATTGCACACAAAGCAACTTTCACAGCTTAGATTGGGTATATTTTCAAAAGTACAATACCCTGATGCGAAAGGAACCAAATACAATGCTCATAACTTGATGGGTAAAAAGATTACTAAAATCTGAGTTAATAAAGTACAATCCTTACAAAAGAGCAATGCTTTTAGTCAAAAAAAAAATAAAAAAATAAAATAAAATAAAAAAAATAAAAAAATCTGTTCTTAAAATTTTCACAGATAAAGGAGCAAAGCTAGCCATTTATTTGTTTATTGTGGTAATGTCTTTCTTATTTGTATATTTCATTTTGATTTTTCATTTCCAAGTTATTTTTCATGTACTCTACATTTACAAAAAGAAAAAAAAAAATACATAATTCATGTATTGTTGCATAAAATTTGTGTTTAAGAGCTTGTTTGCAGCTCCAAATATTTTATTTGTTTTGATTTCTCTCTCTCTCTCTCTCTCTCTCTATATATATATATATATATCATTTCAGTTAAATGTATAATGAAATAGGAAAAAGAAACTAGCATATCCGAGTAGATATTTCACTTACATTATGCATCACGGGTAAATATCATAGCTACAATAGGGGATGACAAGGGGGCTTATAACAGGACTATACATGGTAGTCATCGAGACATTTGTAAAGTTTGAGAATGTTGTAAAGGTTGAAACTTCCAAATCTCTACATGGACGTGATATTCGCCCAATAACTTGTTATGTTATGAATTATATGATATTGATGGTGGAGTTCAATAAAACAATAAACTCATTGTTGCTAGAGGTCGACGTCATGACTCTCACTCTTTGTACTACGCTGGTTGATAACAAATAATTTATTTGTAATACCATTGTAATTTCATTTCCTTATCCCTAATATCAATGTAATTTACTTTTCTTGCCCACAATATCAATGTACTTCTATCTCCTTATTGATAAAAGCCACACAAATGAATTCCTCACCTATAATAGCGATTAATCGGTGCCTAGACGCTTGACGGTCCCCAACCGCCTACGAATAAGTGTTTGAGGGTTGGCTAGACGCTTTTGGTCAATATCGGTCAAAGTCGGACCAAATCGGTCAAAATCAGACATAATCGGCCAACTCGGATTTCAAATCGGTCCAACAAATCCAGCCCAAACTAAAGGACTCGTCGGCCCAATGGAGCCAACTAGCCCAAAGCTCAACTGCTTTTATTTTTAAAGGAGATAGATGCCCATTTTATAAATTATTTGTGCCTTCTTTTATTTTCCCACCGTCGATGTGGGATACGAGCAATACAATATTTTTGTGTAAACTTCTCTTACTACAACCAAGAACCATCACTTACTTAGTCGATTATCACCAATTGCCAACCGCCATCACTGGAAGTGGTTTACCTTCACAGCAGGGCAATCAACGACACCGCCTTCATCCGTCATCACCACAGTAGACCATCATCACCATAGTCCGACCGAACCACCTCAAAACAACCGGAAATCCATCACCTGAACACTTCCATAGGACCAGCCTCCTTAAAACAACACAAACCAAGAAATAAGAAGAAAAATGAATAAGGAGGTTGGGTTGTTCTCTTTGCTGCAGCACGAAGACGGGAAAGCCATCGACATGATCCTTATTCTTGCAGGTTTCCTTTTTGAAGACGATGAATAGCGGCAATATGTTGTAAGCTCGGTTGAATAGGTTGGGGAGGTAGATGGGTCTACGAAGGGAAAGGTCATGACAGCCTCTTCTTTTCCGAGGTAACCGAAAACCATGGAATCTGATTTCTTTCTTTTTGCTTCCTTTAATTGACAAGGTCATAATGCAATGAGATCATATATCCTTCTTTGTTTTTTCTTTCTTCATCTTTTTCTTGTTCGAGGCTTAGATTCGTGTCTCAGTTGTAACAGGAAGAGAAGAAGTGGTGGTGATGTTGGTTGGAATGAAAACGAAGAAGAAGCATGAAAGACGCACACAAGCTGTTTGATGAAAATCCTTAAAGAGTTTATTGTTGTTATTGGCTTAAGAACAGGGGTTGCTTGAACCATACTTTTTGCTAGAGTTTATTGAACATGGATGTTAATAGGAGAATCATACTGGGTTATTTGTTCAACCAACAATTTCTTACCTAATTGAATCTTGTTGACTGATTATGAACATTCTAACACGTTATTGTGTTTAACCATCAAATTTAGTTCTTCTTTTGTTTTCAATTTTAGTATGCCTTACTAGTATGAACATTTAATGTTATATTCTTTGGATTGATGTTATATTTATTAATCTTGTTGACTGATATGGTCATACCCAATCCATTCAAAAAGTGATGCCACATCAATACCATGTTAGTGATGGGTTTTAGCCATAAGAACTTTCCTATGTGCGCATGCAAAACCCTAATGCTTGGATCTAGGCTTTCTAATTAAACATGCTTTGAATCCAAGACTTCTAATGGCTAATTAGGTTAAATAACAACATTGAAACAGATCTAGAATCATACCTTTGAGTTCCTTGTTGATCTTGTTGTCTTGGAGCTTCTAGAGTCACAAATGTCACTCCTCTAATGGCTTACAAACACCAATAGCAAGCAAGATGATTTAGGAGAGAGGAGAGGGGAGGAATTCGGCCAGAGTATCTCTACTTTAGATGGTGTGTTGAATTCCCTCACCCCTAGGGTCTATTTATACTTGTAGACTCCTTAAGGGTTACAACCTAAACCCTAATTGGATAATCTTCTCTTAAGGCTATCCAAATCCATTCCATAGATAAGCCTTTGTACGATTTTAGCTATTCTATATCTCATAGAATTCGTCCAAAGCATATCCCAATGGATTTATAGTCTAAAGTTTAACTATCAAACAATTGACAGTTTATACCCGTTTATTTAATTAATCTCTTTAAGTCACCAAATTAATTCCAATTAATCTATGACTTATATTAATCAAATAACCATATATACTCTCTCTTAACAAATCATCCATCAAGTTGCTATGGTGAAGGCAACCCAAAAGGACCATTCACAACCGGATCAAATACTTGCCTATTATAGTTGCAGCCTTAGACACTATTCCAACAGTCTCCCACTTGGATAAGTCTAGTAACTATACAAGTACAATTCGGTTTGCAATCTTAGCTCTCAAAGACGCTGTCAACTCTGATCTAATCAATCTTGTCCTTTAGATAAGGGATCGTACAGTCCTCTGTTAGATATCATGCTGACAATCCTATGGAATGGTTAGTCAAGCATTTGATTTCTCGATCTCCGATTTATTTGACATAGAACTTAATCAAACACATCAATTCAGTTCTGACCGGGCCCGGCACATAAGTCAAATCAAATCATCGAGCGGCCGAGATATCACTTTTACCTTCTTAGATAAAAGTTACAGATAAACTTCGACTTATATGCATTTACTTATTCATTAACCAACTATACACAACAATGCATTTTATAACACCGAGTTACTGATGCGTTTTCGCATTATCAATGTACAATCAATTAACAAATAATAAACCATATATCTAGGTTTTACACTATATGATATTATCGTCTTGCGATCACCTTTTATATCGTATTCCATAAGGTGATTCCAGCAAGCGCGGGTTTATTCCAATGCTCAAAACCAGTTCATAAGCACTCATGAACGTTGCAGCAACCCTTGCTATGTCTAACACCATTTAGACATTCTACACACCAATTCATGACAATCTTCATTCATATCTACTCCCAACATATGAACGATTGTGGACCATTTGAATAATTCGATTATTCCTAATAAACTCAATTATTCTGGAAGTCAAAACATGCTAAGTGAAACAATAGTTAAACAATTAACATGTGATAGTAACTTTACTCATAAATAAAACTCCTTTATTTAATCATCAAATGTTAATTACATTTATCTATTATACGTTTCTAACACTATCTAATCTATACTAATATCATCCTTCAGCCCAATACTCCTAGCATGCTGCAAGTGCTTAACCCTACTCAGTCCCTTCGTAAGCGGATCTGCTGGGTTATCTTCTGATGATATCCTCTTCACTACGAGTTGTCCTTCTTCTACACGATGTCTAATGAAGTGATATTTTCTATCGATATGTCGAGATCTACCATGATCCCTCAGTTCCTTGGTCAAGGCAACCGCACCTTCGTTATCACAGAAAATCTCCATGGGCTCCTTTATGGCCGGCACAACTCCAAGATCACCAATGAAGTTCTTTAGCCATATTGCCTCCTTCGATGCTTCGCTCGCTGCAATGTAATCTGATTCGCACGTTGAATCAGCTACGATTTCCTGCTTGGAACTTTTCCATGTCACTGCTCCTCCATTTAGGGTAAAGACCCAGCCCGACTGCGAACGGTAGTTGTCCCTGTCGGTCTGAAAGCTGGCATCACTATACCCTCGCACCTTCAAGTCATCACTCCCTCCAAGGACTAAGAACCATTCTTTCGTCCTCCGAAGGTACTTAAGGATGTTTTTCACCACAATCCAATGTGCTTTGCCAGGGTTCCCTTGATATCTGCTAACCATGCTCAAAGAGAAGGCTACATCAGGACGAGTACAAGTCATAGCGTACATGATTGAGCCAACTGCGGAAGCGTATGGTACTCGGCTCATTTCTGCTATCTCAGCTTCGGTACTTGGACTTTGAGTCTTACTCAACTTGGAATTTCCTTGTATCGGTAATTCTCCCTTCTTTGAGTTTTCCATACTAAAACGTTTTAGTACCTTTTCTAAGTAAGTATTCTGACTAAGTCCAATTAGTCTCTTACTTCTTTCTCTTACTATCCTTATTCCCAAAATGTAAGAAGCCTCTCCGAGGTCCTTCATAACGAAACACTTCCCGAGCCAGGACTTAACTTCCTGCAGAGTCGGTATGTCGTTCCCTATGAGTAATATGTCATCGACATATAGAACGAGAAAGCTTACTATACTCCCACTGGCTTTGACATATACACAAGATTCGTCTTCGCTTCGTACAAATCCAAACTCTTTGACTTTCTCATCGAAGCAAAGATTCCATCTACGAGACGCTTGCTTAAGTCCATAAATGGACTTCTCAAGCTTACACACTCTATTCGGATGCTTCAGATCCACAAACCCCTCTGGCTGAGCCATGTAAACATCCTCAGCCAACTTTCCGTTAAGGAAAGCGGTCTTGACATCCATTTGCCAAATCTCATAATCATGAAATGCGGCAATTGCTAGCATCACTCTAATAGATTTAATCTTCGCAACTGGTGAGAAGGTCTCATCATAGTCAACTCCGGGAGTTTGAGTAAAGCCCTTCGTGACCAATCGCGCCTTATATGTGTGTACATTCCCATCCACATCGGTCTTCTTTTTGAAGATCCATTTGCACCCAACGGTCTTACGTTCGGGCACATAATCAACCAAATTCCAAACTTGGTTATCGTACATGGATTGGATCTCGCTATCCATTGCCTCTTTCCATTTCGCAGACTCCGGGCCTGCCATGGCTTCCTTATAGCTATTAGGTTCATCAAGATTTACTAGTGTACCATCACTAATATACGTGTCCCCTTCGGTAGTAATATGAAAACCATAAAACTGGGGTTGAACTCTAACTCTATCGGAACGTCTGAGAGGTAAGGATTCGTCAATCGGTTCAACCGGAGTTTCCTCCTCAGGTTGAATGCCAGCGGTAGAGGTTCCTTCATCTATCGACTCTTGAATCTTTTCAAGTTTGATTTGCCTCCCACTGTCTCCTTGGCTTATGAGTTCTCGCTCTCGGAAAACTCCTCTCCTCGCAACAAAGACAACATTGTCTTTCGGTCTATAGAAGAGATATCCAAAGGATGTTTGCGGGTAGCCGATGAAAATACATCGCTCACATCGAGGTTCAAGCTTTTCGTGAGTATCTCGTCTTACGAAAACATCGCAACCCCAAACCTTGATATGTACCAACGAGGGAGCTTTCCCTGTCCACATCTCGTGAGGTGTTTTGGCAACCTTCTTAGTAGGGACTCGGTTAAGGATATGGGCGGCAGTCTCTAAGGCATACCCCCAAAAGAAGATAGGTAGTGAAGCACGACTCATCATAGAGCAAACCATATCCAATAAGGTTCGATTACGCCTTTCTGCCACACCATTCAACTGCGGTGTCCTAGGAGGCGTCAATTGCGAAACTATTCCACACTCCTTGAGATAATCGTGGAATTCAAGACTTAGGTAATCTCCTCCTCGATCGGATCGAAGCATCTTGATTTTCCTGCCCAATTGATTCTCCACTTCATTCTTGAACTCTTTGAACTTTTCAAAGGTGTCTGACTTTTGCTTGATTAAGTAGATATACCCATATCTACTATAGTCATCAGTAAAAGTCACATAGAAGCAGTTCCCATCCTTCATGGTTGATCTCAAGGGTCCACATACATCGGTATGTATTAGGTCCAATAGCCCCTCACCCCTTTCACAAGTACTCGTGAAGGGTGACTTAGTCATCTTTCCAAGTAAACAAGACTCGCATGTGTCATCTTCCCTAAGGTCGAATGACTCCAACACTCCATCCTTTTGGAGTTGTGCTATGCGTTTCTTGTTGACATGTCCAAGACGACAATGCCACAAGGATGCTTTATCCATACTAGTGGAAGAATCAATATTAAAAACATCATTTCCTGAGTTATCAACAATCATAACAGTTTCATATATTCCATTACATGGTATAGCTTCAAAGTAAAAGACACCATTTAGATAAGCCAAAATAGAACCATTCTCATTATTAAAAGAAAATCTAAATCCTTGTCTATATAAACCATGAAATGAAATGATGTTTCTAGCCATTTCTGGCGAATAGCAACAATTGTTCAAATCTAAAACCAAACTATTCCTAAGCACTAAAGAATACACTCCAATCTTGGTCACAGGCGACGATCTTCTGTTCCCCATGATTAGATTGATCCTTCCTTGCTCTACATCCCTACTTCTTCTTAGTCCCTGCACATTAGAACAAATGTGATAACCACAACCAGTATCAAGAACCCAAGAAATAGCATGATTAGAATCATTAGATTTGATTGTGTATATACCTGCGAAAGATGGCTTGATCTTTCCTTCTTTGATCGCTTGCAGGTAATCTGGGCAGCTTCTCTTCCAATGTCCTATCTTGTGGTAGTGGTGGCACTCTGCCTCCTTTGGGTTGGAGCAGGGCTTAGCGGGATCAACTTTGGTCCCACTAGAAGAGGCACCATCTCGGGCTTTCACCTTGCGATAGTTATTCGATGAAGCTTTCCTCTTCTTTCCCTTCCCTTGACCAATAGCCAAGACAGGAGCAGCGGACGGATTGGGATTAGGTGCAACAGACTTGTCCTTGAAGTTGCTCTCAGCGACCCTCAAGAGACCTTGGAGTTTGCTTAGGGTGACCTCTTCTTTGTTCATGTGGTAGGTCATCCTAAATTGGTTGTACATCGGAGGCAAAGAGTGAAGCACCATATCGATCGCCAAGTGTTCACCGAAGTCAACATTTAACTTGCGAAGGCGGTCGACATACCTTTGCATCTTTTGCAGGTGCACGGTAAGAGATTCTCCATGACCCATCTTAGCGGAGATCATGTTAGTGAAAATCTCATAACGCTCTTGTCTCGCGTTTTGGTGGTATCTCTCGAACAAGTCTTGATGCATCTCGTATGGATACATGTCCTCGTAGGACTTTTGGAATTCGGAGTTCATGGTGGCGATCATGATGCAATGTACCTTCGTTGCATCTCGTTCATGAGTTTCAAAGGCGGTGATTTCTTCGGGAGTAGCAACTTCGGGGTTGATTTTCTCGAGCTTCTCATCGAGGACATACTCTTTATCCTCATAGCGAGCAATGGTGCGAATGTATCTTATCCATTCGCTAAAGTTCGTTCCATCGAAGGTGACCTTTTAGCAAAGGCTCATCAACGTGAAAGAACTAGCAGCAGTGTTGTTTGCGTTCGACATCTTCAATTAGAAAAGGACAAAGATAGATTAGAATAATAATCTCTAATTATCACCCAATAAGAAAATTAGGGCTAGGATCCAACAATAACATTTACATACTAGAAAAGGGATGCCGTAATCTAACATGCAAATAAATTGAAGGTAAGTGAATGACGATTCACTAATTCTCCATTACAAAACTTAAACTATTAGTCCTAAGTGTTTTTTGGAGAATTCCTAGGTTCGGATGAGATTCATTGAAACTATTCAATGGCATGTTTAAATCTCGATATGCCCCTCTCGTTTGTAACTGGGATGCCGAGGATCACAAAGCAGGTGTGAATTACCATGCAAATTCACATGGTGCCTTCATTGTAACGATCACCTATTCGATGTGCCGGTAAACCACACACGCTCCATCGAACTATGATAAACAATGAATCACCCTTTGCCACCTTCGCTTAGAACCAATTAGTGTGCCGGTAAACCACACACGCTCCACTAACTTCTTAGCAAGGTGCAAAGTGTAATTTCATGGGATTGCATCAATTCACTTTTCCTAAAGTAACTAAGATTGGGAAAATTTTAAAACGTGTAGTTACTTTGTATTTCTTATTATACTTTTAATGAGAAGATGAGGTTGCCCTATCCTACCCGTTCGGCTAACGACCCTCCACCAATCAAGCAAGCGGTGGGTGTGAGTGTACACCCATTAAGCGCCATTTTATAGGCCGCAACCTTATACCCACCTTATAGATCGGCTTCGTGAATGAGGCCTACTAACGGTAAGACTAGCATTTAGTTATACATATATATATTATTCTAGTAATATCATATTAGTATAGGGTTGTATTTTAAAACTTTTTTAAAATCTAGGGTTTGAAATTTAAGTTGTCTAAATTAAAACTTTTAATCACAAATATAAATTTCAAAACTTTAGGGTAGGTTTTAAATATTTAAAACATGGAGGATCAAATAACAAATAATTCCAATTAACAATTAATATCCTAATTATCTTTATTTGATTTATCCAAGATTTCTTTTAAGATAATTATCAAAATAATTAATCATTTATCACATAAGGAAATTAAATATTTTATTAGATGATAAATATCTTTAATTAGATCAAGATAATAGTCATATATATCAAAAAATCGGATTAGGGTTGATCTAATATGATTAAGGTAAGTTTCCATAAGATAAACATGAAAAAATCCTGGTTTTGCCTAATCCAGACGCTCGGACTCGCCGAGTACAGGCCTACTCGCCGAGTCCACTTTGGAACTCGCCGAGTACATGACTCATAAACCCAAAATCGAATTTTGCAGGTTTGTTTCAGTTAATCAAGCAACAATTTAAAGAAAACCAAGCTAGGCTCTGATACCACTGATGAGTTTTAGCCATAAGAACTTTCCTATGTGCGCATGCAAAACCCTAATGCTTGGATCTAGGCTTTCTAATTAAACATGCTTTGAATCCAAGACTTCTAATGGCTAATTAGGTTAAATAACAACATTGAAACAGATCTAGAATCATACCTTTGAGTTCCTTGTTGATCTTGTTGTCTTGGAGCTTTTAGAGTCACAAATGTCACTCCTCTAATGGCTTACAAACACCAATAGCAAGCAAGATGATTTAGAAGAGAGGAGAGGGGAGGAATTCGGCCAGAGTATCTCTACTTTAGATGGTGTGTTGAATTCCCTCACCCCTAGGGTCTATTTATACTTGTAGACTCCTTAAGGGTTACAACCTAAACCCTAATTGGATAATCTTCTCCTAAAGCTATCCAAATCCATTCCACAGATAAGCCTTTGTACGATTTTAGCTATTCTATATCTCATAGAATTCGTCCAAAGCATATCCCAATGGATTTATAGTCTAAAGTTTAACTATCAAACAATTGACAGTTTATACCCCTTTATTTAATTAATCTCTTTAAGCCACCAAATTAATTCCAATTAATCTATGACTTATATTAATCAAATAACCATATATTATTCCTTATAATATTTACTCTCTCTTAACAAATCATCCATCAAGTTGCTATGGTGAAGGCAACCCAAAAGGACCATTCACAACCGGATCAAATACTTGCCTATTATAGTTGCAGCCTTAGACACTATTCCAACAATTAGCTCCAAGACAAACTCACTACCAAATCATTAACCCTTAGAAATGGTTACCATTTGACATCAATTTTTTTGACATTATTAGATAAATTTAAAATATAATTCAAATAAAAACACACATTAAATTAAAACACATAACATTAATTTTAAAACGCACAAATTTAAATCCTAAAATATTTTAAAAAACATTTAAAAAACCCTAAATTACTCATTTATCCTAAATTACTTAAAAAAACATAAAACATACTAATTAAAACATAAACATTAGAACCTACTTTCCATATTTATCGCGGACTTGTTATTGGATTTTGAGAAATGTCGTGAGATTTTCCGAGTCGAGATTTGGTTAAGGCTTTGTGTTTGTGATTTGAAGATTGGTAAGAGCGATTTCTTGGTGACGAGCTTCCTCCGTTGATTGGTATTTTTTCTAGAAAACTTAGAGTTTTATTTATAGATTCCACAAGCCCGTCGTCGCTAGTTGCGGTTGCTTTTCCGCTTGAAGACGCCGCTCTTTTTGCTTTGTCCCTTCTCGACGGTCGACGGAGCTGGACTTCCGGTGGATCCTTTGCATCGGCAACATCGAAGTCATCATTGAGGTCTAGCCCAAAACCTGCGTCTGAATCAAAAGTTATTGGTCTTTTGTTGGAGCCGGTGGTTGAGTCCGAATGCAACGTCTCCGGATTAAGGACTCATTTTGGACCGTTTTCCGGCGGATCCTTTGCATCGGCAACATCGAAGTCATCATTGAGGTCTAGCCCAAAACCTGCGTCCGAATCAAAAGTTCTTGGTCTTTTGTTGGAGCCGGTGGTTGAGTCCGAATGCAACGTCTTCGGATTAAGGACTCATTTTGGACCGTTACGGCAAACATGGTTCCAAAAACTATCTCCGGATTGCATGTTGCCACTTCTCGGATCATACGATATGAAAATCAAAGTTTTCACTAAAGCTTCTTCCTCTTCTTCGTTCCAAGCCACTGCTTTCTTTTTCCCTTTTGCTTTTGGTCGCCTTCTTTGAGACAATTGTGGTGTTTCTTGTACCCGTTCATCATTGTTGTCGAGGTTCACAGTTTGGGATTGAGATAATGAGACTTGAGATGATTGTGTTTGGAATTGTTGAGAAGTTTGTTGTTGAAAAGCATGGAATTGGGGTTGAATTAGGGTTGAATGAATTGTTGTTGTGGTGGTTGTTGTTGGAAAAATTATGAGTTAGGTTAGTGAGTAAGGGTTGTTGTTGGATTTGAGAGTTCAACGATTGCTTGTATGTTTGATAATCATTTGGAATGTTTGGGGTGTTTAGAGTGTTTCGAGTGGGTGGAGTATTTTGGTTTGGGTCAATTTTTTGAAGAAAAAATATAGAAAGTAGGAGAATTTTTTTGTTTTAAAAGTGTAAAATGAAGATAAAGTGTGTAGTATACATAGATAAAAGATGTGGATGTTATATAAATTTAAAATTTTAATATTTTTTTAAAGTCGATAAACGGTCAAAAAAGGACCGTTGATTTTTCTTTCCTCACACCATTTGTTGTCTTCGTCCATGGATGGGGCTACGCCACAAGCCACCTACGCACACTTGGGGCGGTGTTCACGCATATGTTGGCTTGATAACTCAGCTCCTACGTGTGGTTTAGTCCTCCATACCACTAAGCCTAAGACTTACAAGCCTTTGATGCAAAATGAGGTGCACACATTTCTCAGTCGACCTGTAGATACCCTTCGCCCCAAATATACTATATTCTCATTCTCCAACGTATCAGTTGCTTCTCCAATGTTACCGTCCCTTCGTTATCCTTATGTTTAAAAGAAACAATGTTACCGTCCCTTCGTTATCCTTATGTTTAAAAGAAACAAGGATAGAAATGTAGGTTTTGAGTAAGAGGCTGCATTTTTTTGTGTCTTTATGATTGTTTGTGTGTATTTGTTTATTCTACATATATTTGTTTTTAAATGTTGAAGGTTTGACGTTAATTACGTTAGCAGAATGACTCAAGTTTCCTGTTTGGCTTTTTCTTATTTTCTAACTTAAGAATTTGTTGAGCCTTTGTTTCAATTCCTACTTAATAGCATACTTTAAATTACCTTAGCTTAGCGACTCAAGTCTTAAGTCTTTTTTATAGTCGGAGTTAATGGCACACTTTCTCCTTGTGCTTTATAGTTTATACCAAAACCTCTTGCGTTATATCACTAATGAAACTTGATAGGTTATCTTATAAACTGTGTTTTGGTTTGATGATTTAGTTTCTTTTATATATTAAATAATTAAATGGAAATTACATTGTACACCGGCCGTAAGGAAGCATAGGAGTTTTCAAACGATAATCAATACACTGATCTACATGTTTAATTAAGGTAATTTTCCCCATTTACTATTTCTTTTCAAAATTGTCAACCAGTAAAATTGTTATAGTGGAGCCTCTATAATTTAATACTTGATAAATTAATAATTTTGATTAAATTAATAATTTATCCAGTTCCAACATCAGTACAAAATTAGACCCGAATCGATAAAATAATAAAATAATATATATATTTTTTAAATCTCAATATAAATATATTAGTTCCAGCGAAACTGTAAATTCATAATTACTAAAATATTCCAAAATTCTAGAATTGTCTAGTAAAAAATGAATTTGTAGGCACTTGTTTTTTTGCGAACCTCAAATCTATATTGAGTTGATCTTTAAATTTCCGAATTGCACTTAAGAGTTGAAGCACTCTATTCTCGTATTGCAACAAAAGTTGTGAAGAGTTGTTACCACTTGCAATGCTTCTTTCCGAGTGACCGGTTCTAAAGGTACTAAATTATCATCAACTTCATCATCAATCGAATTTTTAACGGCATCTGTGATAATTTCTTTAATGCTTTGAACCTCCTACCATTCATCATTTTCACCTGGATAATCCAACAACTCATTCACATCCATTTGTGTCGATAATGCATTCTCGTAATCAAGTTCTCATGCTCACGAATGTCTTCTCCATCATTTACATCATTTAAATCATTTGAGCCGGTTGGATTAACCGAACAAATTTTACAGTGTCGAAAGCAATTTGTTAAGGATTCTTATTTCACATTTCTCCAAGCCGAGACGGTTAAGTTGATGACATCTAAAATATTAATCTTTTCTGGGAAATAAATGTCCAATTCATAACCTTCCAAAAGTGATCGGACATGGAGATTTTAAAGATAGATGCATTAATCTGAGAGTTGCTTATAAATGTATGCCAACTATTTAAATTAATAATGTATTAATTTATTATATCTTGCTAAATTAATAAAATATCACAATCCCACTATTATTAGTTTATAGAGGTTTTACTGTATTAGGGCTAATTAAAGAATCATTAATCTACTTTCATTTACAAGTTTTTCTGAACATCATTTTAATTTTTTTATAATTTATATTATGTTACTTTGGAAAATTTAGCAAAATAGAAGAGAAGAAAAGGTGGTTGGAAAAGATACATGGGCTTGAATTGGACTTCATACACAAAGCATCTAGTGTTCAATCATAGAAAATGATCTTGAAGAAGGGCAAATAGTTCCTCACAAAATCAATATATTTGTTGAAATCTATATATATATATATATATATATATATATATATATATATATATATATATATATAACTTGAAAAGTGATTGGGAATTAGCATTAATGCATATATGTTTTGTTTCTTTTTTGTTGTTTTTCTGTTAAGTGGCCTGTAATTATATATGTTGTATAATGGAGACTTTTGAGAACTTGATGCTTTTGTAAAAAAAAAAAAAAAAAAAAAAAAAAAAAAAAAAGTTAAACAAAATATTTCTTAGAAAACTAAAGTTTGAAATAAAAACGGAAACGGATACAAGTGTCGTCCTTCATTTTGAAAACAGAAATGTATTACAGGATTAGTTTGAGTGATAAAAGGTTTGTAAATTAAAAATTAAAAGAAATTGGGATAACCGAAAATCCAACATGTTTCAATACATTGGAAACGGAAAATGAATATTACACTTTCAAAAAAGTAGAACTCAAAGATAAATTGTTTGGGATAATGACCCAGAAAGGTAACGAACTTTTGTTTTTGTCCATATTTAGGTAACCATGTTTTTTTCGTTTACGTTTGACCATTAAATTTGTTTGATCTATTTAAAATAGGGTAATATAACCGGTAACTACACTAATATTACCCTATTATGAACAGGTTAAACAAGTTTACTGGTCAAATGTGTACAAAAAAACATGGTTACCTAAATACGAATAAAAACAAAGTTTCTTACACGTTTTGGTAATACTGGACAAGAACCGCCTTAGGGAATGTGAGCCCTGGGATCAGGCTCCGACAGTCAAAGAACATTTAGGTTAGGCTTGGTCTAACCCAATTTAGTCCCGGTTAGTCATGGGCTACGCTGTGTTGCTCGGCCTTTAAAACACATACAACCAAGCCCCTTAATCGTATACAACCTAACCCCTAACTAGTTGGTCCTAAATTGGGTTGGCCCAAGACTTAACCATCTCCTCATACACAAGACCAGACAACCCAATTTGATTTCGCATCAATGGATCTTATGACAACTTGTACTTAACATAAAGACCCTAATATTACCAAAATAGGTAAGAAACTTTTGTTTTTGTCCATATTTAGGTAACCATGTTTTTTTCGTACACATTTGACCAGTAAACGTGTTTCGTCTGTTCATAATAGGGTAATGATACCGCTAATTACCGGTCATATTACCCTATTTTGAACAGGTCAAACAAGTTCAATGGTCAAATGTTAACGAAAAAAACATAGTTACATAAATGTGGACAAAGACCAAAGTTCGTTACCTTTCTAGGTTATTAACCAAAATTGTTTTAAGCAAAATAAAATGCATTCAAATAATAATGTGACCAAAAAAATATTAAAAACTTCTATTTTTTTATCGGTTGGATGTTTTGAATTTGAGGCAAAAACCAAAATATCGGAGTCTAATTAACAATTATTTAAAACAAATTTTGTTGGGTTCTTATGCATAATTAATTAAGAAATTAAATATGCTTCTATTTTTGTTTCTACAGATCATTCTATCCAATTAAATGGTAACATATGTAACAGTAAATGCTCATTTAATGATATTTTAGTAGACTAATGTGACACATATCATTTAGTTATTTCATAGTCTTAGTTTTTTATTACTTAGCTTTTTCTGTTCCTATTTTCTTGTCATTTAGTTATTTCCTTCCTTGTATTTAAGGCCTCTTTGGCCTCATGAATAAAGTATTCAACTCGTGTGAGCAAATATACCAATTGTTAAGATATCAATTTGGTATCAGAGTGAATTCTATCACAAAGGAGAGTAGCAATGATGAATGATGATAAGGTGAATGTACCTGTCTTTGACGGCCACTATGAACACTGGAGTGAGATGATGGAAAATTTGTTGCGTGCAAAACAAGTGTGGCATCTAATCAATCTAGGAATTAGAGAGCCAACCGTCAAAATCGCCCAAAGCTAAGCAGAGAAGAAGAAGTTGCAGGAATTATGGATGAAGGATCTACAGGTCGAACACTACTTGTATCATGCAATCGATCGAGTCACTTTTAAGCAGATCTTGGATAGAAAGACTTCAAAGTCAGCGTGGGACTCCATGAAATAAAGATTCGCTGGGAATGAAAGAGTAAAGAGGTCTATGTTGCAGAAACTTCGAAGGGATTTTGAAGTTCTCGAGATGAAGAGCAGTGAAACCATCTCTGAGTACTTTCGTAGGGTCTTGGCAATTTCAAACCAAATGAGAAGCAATAGGGAATTGGTAGTTGATGTCAAACATGTCGAAAAGATCCTCAGAACTCTAACTGACAAATACATGTATGTGGTGTCACACCCCAAACCAGAACGACGGAAACGTTCGGGGCGGAGGACGTCATGTACAGTATCATAACAATTGGATAATAGGAATTAAAGGAAACATAACCATTACATTGATAGGGTAGAGTATTTACATCTGTTCAATATATTGTTTGTATGACATCAAAATGTATAACAAAAGTGTAAAAGACGTGACTCTAAGAAGCTCCATCTTCTCAAAATCCTACGGGTGTACCTGTCTTATCATTTCCGTGAGAATACAAGTGATTTTAAAAGTGTATCAACATTTAAGTTGGTGAGTTCATAATTATGTTTTAGTGCTGGAAAACTGGTCTTTGTACTTTGAAAATACTTAGTGTGTTTCTCAAGAAAATCCAATATTTCTTATAGTGATTGTAATATAATCTTGTTTGTTCTCAACATTTGTATATTGTATTAGTATACTTTGTCTTAGAAAACAGTGTATTGTATATGTATTTGTACGAAAATCCCTTGTATCTATACCTAGATACCGCCAGTTGTAGTGAAAGTAGTGTACTGTAATAGTGTCTGTATAAAAACCTTATTATGAAAACTTGGTATTTACCAATTGTAGAGTAAGGTAATGTACCACAATAATGTTCGTATGAAAACCTTGTATGAATGTCTGGTTACTACAGCTGTAGTGTAAGTAGTGACTTGTAGCCTTATTAATTAAAATAAAGCCATTGAAGTAGAGTTAATCTCGTAAACATACTTGTTAGTTATATTGTTGTGAGTTTCATATAACCATGTTGATATGACCTAGTGACCTCTAAGATGTTCTTTAGGCGTCCGATAATTATGACATTTGTCACCACAGGTCTGCCGACCTAGCTATTGCAAGAAACTTTGGTGTGGGATTGCCAGTCCCGTATAGATCTATACACAAATCTCACGCTCTCCCTCTGGGAGACTCTGGTTATAATGTGTAGGATTTAGTTCCGTACCCTAAAGGATACTAGTGAAGTAGTGCCTCACAACCGTGTATCAGCTAGTTTACGTGTAGTGTTGTAGTGTCGTGGTGTTTTCTTGTATTAGAAATTAGTAAGTATTGTCTCGTATTAAAGTATGTTGTAGTGTAAAATAATTATACTTAAATAATTATTTTATTATAGTGTATATGTATCAATGTAATAGACTAGTGATTCTCAAATTATACCTATTATAGTTTGATTGTGCATTCTTTTTTCGTGTATCGTAGTTAGTAAAATAACGTAACAAATCCCAACTATATGGACTATAGTTTAAATGTATGTTTCGTAATGAAATAAAAACATCTGCAATTTAATTGTATAAGTAATTACCCTTATGCTCGACATATTACAAAATGGTTAAAATATATAATATATTTTTAGGAAGTGTAGCGAAGGCTCGTTTTGAAACAATTGCAAAGATTTTTAAAATATTTAAAAATATTTGTATAACACAATTGTTATTGCGTTTTACTTGTATCCCCCCCCCTCCCCAAATATATATATATATATATATATATATATATATATATATATATATATATATATATATATATATTAAAAACGCTAAAAAAATGTAGGGCTATGAACTCAACTTGAATGTACGTTGGCATCGGAATCTAACGAGTTGTAGAAAACAATCACCGAGTAAGCGTACGTGCTAATAACGTTACCCTAAAATAATTGTATCCGTTGTTGTATTTAAATTAATAACAAATTAACTTAAATAGTGTGTTAAAGAGTTAATTAAGTAAGTAAGAATTACTTACAAAAATTAATTGGAATACTTTGAAATGTTGAAGTGTAAATTCGGTGGGGAAATGGGTTTTTGGTGGGGGATGGGGGTGTTTTCGGTGAGATGATAGTAATAGTGTGTGTTCTTGGTGGGTAACTTGAAGATATGAAGAATATATGAATATTTGAAGGTGGGTTTGATGAATTCGGTTGAAGATTTGAAGATAGGATGTAGATTTGGGTAAAGATCTTGTGAGTTTTGAGAGAAATTTTGGCAAGAGTTCGGTGTCAAAAGTGAGAAATGAATTGGGAAATCGACTAAACACACACACACACACACACACATATATATATATATATGTATATATATATATAAGGGGTGTTCGGCCTTATTGGGCCTCAATTGGAGTGTTTTTAGTCCTTTACGACCGAATTCCCACATGAAATTAGGTCCTAAAGTCAATAAAATTATGAGTGTTCAGTTTCTAGTCAATGTAGAATGGAGAATTCGGTCCAATCCTTACAAATGGGGTGTGAATTCGGTTTCTTGGTCAAGGAGAAAACAAAATTCATTCAAGCCTTATATCTTAAAGGGAATTCGGTTTTGGTTTTGGAAATTTGATTCCTAAAACCGAATTCTATATACATATATTAATATATTATAATTTCATTTAAATATAGGCTTACATATACTTCCAAAGACATGATTTTTCTCCATAATTTACACTAAGTATTAGGTTCTAGAGTGAAGGATCTCAATCCTTGTTTAAACTAGTGTAATCTTTGAGTGAACTAGTGTGAATTTCATTGACTTTTATTGACTCAAAACATCGGGTTGTTACATTATCCCCCCGTTAGAGGGAATTTCGTCTCGGAATTCTTTCTATAGTGAATACATAATGGATTAGGGAAGAGATGCGAGTACTTTTGTTGCATCTGGTCTTCTTGCTCCCATGTGAAATCAGGTCCCTGCTTAGCATTCCAGCGAACATTCATTATCGGTATGCGACTTTGTTTCGTTCGTTTGACTTCCCTATCCATGATTTCTACTGGTTCTTCCACGAAGTTGAGACCCTCATTTATCTTGATTTCATCAAGTGGAATCACAAAAGTCTCTTCAAATAGACACTTCTTTAGATTTGACTTGTGGAAGACGGTATGTATGTTGTTAAGTTCCTGTGGCAAACGAAGTTTGTATGCTATAGGGCCGATCCTAGCGAGGATCTCGAATCGGCCAATGTACCTCAGATTTAGCTATCCACGCTTTCTGAAGCGTATCATGCCTTTCCAGGGTGAGACCTTCAACATAACACGATCACCAACCTGGAATTCCAAAGGTTTTCGTCTTGTGTCTGCGTAGCTCTTTTGCCTATCTCTTGAAGCTTTCAACCGTTCTCAGATTTGTACTATCTTTTCCAAGGTTTCTCGAATGATTTATGGGCCAGTGAGAGTGCTATCAGGGACTTTCCCTTTAGCTAGCTATGTGTCACCCACCTCATCTCAGCACATAGGGTATCTGCACTTACGGCCATAGATGGCTTCGAATGGAGTAGCCTTGACACTAGTGTGATAGTTGTTGTTATAAGAAAATTCGACTGATGGAAAATGGGTGTCCTATGCCTTACCAAAGTCAATCAAACAAGATCTTAGCATGTCTTCTAGCGTTTGAATGGTTCTCTCACTTTGCCTGTCAGTTTGAGGATGATACGTTGTGCCCATGTCTAGCTTAGTTCCAAGAGCCTTTTGTAGGGACTACCAGAATCATGAGGTGAATCTACTATCTCTGTCTAAGATAATAGATATAGGCACACCGTGCATTCATACTACCTCTTGGATATAAGTTCCGGTTAGCTTCTCCAATTTATTTGTCTCTTTGATTGGCAGGAAGTGGGTGGACTTAGTCAATCTCTCAACGATTACCCAAATAATGTCATGACCACCCAACATCTTGGGCAACTTGGTAATGAAATCCATTATGATCCGTTCCCACTTCCACTAAGGTATCTTTGGCTGCTGGAGTAAACCTAAGGGCTTTTGATATACTACCTCGACCTTGGTGCAAGTTAGGCACTTGCCTACGTAGGTAGCAATCTTTGTTTTCATGTTTGGCCACCAATAGAGTTTCTTTAGATCTAGATACATCTTATCAGAACCTGGGTGGACGGAGTATTGAGTTTTGTGGGCTTCATCCATGACAACCTCTCGCTCACCACCGAATTTTGGGGTCCAGATCTGGTTCATGAAATAACGAACTCTATCTCCCTTGATCTCAAAGTTCTTCTCCATTCCTCACAAGGCTTCACCTGCCACATTTTCTGGTTTAAAGGCTTCGTGCTAAGCCTCTTTGATTTGGGTGGACATGTGGGAATGGATTGTCATGCGACGACTTGAGTATTCCTTCCAGCTAAGGGCATCAACTACTACATTGGATTTACCCGGATGATAGTGAATTTCGCACTCGTAATCATTGAGTAGCTCTACCCATCGTCGTTGCCTCATGTTGAGCTCCTTCTGATCAAAGATGTGTTGAAGGCTTTTATGGTCGGTGAAGTTAGTGCACATGGTACCATAAAGGTAATGTCTCCATATTTTGAGGGCAAAGACCACTACTACCAATTCAAGATCGTGAGTTTTATAGTTGACTTCATGTGCTTTAAGTTGTCGCAAGGCATAAGCAATAACTTTTCCCCACTGCATAAGCACACAACCTAGAGCCTGATTGGATGCATCGCAATATACAAAAAAGTCCTCTGTCCCTTATGGAAGAGACGGTATGTGTGCGCTGCACAGGGCTCGTTTTAGTTTCTGGAATGCAATGTCTTGCTTCTCTCCCCACCTAAAAGTCACACCCTTCTGAGTCAGGGTGGTAAGAAGCTTAGCAATTCTGGAGAAGTTTTGTATAAACCTGCGATAGTAGCCATCAAGGCCCAAGAATTGACGTATTTCTATGGGTGTTCTCAGTGATGAGAAATTCTCGGTTGCCTTTATTTTGGATGAGTCCACATGTATGCCTTCTTCGCTAACCACGTGACCCAAGAAAGTTACCTTCCTAATCCAACACTCGCACTTAGAGAATTTCACGTAAAGGTTTTCCGCCCTCAGTGTCTCTAGAACTTGTCCTAAGTGCTGACTGTGTTCTTCCTCGCTTCGTGAATAGATAAATATGTCATCTATGAATACTATCATTAACTTGTCTAGGAAGGGGCGACACACCCAATTCATTAATTCCATAAATACAGCAGGTGCGTTGGTTAGACCAAAGGGAATCACTACAAACTTGTAGTGACCATATCGAGTTCGGAAAGCTATCTTAGGAACATCACTCTCCTGGACTCGTAGTTGATGGTACCCTGATCGTAGGTCTATTTTTGAAAAGTATCTAGCTCCTTGAAGTTGGTCGAAGAGGTCGTCTATTCTGGGTAGTGGGTAGCGATTCTTGATAGTGAGTTTTTTAAGCTCACGGTAGTCTATGCACATCCAGAAAGATCCATCCTTCTTCTTTACGAACAAGACCGATGCTCCCCAGGGTGAGAAGCTTGGTCTAATGAATCCCTTGCTGAGCAGTTCTTTCAGCTGGCTGGATAATTCCTGCATTTCTGTCAGTGCTAGACGATAGGGGGATTTGGACATGGGGGTAGCTCCAGATATCAAGTCGATTCAGAACTTGACTTAGCGTTTGGAAGGAACTCCTGGAAGATCCTCGGGGAAGATATCAGGGAAGTTACAGACTTTGGGGATGCTCTCGAGGTCTTTAACTTCTTGCTTTTTGTTAACTATATGAGCTAGGAATGCATGACACTCCTTTCGTAGGTATTTTTGAGCTTTGATGCATCAAATGATGCAAAGGTTTGTGCTGAGTTTGTTGTCATAGATAGCGAGAGCTTCACCATTTGGCATATTTAGGTGAATGGCTTTTTCGTAGCAAAGAATATCTGCGTGATTTGGACTTAGACAATCCATGCCGATGACGACATCGAAGCTCTTTATGGAAATCAGCATAAGATCAATGGGAAAAGAATAGTCGTTTAGAGTGAGGGTGCATCCTATTAATAAGTCGTTAGTGCTCTCTTTCTTTCCGTTAGCCATCTTGATAGTGAGCGTTTCGTTTAGTGGTTAGGATTTGTGTTTGAGTAAATTTTTGAATTTGTGACTAACAAAACTCCTCTCTGCACCACTATCAAAGAGAATGCATGCATAAGAGTTTTCAAGGAGGAACGTACCTGTGACAATGGTGGGGTCTGCAACTGCTTCCTCCTGACCCATGGCTAGAACTTTACCCATGTTTCCGTCATCTCTTTCCTTGGGGCAATTCTACTTGTAGTGCCCAGTTTCACCGCACCTATAACAGGCTTGGCCAATTCCAACTCTATAGGTCTTGGCATTTGGTTGTGTAGTTGCCTTGTAGAAGCGGGTCGTATACCCCTTCTTGTTACAGTTAGTGCATTACAACTCCCAACAAGGCCCATGATAATGAAAGTTGCATTTTTCGCACTTAGGAAGAGTTCTAACGTCTCTGCTGGGAGGTACTTGAGTAGCGGGAGCAACAACAGGAATGGTAGCATCATGGACCGCCATGTTGGTTGTTTCTTAGAGGGCTCTTACGGAGATTGACCCTTGCGTTTGTTCCAGGACTTTTTCTTCCCATTGTTGTCTTTTTGTGGTTCGGGAGAGATTGCTACAGGGTTGTGGCTATCCTCGTGTTCCACTGAGGCCTGTGTCAGGTACTTTACACTGTCAAATGTGAGTGGTTTAGCAGCTAAGACATTCCCCTGAGTTGGGGTTGTCAATCCCCATATGTATCTTTCAACCTTCTTGCTTTCCGGGGTGACCAACCCTGGACACAGAAGAGTCAGGTCACTAAACCTAGCGGTATTAGCAGCAACATCGGAACCCTTCATCTTCAGATTCCAGAGCTCTTGCTCTGGTTTTTTCATCTCGCCATGTAGGCAGTATTCAGCCATCATCAACTCTTGCAGATCGTCCCAACTCATGGTATTGGCTACCGGAAGAATTAGGGATTTGACTTGGCTGTTTCACCAAGTTAGTGCTCTATCAGTGAAGGTGCATGCTACAAATTTTACTTTGCTCGTCTCGGGGCACGCATAGATCTCGAAGATTGATTCGGTTTTCTCGAACCAATGATTTAGGGCAATGACACCTCCAGTGCCATCGAAAGACTGAGGTTTAGTGTTACTGAAGTCCTTGTAGGAACACTCCCTCGGGTGTCCTTTACTATCTCCCTGGTTGGAAGGATTGGCACCACTGCCCGCCCCGCTTGTGCCACTTGCATTAATCTGTGACATTGTGGCAGCCACGGTAGCCGTAACTGCTGCTTGGAACACAGTAGGATCGTACTTAGTAGGTGGCAGTGGTGGTGCATTGTTGTTCTTTCGGTTAGACTTCTTCGGAGGCATTCTTTTCTAAACTAATTTAAGAGAAAAATGATGATAAGTCCTCTATAGCGGTCAGGAGTCAGGTGATATTGAACAATGTATATCTTATCCTGACAGTTATAGTGTTCTATCATGTGATTTTCAGTGGAAGTCAACTTAATACAAGTAAAAAATCGCTAGAAAATTTAGAGCAACACTTGTAATGAAATATGTACAATGTGTTTGGCTCAAGTATCGTAGTGCTACAAAATACTCCTATAGTATTTTAGTTTGTATGCTTTGTTTTATTGTTCCCTTTTGTATGGAGTTGGGCAAGTCTTAGACTTATTGAAACACCATTATCACTCCCAAACACATGTTGGTTGTATCTCAAATAAATATAGTTGATCATACTATATTCGTTGGATTAGGTGTCTAAGTTCATAACTATTTCTAATGTACTTGACCTGGTTGGCATGGTCCATTTGGGTTGCATGGCATTGCAACACTTGGATAGACTAAATGAGAGAAAGGACACTTAAAGATTATTAATATATTATAAGTTCTAATATATTAATAATATTATCTAAATAGTATTGATCAAATAATTAATTTGGAATTAATTAAGTGATCAAAAAGAGACTAATTAAATATATGGGGTTCATTGTGTAAATCATCCATTCTTGTATAGTGGACTAATGATCCATGGTTTATATGAATTGGGCTAAACCCATAAGGTGCTCCATCGATAGTCAATGAGAGTTATAAACCCATGGATCATGAAATTGTTGGATAAGGTGTCTAACTCTATAACTATTTATGGTGTGTACTTGACCCGGTTTGGCATGGTCCATTTGGGTTGCATGGCATCATGCACTTGGGTAGACTAAAATGAGAGAAATGACACCTATGGTTTATTAATATATTATAAGTTCTAATATATTAATGATATTATTTAATTAGTATTGATCAAGAATTAATTTAGAATTAATTTTGTGATCAAAAGGAGACTAATTAAATATATGAGTTGATTGTGTAGATCATCTATTCTTGTATAGTGGGCTAATATTACATGGTTTATCAAGTTGGGCTAAAATCCATGAGATGCCCCATGGTGTTTTTGAACCCATGGATCCAAGAAATGAAAAGCCATGTCAATTAGGGTTTACATGGTGTAACCCTAATTGTGACACTATATAAGCATCCACTAAGTGAGACAAGTGAGGGCTAGCCGATTTTCTAAGTGTGTGCATTTCTCTCTAAGTTATTCCAAGTGTATTTGGTGTTGTGTTAAGCATTTGAGGCATCACATTTGCAGTGCTAGGCTCACAAGGTTCTCAAAGGAATTCAAGCAACAAAAGGTATGGTTTTCTTACTAGATTTTTATGTTTAAAAGTTCCCCCATGCATGCTAGATAGGTTATGAACCTTAGAAAAACAAATTTGCATGTATCATAGTAAAACATAGATCCAAGGTTTCTAGGGTTGCATGTGCACCATAGGAGTGTTAGAATGCTCAAAACCCATCAGGAATATGGAAATTCATGACTATTAGGGTTTACATGGTGTAACCCTACTTGTGTCATAACTATATAAAGACCCCATGTCTAGCAAAATCTGCCACTAAAAGCAAGTGTAAGAGGTCTAGCCGAATTTTGAGTGTAAGTGTACTTCTCTCAAGGTTATTCCTAGTTTTGTGGTGTTGTGTGAGACATTTGAGGCATCACACTTAAGGTTCTAGGCTCACAAGGTTTTCAAGGAATCCAAACAACAAAGGGTATGTACTTCAACTAGCTATTATGTTTAAAAGTTCACTGCCATGCTAGTTAGGGTAATAACCTTGGAAATCAAATTTGCATGTATCTTAGTAAAACATAGATCCAAGGTTTCTATGGTTTCATGTACACCTTAGGAGTGTTAGAATGTTCAAAAACTTTTAGTGGTATCAGAGCCTATGCTTGTTTACTTGATACTTGATGCAAACTTGTTAAGAAAATTGACAAAATTGCTTTTTGCCTAAGTGAACTCGCCGAGTCCATGGGGGTACTCGACGAGTCCATTCCTATATTCAACCAACTTGCCGAGTCAGCTCTTCCACTCGATAAGCTGGCTTGTCAGAGTGCAGTTTTTCGACTTTTGCTGTTGGAAATGGACTAGAAACATTTCCCTCAAATGTCTTGGTGTTATAAAACTTGTTTTAGATGGTGTAATGTTTATGCTAATCCATTTTCATTGGCAAATATCAAAATTTCAAGTTTTGTATGGTTTATTTATAATTCTTGAAATTGTTGATATGATTATTCACGAACTTATGAGTTTAGAAGATCATAGGAATTATTTGTAACTTTCTTGTTAGTTTAATTATTGGTCTTGATGTGTTTTAATGGAATCCATAATTTGTCCTCAAGTTATGGATTACCAAAAGTCACTCTTTTAAAATCTATAATTAAACACATAGGTTACATAAAATGAAAAGTCTCTCATTTTATTAATCCATTAACTCATAAGTTATGAAAAATTAAAAGTTTTGAAAGTTACAAAACTTGCCCTCAAGTTTTGGAACATGTAAAGTCACTTTGAAAACTTTAGTTCCAAACCCTAGAATTTTAAAAGTTAACATTCAACCCGTATACTGTATAATATTATAAGTTAACAATATATATATATATATATATATATATATATATATATATATATATATATATATATATATATATATATAAGAAAAAGTTGTTTTACCGTTAGTAGGCCTCATTCATGTAGTCGGTCTATAAGGGGGGTCTAAAGTTGTTGCCTATAAAATGGAAGCTTAATAGGTGTCCACTCTCACCCACCGCTTCCTTGACTGGTGGAGGGTCGTTAGCCGAACGGGTAAGACAATGACTTTAATCCTCATTAAAAGTATGATGATTGTAAAGCAAGTAAATGTTTTTTCTAAATTCCCAATATTAGTTACTTTTGGAAAAAGTGAATAAGGTGCTAACCCATGAAATTACACTTTGCACTTTGCTTAATTCGTTAGTGGAGCGTGTGTGGTTAATCGGCACACTAACCTAGACTTAACAAGGTAGGCAAAGGGTGGCTTAAGGTTTATCATAGGTCAGTGGAGTGCGTGTGGTTAACCGGCACATTGATTGAGTGATAAACATTAAGAGTACCAATTAATTTGCATGGTTACTTCACACCTTGTATTGTGATCCTCAACATCCTAGTCACAAAACTTGAAGGGCACACTCGAGATTGAAACATGCCATTGAAACGTTTAATGAATCTCAAAGAATCTAGGAGTTTCAAAACCAATTAAAACCTAATAATTTATTTCGTTTTTCATGGTGGAAATTAGTGAATCATCATTCACCCACCTTCAAGTATTGTATAGATTGGATTACAGCATCCTTCTTCTAAGTTATAAAATATTGTGTTGGGTCCTAGCCTTACTATAACATTTGGGTGTCTACTTAAGGACTATCTTTATATCTAATCTAAACTTGTCTTTCTTTTTCAGATGTCTTCCAAAAATGTTGCTTCTAGCTCAAACCCTACCGGCTCCTTCTCTCTCATGAACTTTGTGGGAGAGTCATCTCCGATGGTTCCAACTTTATGGATTTGATCCAAAACATCAGGATGGTAACTCATTACGAGGACAAGGAATATGTCCTCGACAAGGAGCTTAAGGAACTTGATGAGTCATCTACAACTCAAGAGGAGATCGCTGAATTCTGAACTCATGAGAGAGATGCCACTAAAGTGGCATGTATCATGTTGGCCATGATGACAGTTGAGCTCCAAAAGTCCTATGAGGACTATTACCCTTTTGAGATGCACCAGGACTTGATGGACCGCTACCATCAAATTGCTCGCCAAGAGAGGTATGACATCATTTGCTCCATGATAACAACCCGAGGAGTTGGCAATTGACATATCTGAGGAGTTGGCAATTAACATCATTTTGCTGAAACTAAATGTAAACTTCCCCGAGGAGTTGGCAATTGACATCATTTTGCACTCCTTACCTTCTTGTTTTGATCAATTCCGAATGACATACCACATGAACAAGGAGGAAGTTACACTCATCAAACTTCAATGACTCTTAGAGACCGCCGAAAGTGGTCTTAAGGGTAAATCGGTTGTTACCACTCCTACTCCTACCGCGGCCCCGGTCTTGGCAATCGGGCAAGGCAAAGGGAGGAAGAGGAAGAGCCCTTCGAAGGGTACCAAGGGAAAGTCCCTTGATGGATCCTCTTCAAGTGAAACTAAGAAAGGTTGCGTCACTCCTTCTGCTAACCCTAAAGAGGCTGAATGCTTCTGTTGCCACGAAAAGTCGCACTGGAAACGAAACTTCCCAAAGTATCTACAAGATGTGAAGGATGGGAAAGTGAAACCCAAACATGTAGGTATTTACACTATATTGTTTAATAACTCACCCATTCTAATTCTTGGGTCATTGATACCGATTGTGGTATTCATATTTGTTCTGATTTGTAGGGACTAAGAAGAAGTGAGGATGTGGACCATGGGAAGATAAGCTTAATCATGGGGAATAGGAAAGCATCACCTGTTACCAAGATTGGAGTTTATACTTTGTTGCTACGTAGTGGGTTAACATTAGATTTTAATAAATGTTGTTACTCATCTGAAATGGCGAGGAATATTATTTCTTTTCATGCTTTGTACAAACAAGGGTTTACCTTTTTATTTTTGATAATGAATGTGGTGGTATTAATGCTTTCTTTAATAATGTTCTTTATTTTAAAGCATTACCTTTTGATGGCGTGTATGAAACTGTGTCGGTTGTAGATAACCTAGGAAATAATGTATTGTGTATTGATTCTTCCACTAACTTGGATAAAGCATCATTATGAATTGTTGTCTTGGACATGTAAGCAAGAAATGCATAGGTCAACTCCAAAAGGATGGAGTCTTGGGGTCATTTGACCTAAATTCGGATGATAGTTGTGAATCTTGTCTACTTGGAAAAATGACAAAATCACCCTTCACTGGTTCATATGCTAGAGGTGAAGGTTTTTTGGATTTGGTACACACGGATGTGTGTGGACCCTTCAGAACCACCACAAAGGATGCTAACCGCTTCTATGTGACTTTTATTTATGATTTTAGTAGATATGGATATGTCTACTTAATCAAGTATAACTTAAAAACCTTTGAAAAGTTCATAGAGTTTAAGCAGGAAGTGGAGAATCAATTGGGCAGGAACATTAAGATGCTTCAATCTGATCGAGGTGGTGAGTATCTTAGCACAAAGTTCCTTGAATATCGTAAGGAATATGGGATTGTCTCATAATTGACACCTCCCAGGACACCACAGCTTAATGGTGTGGCTGAGAGGTGTAATCGAACCTTGTTGGACATGGTTCGTTCCATGATGAGTCGAGGTTCGTCACCAATCTTATTTTGGGGGTATTCCTTAGAGACTGTTGCCTATATCCTTAATCTAGTCCCTACCAAAAAGGTTAGCAAAAAACCTCACGAGATGTGGACTAGAAAAGTTCCCAATCTGGACCACATCAAGATTTGGGTTGTGAGGCTTTCGTGAGGCGCAAGACTCACGATAAGCTCGAACCTCGAAGTGAGAGGATTATTTTCATTGGGTACCCACATAAATCCTTTGGTTACCTCTTCTACAGACCCAGTGATAATGTGGTCTTTGTAGAAAGGAGGGGAGTCTTTCGCGAGAGAGAGTTCATTAGCGAAGGAAACAATGGGAGGAAAATTAACCTTGAAGAAATTCAAGAGTCAAGTGGTGAAGGAACTTCAAACCCTAGCAATCAACCTAAGGATGAAACTCCTGTTGATCTATAAGTCCCAAACTATGGATCCAAATCAGTAATAAACAAGATAATAGCAATCAAATAGAGTGTTAGAAGGAGTAGAAGAAGAATCAAAGCAAGCATGCACACATTTATATCATATAAATGTCAAGTACACCCTGTCACACATACACCGTTCATCCGTGATCTGAGCAAGATGAGCATTTTTTGGTCCTGAAATGTTTAGGGCATGAATTTGATATTCCCAGCTAAATGATTGGGCCACCATTGCCAAGTTAGCAGTCTGATTGCTTGAAGACGATCCTTTGTTAACATAGGTCACCGGTACCATGGTTCGGTCAGAATTTTCTCTTCGATCTAGCTTTGGAAATTCCCTTGCAAAGTGCCCAGGCTCATGACAGTTGTAACATCGCAATTTTCCTTTATTAATCCCACTTTCTTGTCAGAATTTACACTCTAATTGTTCTTTACTGTTTTCTTGGAGAACTGCTTTTCCCTAAAAACCGTCATGGCCATTTGCCATGTAATGTCCATCTCTTCCACATCCTCAGGATGGATCTTGTCAAGGTCAGCAAATGAGAGTTGTGGGCAGAGTTCTCCGGCCACAAAATTGTTGTAGCAGTTTACTAAACCAGTGGCGAGAGCCAGATTGTCTTCCTTTTCGTTTGAAGATGAAGCTTGAGTACTGATTCCATGAGATTAAACTAAAGCAGCTGTGGATAAACCAACACTAGAACCAACATGATGAGTTAAGGTTTGAGATTGAGGGACTTGATTTTGTTGCATTTGAGGTATTGCGTATGATATGGGTTGATGAGTTACATAGGGTTGAACTTGAGGACCATGGGCTTGAAGAGCTTGATGAGTAGTGAAGCTTGAGAAAGTCGTGTTGTTGTTTTTTTGAATTCAAAGATTAGCTGTGGAGTATAAGTTGACATGGTTGATCTCTCTTTGTTTGTCATCCAGATCACACGCCTTGATGAATGCCATTGTTTCGGCCAAACTCAACCGGTTCAAGTCTTTAGTCTTTTTAATCACTGAGACATTCATATCCTAGGATTTTGGTAGAGAGTTTAGCAGCTTTTTGTTGATATCCGATCTTGTAACCATTACACTGACAAAGCTCATTTCTGTGGTGAGTGTGATAAACCTTTGCAATTGATTTTCCATTGTTTCTCCCAAGACATAGTTAAACATATTGAATTTCTATCGCAGCATGTCTTAGCGACTTTGTTTCATGTCTTCGTTTCCTTCATAGACTTCTATCAGTGCTTCCCACAGAGCCTTTGCTGATGTATTCTCACAAAATCCTTAGGTAATCTCCGGAGATAAAGCCATGGTAAGTGTAGCAAGTGCCTTTTCTTGTTCCTCGACTCTTTCAAAATCGTCATCAGTGTAGTTTTCAACTTGTTTGTCTGCTACAATGCCATATTCTAGAGTTGTTCTTATACGAATCGAACCTCTCAAAATACTTCTCCAAATTTTGAAATCCTTCATCTTGATATATTTTTCAATACGATATTTCCATTCAGGAAATCCTTCTGCTGATAGCAATCGGGGAATTCAAGTAGTGGTCCCCATAATTGCATCCAATTCTTGATGAACAATCATGCTTTGAAATTCCGTTTTTAAAGATTTGAATGAGTGTAACCGCACACATTACAACCGCACACTACAACAGCACACTCTAACCGCACACACTGACTGCACACTACAACCGCACACACTTCCTGGACACTCCAACCGCACACACTGGCCGCACACCTAACCGCACACCTTCAAACTACTTCAACCGCACACCTTCAAACTTCAACCGCACATCTTCAAACTTCAACCGCACACCTTCAAACTACTTCAACCGCACACCCAACAATTTCAACCGAACAACCAACGATCCCAGATTTTTGAATGAATTTTGATTTCAAACTATCAAAAACAGTGATTAGCAACAGTTCCTTGATTAAAGAGTATGAATTCACTACAAGAATGGCAAAATTTCTCAACCGCACACTCTAAAATGCTTCAAATTGATATTGAATTGGCTCTGATATCAATTGTAAGTCCCAAACTATGGATCCAAATCAGTAATCAATAAGATAATAGCAATCAAATAGAGTGTTAGAAGGAGTATGTAGCACCTGGTTCCTGGTACGTGAGTTTTGCCTTAAGTATTTGTGTTTTTGGCCGTAGACTCGGTGAGTTGGAGGCATGAATCGCCGAGTAGAGACGAGACTTTGGGGCGCCGTTAAGATGGCGACTCGACGAGTCCATATTAGGGACTCGACGATTCTGCGCTGTTTGATGAAACCCTAATTTCCAAGGGTTTGCACCCTATTTAAACACCCATTTGCGCCCCAAATCCGCCCCATTCACCCCCAGAAGCTCTCCATACGTCCTAGCTCTTGTTCTTGTGAGTTTGAGGCATTTTAGGGTGTGTTCTTGAAGATTTTAAGAAGGAAGTGGAGTAGATCAAGAGGAAGGGAAGGAAGCCAAGCATCTTAGTGTCCTCTCAGTGATTTCCTTGAGGTAAAACTCGTTTTCCCTCTGTCTATATGCTTATAACTCCATTAAAGTCTTCCTTGAGCCCTTCCCTAAGCTTGTATGTGCATCATATTTCGTAATAAGTTGATTGGCCTCTAGATCTAGACTTGGTTGAGCTCCTGGAGCTCAGATCTACTACCTTTATGGCCCCATATTGCATGAATACCTTAGATCTACTCTTTTGGTGCATTTTGAACCCTAAAACCCTCATGGATGAATATCTACACGTAAAGTTGGAAACTTTACGTGTTATTCATGCTCTAGGAACCCAGATCTATGAATGGAATGGACTAGATTCGAGCAAAATCGCGTATATGGCTCTTGCATGGAGCAGACTCGGCGAGTCGCTCATCTGCCTCGGCGAGACTAGTCGCGAGTCTCCGAGATTGTCCCCTTTTTGCTGTGTCGAGTTGTGTAGTGAGTCCAGGGTGGACTCGGTGAGTTGGAAGCCAAAACTCACCCATAATGGAACTCGACGAGTCGATGCCCAGACTTTGCGAGTTCAAGGCAATCTCCTTAGATCAAGATCAGACTCAGCGAGTTGTTCATACAACTCGGCGAGTCACAACACAACTTGTTCATCGGATGAAGATGAACTCGGCGAGTTGTTCATACAACTCGGTGAGTAGGATGAAGGAGTTGAACATCAGTTTGGATGGAGAACTCATCGAGTCAACGCCTAACTCGACGAGTAGAAACAGAATCCAGGTCAATCGTTTGGACATGGACTCGGCGAGTTGGCGAGCCAACTCGGCGAGTCGGGTCAACTGAAAGTTGACTCTGACTTTGACTTAGGGCATGATTAGGGGTAAAATGGTTATTTTACCCAAAGTACAGTTAGCAGTTTTTGACTAAGTGTTTGGTGGGAATTACAGCCGGAGGATTTCAGGAGCAGCAACAGCAGCAGCCAGACTATTCCCACACATATCAGTAGCTACTCCGAGGTGAGTTACCTTCCAGTAGCGGTGGGTCTAAGGCCATAATGCCGGCCCACCAGTAGGAGTTGTATGTTAGATGATTGTCTTTGTGATGTCATCTAGGGTTGCTACTACCTGATATATTATATGTTGGCATGATATGTTGTATGTGATAGTAGTAGAGTTCGGTTGTTAGGACCGAAGGGTAGTCAGACACCCCAGATATGTCTGATATTACGTTTGTGTTATGATATATGTGATGGTAGTAGTAGGGGGTAAAATAGTCCCCGAGTTTTGGTTGTTAGGACCGAAGGGTAGTCAGCACCCCAGAATAGCTCGACATGGGTAGGTCAGCACCCCAGAATGGCTTGACACAGGTAGTCGGCACCCCAGAATGGTCGTACCGGGTAGTCAGGTACCCCAGAATAGATTGGCAGTATGTATGATATGTATTGTATGGTATGTGGTACGATGGGGGAACTCACTAAGCTTTGTGCTTACAGTTTACAATTTTGGTTTCAGGTACCTCTTCATCAAAGGGGAAGGAGCTGGCACGGTAGCGGCACATCATGCACACACACTGGTTTCCACATCTATTAGATTTCTCTGGGATTTATACTCTAATGTTTCGATTGGTTGACTGACTTGACTTTTGAACATGGTTTATGTTGTGATGTAGTTTGATCAAACAACGTTTTTATTTAGTAACATTTTCTAAAGTAATGTTTTAAAAATGAAATTTTTGGACGTGAAAATTGGGTCGTTACAGAGTAGAAGAAGAATCAAAACAAGCATGCACACATTTATATCATATAAATGTCAAGTACACCCTGTCACACATACATTGTTCATCTGTACCCTTGACAAACTGACACAACCATTTATATACAACACATACCAACACATATGAGTGCATCCACACACACATGTACGGCCGCTGTGTGCGGTCGTACACACGTGTGTAGCCGCACACACGTGTGTGACTGCACACACACAAACAGTTCTATCAATCTACCATCATACCACTACACTATTACTCTATCAACCTACCAAGCTCTATACAAAAGAATGCCTAGCCCAAACCATAAAAGTATAGCATTTCATGTTTCGACTGATGAGTCTGTACCTCTGAGGCATTCCATGAGAGTTAAGAATGCACCTTAGCATTACTATGGCTTCCATATTATTGTGGAAGGTGATACACTTATTAATGATAACACACTGATAGGTCTGGATGAACCTAACAGCTACACGGAATCCATGGCAGGCCATGAGGCTGCTAAATGGAAAGAGGCTATGGCCAGCGAGATACAATCCATGTATAACAATCACGTTTGGAACTTGGTTGACAATGTACCAGGTAGTAAGACAATTGGGTGCAAATGGATCTTCAAAAAGAAGATCGACATGGATGGTAATGTACACACTTATAAAGTGCGGCTGGTTGCAAAGGGCTTTTCTCAAACTCAGGGAATTGACTATGATGAGACCTTTTCACCAGTAGCAAAGATTAAGTGTATTAGGGTTATGTTAGCCATTACTGCATTTCAGGATTATGAAATATGGCAAATGGAGGTCAAAACCGCTTTCCTTAATGGAAAGTTGCCTGAGGATGTTTACATGAGTCAGCCAGAGGGTTTTGTTAGCACAGAGTACCCTAATAAAGTGTGTAAGCTTGAGAAATCCATTTATGGATTGAAACAAGCACCTCGCAAATGGAATCTTTGTTTCGATGAGAAAGTCAAAGAGTTTGGCTTTTATAGGAGCGAAGATGAATCTTGTGTATATGTCAAGGTTAGTGGGAGTATAGTTAACTTTTTGGTACTCTATGTGGATGACATACTACTCATGGGAAATGACATCCCAACTTTGCAGGAGGTTAAGTCCTGGCTTGGGAAGTGTTTCGCTATGAAGGACCTTAGAGAAGCTGCCTATATCCTAGGGATAAGGATTTTGAGAGACAGGAGTAAAAGACTAATTGGACTTAGTCAAAGTACCTACTTGGATAAGGTTCTGAATAGGTTCAGCATGCAGAATTCCAAGAAACGAGAGTTACCGATCCAGAGTAATGCCAGACTCAGTAAGACTTAGAGTCCGAGTACAGAGGCTGAGATAGCTGAGATGATCGAGTATTGTATGCTTCCATTGTAGGCTCGATCATGTATGCTATGACTTGTACTCATCCTGATGTGGCCTTTGCATTGAGCATGGTCAGTAGATATTAAGGGAACCCTGGCAAGTCTCACTGGATTGAGGTAAAAAACATTCTCAAGTACCTACGGAGGACTATGGACTGGGTCCTTACCCTCGGTGGGAGTGATGACTTGAGAGTAGTAGGGTATGGTGATGCTAGTTTCCAGACTGATAGGGATAATTTCCGCGCTCATTCAGGCTGGGTCTTTACCTTAAATGGAGGAGCAACTACTTGGAAAAGTTCCTAGCAGGAGACAGTGGTTGATTCAACTTGCGAATCAGAGTATATATCATCAAGAGAGGAAAAAAAAGGAGGCTATATGGCTAAAGAACTTCATAGGAGACCTTGGAGTTGTACCGGCTATTTTGGAGCCTATGGAGATTTTATGTGATAGTGAAAGTGCAGTTGCCTTAGCAAAGGAACCAAGGGATCAAGCGATACAGCTTCTAGTATGTATGTAGTGTTAGTATACTTCTTTTAAAATACTTATATTTTAAAAGTAAACTTTTAGTTTAGAGTTTTTCGGCCCCTTAGTGTTTATAATTGTATACCATGTAAGGTTTGATATACTTAGTTCACTATAAACAATGCTCTGAGACCAATATGCCACACCCCCAACCCGGAACGGCGGAAACATTCGGGGGCAGAGGACATCATGTATACTATCATAACTGTATAATAGGAATCAAATCAAACATAACCATTACATTGATAGGGTAAAGTTTTTACATCTATTCAATACATTGTTTGTATGACATCAAAATGTATAAAATAAATGTAAAAGACGTGACTCTAAGAAGCTCCGTCTTCTCAAAATCCTACGGGTGTACCTGTCTTATCATTTCCGTGAGAATACAAGTGATTTTAAAAGTGTATCAACATTTAAGTTGGTGAGTTCATAATTATGTTTTAGTGCTGGAAAACTGGTCTTTGTACTTTGAAAATACTTAGTGTGTTTCTCAAGAAAATCCAATATTTCTTATAGTGATTGTAATATAATCTTGTTTGTTCTCAACATTTGTATATTGTATTAGTATACTTTGTCTTAGAAAACAGTGTATTGTATATGTATTTGTACGAAAATCCCTTGTATCTATACCTAGATACCACCAGTTGTAGTGAAAGTAGTGTACTGTAATAGTGTCTGTATAAAAACCTTATTATGAAAACTTGGTATTTACCAATTGTAGAGTAAGGTAATGTACCACAATAATGTTCGTATGAAAACCTTGTATGAATGTCTGGTTACTACAGCTGTAGTGTAAGTAGTGACTTGTAGCCTTATTAATTAAAATAAAGCCATTGAAGTAGAGTTAATCTCGTAAACATACTTGTTAGTTATATTGTTGTGAGTTTCATATAACCATGTTGATATGACCTAGTGACCTCTAAGATGTTCTTTAGGCGTCCGATAATTATGACATTTGTCACCACAGGTCTGCTGACCTAGCTATTGCAAGAAACTTTGGTGTGAGATTGCCAGTCCCGTATAGATCTATACACAAATCTCACGCTCTCCCTCTGGGAGACTCTGGTTATAATGTGTAGGATTTAGTTTCGTACCCTAAAGGATACTAGTGAAGTAGTGCCTCACAACCCTATATCAACTAGTTTACGTGTAGTTTTGTAGTGTCTTAGTGTTCTCTTTTATTACAAATTAGTAAGTATTGTCTCGTATTAAAGTATCTTGTAGTGTAAAATAGTTATACTTAAATAATTATTTTATTAGAGTGTATATGTATCAATGTACTAGAGTAGTGATTCACAAATTATACCTATTGTAGTTTGATTGTGCATTTTTCTTTCGTGCATCATACTTAGTAAAATAATGTAACGAATCCCAATTATATCGACTATAGTTTAAATATATGCTTCGTAATGAAATAAAAACATATGCAATTTAATTGTATAAGTAAATACACTTATGCTCGACGTATTACAAAAGGGTTAAAACATATAATATATTTTTAGGAAGTGTAGCGAATGCTCGTTTTGAAACAATTACAAAGGTTTTTAAAATATTTAAAAATATTTGTATAACACAATAGTCTTGTGTTTTACTTGTATTCCCCCCCCCCCCCCCCCCCCCCCCCCCCCCTAAAATATTAAAAACGTTTAAAAAAAATATAGGGGTATGAACTCACCTTGAATGTACGTTGGCGTTGGAATTTAACGAGTTGTAGAAACGATCACCGGGTAATACACGTTAATAATGTTACCCTAAAATTAATTGTATTCATCGTCGTATTTAAATTAATAATAAATTGATTTAAATAGTGTGTTAAATAATTAATTAATTAAGTAAGAATGACTTGCAAAAATTAATTGGAATACTTGGAAATGTTTAAGTGTAAAATCGGTGAGGAAATGGGTTTCCGGTGGGGGATGGGGGTGTTTTCGTTGAGATGATAGTAATAGTGTGTGTTCTTGGTGGTTAACATGAATATATGAAGATTTGAAGGTGGTTTTGATTAATTCGGTTGAAGATTTGAAAATGGGATGAAGATCTGGGTAAAGTTCTTATGTTGTTTGAGAGAAAATTTGGCATGTGTTTGGTGGCAAAAGTGAGAAATGAATTTGAAAATCGGTTAAATACACGCACAGAGACACACACACAAACATATATATATATATATATATATATATATATATATATATATATATATATATATATGGGGTGTTCGGCCTTATTGGGCCTCAATTGGAGTGTTTTCAGTCCTTTAGGACCAAATTCCCTCATGAATTAGGTCCCAAAGTCAATAGAAGTAAGAGTGTTCCGTTTCTAGTCAATGTAGAATAGAGAATTTTGTCCAATCCTTACAAATGGGGTGTGAATTCGGTTTCTTGGTCAAGGAGAAAACAAAATTCGGTCAAGCCTTATATCTTAAAGGTATTTCGGTTTTGGTTTTGGAAATTTGATTCCTAAAACCGAATTCTATGTAAAATTCGGTCAAGCCTTATATCATATGGGGTGATTATGACTTTCTTGAGGATGATTATGAGTTCGTGAATAATCATCGTTAAGATTCAGTTAATGAAGCTGAGCAAGATGAAAACATTGAAGATTCCAGTCCTGTGATTGCTGATTTCGGTAGTGTTAGTCCAGCAATCGGGGAAGGAATGTGACAAAGGTTAAGAAGACCTCCCACTTACCTAAATGACTATTTTGCAGGCAATGATCTAGAGCTAAACTCTGATGAAGATGAACTGAACATCACTGATCTCATCCACCAAGATCCCATCAGCTATGCGGAGGCAGTTAAGGGTGAGAAGTGGAAGAAGGCCATGGATCTCAAAATTCAAGCAATCGAAAAAAAAACCAAACCTGGAAACTGGTAGATCTGCCAAAGGCTACTAAATGTATTGTTGTTAAATGGGTTTTCAAAACAAAACTAAATGAAAAAGGAGAGGTCGAGAAATATAAGGCAAGACTGGTTGCGAGAGGGTATGGTCAAGAATACGGAGTCGACTATGTAGAATTCTATGCTCCAGTTCCTCGGATGGATACAATTTGATTGATGATAGCTCTAGCACAAAGGGTGTGGAACATCTATCATATGGATGTAAAATTTGCCTTCCTTCATGAAACTTTGGAAGAAGATGTTTACGTACAAGGATAGATAATCAAGAAACACGAGCACAAGGTGTATAAACTTCAAAAAGTTTTGTGCGGGCTTAAACAGGATCCTATAGCTTGGTTTAGTCGAATTGAAGCATGCTTTATCGGTGAAGGTTTCACAAGAAGCAGTTCAGAACACACCTTGTTTATCAAAAGACCATCATATGGAAAACTGTTGTTCGTAAACATATATGTCGATGATCTTCTTTATACAGGTAATAATGAACAGATGATGGAAGAGTTCAAGTGTTCAATGAAGGGCGAGTTTGAGATGATAGATCTAGGGAATATGAGATACTTCCTGGGAATAGAAGTGTTGCAAACCACGGCTGGAATTCATGTCTCACAGCAAAAATATGCAGTTGAAATTCTTAGTCGTTTCAACATGTTGAATTGCAATGCAGTAATAAATCAATTGTTCATGGTTGTAAGCTAAAACTGGAAGAAGGCGATCTTGTTAATGAGACCATGTTCAAGAGCTTGGTGGGAAGCCGGATGTACATCACCACCACCAGACCAGATATTCAGTTTGTGGTAAGTTACATTAGCCGCTTTATGGCTAAGCCAACCAACCGAACTTTGCAGCTGCAAAGAGGGTGCTACGATACCTTCAAGGAACCATAGACTATGGCATCTGGTACAAAAGAGGAGGAAGTGGGAGAATGGAAGTGTTCATATGGATATATAGTGACTTCATTGGAACCAAAAAAGTATGTCTGGATATTTGGTATTGTGGGATGGAGCTGCAATCACTAGGTCATCAAAGAAACAGAGCATCGTTGCTCTTTCTTCCACAGAAGCTGACTATGTTGCAGAAACATCCTGTACATGTCAAGTTGTTTGGCTTTGAGGAATTCTTGAAGAACTTGGAGTAAAGCAGGAAGGAAGCATGATATGATCAAATGTGATAATACCTCAACGATTAAGTTGTCAAAAACCCCAGTTTTTCATGGCAGGTGCAAGCATATTCGGGTAAATTTTCATTTTCTTCGTGATTTTGGTTGGAAAAGGAACAATAGAGTTGAGGCATGTTGGAACTAAAGAACAAATGGCTTACATCTTCACTAAACCACTGCACTGTAATATGTTTGTGAAGCTGAGAGAAAGGCTTGGAGTATGTTTGTTAGAAGACAAACAAGACATGAATGTCTAGTTTGGGGGAAGGTTTGTTGGATTATTTATCTTGGCAAATAAAAGAAATCAAAATAAAGCTAACCAGCCAACAAGAGCTACAAGTGTGTTGCATTTTACTTCGTCCTTAGCTATATATGCACATGTATCTAGCTACTGCACGTGGGTTAACCTAGTCTTAGTTTTTTTGTTACTTAGCTTTTTTGTTCCTATTTTCTTGTCATTTAGTTATTTCCTTCTCTATATTTAAAGCCACTTTGGCCTCGTGAATAAAGTATTCAATTCGTGTGAATAAATATAACAATTGTTAAGATATCAATAATCAAATTATGATTTTTTGGGTAACATTTAATACATGGTATAATTCCCTCCTAAACCCTCTCTTCGAAATGGTTCAAATCTTAGTTAACATTGCATAACAGGGATAGAAAAAAAATTGTTTTCTTACTTTTTTTTTTTGTTGTTTTTTGTTTTATATTAGGGTAACTGACTGGAAGAGAGAAAAATGATTGTTTGGCTGGAATTTTTTACTACAATGCAAACGAAAAAGAAGAAAGTCTTCACGGCTAGGCTTTCTCAAATGCTTAGAAAAGTGCCAAGATACTTCGAACCTTTTAAAAACCCTTTACAATTTTCACTTTGCTCTCAAAGTGTTGTATATTTTTGTATTTCATCAGTTGTGATTTCACTCACTCCATTTTTTTAATAGATAAGCTTGATTTTTCTTCTTACAACCCTGATCTTTGGGCCACTGTTTTGCTAAATGTGTAACGTCCGTAGATCCGGACTAGTCAATTTAGAGATAAAGAACATCAAAATTGAGTTTTTGATGGAAGATTATTTGGAAGGATTAATCTTAACCAACTCATATTATATGCTACAAGGGTTATGTACATATAAAGAACACCGAAATCTGAGTTATAACAAAGAAGTTATGTCCCGTCGAAACTTTACAGCAAAACTGGCATGGCACCGGGAGATGTAAATAGTGAATTTACGATAGAAGACTTTTTAACCTTAGTGATTTAAACAAAAGTTTTAGTATACGTTAAACCGAGAACATACAAAAAAAAAAAAAAAAGAACGTCAAAATCTGACTTCGTATGAGGAAATTATGAATTTTCTATGATTTGGCATAGCAGTGGACGGCTAGAAACTCAAATTTTAGTTCGAGCGGTTTTTGGCCTACGCGACCTAAATGAGAGTTGAATATCTCATTAATAGGATGTAACGCCCGCAGATCCGGGCTAGTCAATTTAGAGGCAATAGGGGTCGAAAACGACTTTTCGACAAAAAGATTATTTAGAATAAATAATGTTAACAAAGTTGTAGAATATGTCACAAGGTTTCCGTACAAATAAAGAACGCTGAAATCCGAGTTATAACGAAGAAGTTATGACCCGTCGAAGTTTCACGTCGGAACCGGCACGGCGCCGGGAAGCGTAAATAGTAAATTTATGATAGAGAGAGATTTAGCCTTAGCGCTCTAAACGAAAGTCATAGAATATGTTAAACTAAGAACATCGATAAAAAGAACGCCCAAATCTGACTTCGTATGAAGAAGTTATGATTTTTCGAAGTTTCGGATTAGCGGTGTACAACCCGAAATTCGAATTTTAGATCGATTGATTTTTATCCGACACAACCTAAACAAGAATCGAAGATCTCGTTATTAGTAGCGTAACGATAAAAATACAGACGAAAATGGACATCGGATAAAGAAGTTATGAGATTTTAACGGACCAATCCTGTCCCGGCCTGTTAAAAATATAACTTTAAAAATAAAGTCAAAATTAGCCGACGGAGTCTAAACGAAAGTTGTAGAGTACGTCTCCACCTACGCGTGGATATAAAGAACGTCAAAAACGGAGTTCATATGAACGAGTTACAAATTATAATAGCATATTTACGTATTAAAATAAAGTATAAATCATGTATACGTACACATATATATATATTAGAAAGGTATCGACGATGCGGTCATTATAAGACTAATGTTGAGTTCTTTCGACATTAGTTTAGTACAAATATCATTAAATCCATTTAAAATAGTATTATAGAGGGGTGTTTAGTTGTTTATATAACTAAAAGGTCATTAAGTAATTATGGAGGGTAGTTTTTGAAAATTCAATTAGTATAAATAAGAGCCTTGGGCTCTCATATTTCTTGCACCATTCTCTTGATTCAAGAGTCTTTCTCTCCTTATCCCCCGAGCATTTCGGTCCCTCGTGATTCGACTTCTCTTTCTGTAGTTTTAGTATAGTAAGGTGAGCGCTGAAGCGCTGCACGAATCTTTCTTAGAAAGATTCAACGACGAAGTTCTGCCCCTGCAGAGCCTGACTCCTAGCTAAAATCCCCTTGAAAGTAAGTTATGCTTACCCTATTTTAAATATAGTTATATTTAAAATTAGTATTGTTATTATAAATTTATAATAAATATTTGAGCTATTATTATGACTTATATAAGTGTCGTTATAATATCTTTTAACTACTCGCGGTACGGGGAATCTGGTTTAAAGGGCCGCATAGGGTTGTTGGATTTCAGAAGTGATATACGCCAAAATGGTCCTGCCCTCCAGTGTTTTATGTCTGGCCCCTGTCTGTACATAGTAGTTGGAAAGTATTGTTTAAACGCTTATATAATAATAATAATAATAAGACTAATAATTAGTCACGGTAATATTAGACTAAAATCTAGTGGTGATAATACTAGGTTTCGTCAAAGGAAATTATTTTAAAGTAAACGAAGCGCTGTCCGAGTACCGAGTCACCACCTTCTCAGGTGAGTGCATAGTCCCTTTCATCTTACACATAGATATGAAGTATTTTAATATAAATTACGTGCTATGTGTGCATATTGTCTGAATACTTGCTGTCTATGCTGAGTGAAAGATTTTATACATGTTTTAAATGATTTAAACTATATATGTATTTTATATCTATGAAAATGTTGGGGTAAAACATGGGTAGATATAATAGATGAAATATGAGTTGGATGATGAGTTGAGAGGTGATATAGACTATAAGGTGTGGGTGAGAGGTGTACGATGTGAGAAGCCTTTTTCCCAAACGATGTCCCCGTCATTCAGCAGAGTATGGATGACAACCACGGACTATCCTAGATAGTCCAGTGGAACACTATCAGGCTCGCAACCTGTAGGTGTTGTGAACGATGTGTTCACCCGGTGTACTCTAAACCTTGGTGATCATGCAGACTTGATACCTAGACCCTGGCGATCATGCAGACTTGGTGCCAAAACCTTGGCGACTATGCAAACTTAGTGCCTATTGTATAAATTCTGGCGACTATGCAGACTTAGTGCCTAAACCCCGGTGACGATGGACTTCGTGTCGATTCCTTAGGATGATCCTTAGGAATGTATGAACGAGGAATAGTTGATTCTTAGGGTAGATCCTTAAGAATAAAGCAGATAATAGGGATGGGTAATTGGGTTGATTGTTTGATTGTTTGAAAATAATAGTTATATTATCGTGGGTTGAAAACCCTATGTACTCACCAGGTTTCCCAACCTGACCCACTCGGTTTATTTATATCACAGGTGTTGATATGAAGTCACATTACACTGAGAGATTTAAAGAGATGTAGATCACTAGTGTAAATAAATGTAAGTTCTGTTTATGCTTATGTTTCTGTATTAACGATGACATCCCAAACGTTTTAAAATGAACAAAATACGTTTCTTCGAAAATGTTTTAAAAACGTATTTATCATGTTTTTCTGGGAACAAATTCCGCAACATTTTTATTAAAAGAAGTACTCTGATTTTTATAAAGCATAAACAAAAAAAAAATCGGTCTTTTCTGGCCGTGAAAATGGGGATGTCACATAGGAACACAACGGTTTTTGGCCTATGCGACCTAAACTCTTATCGTTCTTGGGGAAGAGTTGTTTTCAAGGGTGTATGTTAAGAGCTTCTAAGGAATGACTAGCATACAGAAGATTACTTACGTTTTGAAGCTTGAAGGGGGGGGGGGTGTTCATGGTCCAAGAACGAGTATGTGTTTTTGGTGTTCTTGATGTTAGTGATGAAGATTTGAAGATCTACCCAAAAGAGATGAAATCATGGATGAAATCATAGGATTTCATTAGATTATGCAAGGTATCAACTAACAAATGGAAGAAACACTTACATGATTGAAGATCAAGATGAAAACTATTGATGATAGTTGACAGAAAATCGAGTTTCTTGACTTGGAAGTGTGAGAAGGGGTGAAAAATGAAGGAATGTCATATTCATGGGAGGATTTCACGGCCAAGGAGGTGTTTACGACCGTAAACCCTAGTTTACGGCCGTAAACTCCACATGATGGAGTTTTCCGGCTTGAATACAGCATAATGAACTCTAGAAGATACTTCCTAACACCCAATCCTTGAATGTACTAGGCTTAGAACATTCAAACAGACTCTTAACAAGGCTAAAAGATAGAAAAAAACAAGTCTGACATTGGATTGAATTACCTAGTTTTACAAGATAGAAATTTCGGGTTGTCACATCATCCCCCCGTTACAGAGAATTTAGTCCCAAAATTAGAGTTTAACAAACTACAAATATCTAAGTAAAAAGATGAGGATATTTCAGTTTCATTTGATTCTCGCGTTCCCAAGTGAATTCAGGTCCTCGCTTGGCATTCCAGCAAACCTTCACTATCAACATACTGCTTTGCTTCGTTGCTTGACCTCTCGGTCCATGATCTCTACTGGTTCTTCCATGAAGTTGAGGCTCTCGTTGATCTCGAACTCGTCGAGTGGGATTACAAGAGTCTCATCAGATAGACACTTTTTCAAGTTCGAGACATGGAAGGTAGGGTGTACGTTACTAAGCTCGTGAGGTATTTTGAGTTTGCAAGCTACAGGGCTGATTCTAGCGATAATCTCGAAAGGCCCTATGTATCTTGGATTTAGCTTTCCACGCTTCCTGAAGCGTATCAAGCCCTTCTAGGGTGAGACCTTCAACAGAACACTGTCAACAACCTGGAACTCCAAAGGTTTCCTTCTCTTGTCTGCGTAGCTTTTCTGTATGTCTCTAGAGGCTTTCAATCGTTCACGAATCTGAACGATCTTCTCTGTCGTTTCCCGAATGATTTCTGGACCTGTGAGAGTGCTGTCAGGAACTCGTCCTTTAGCTAATTGTGTGTCACCCACCTCAGCGCAGCATAGAGGGGATCTACTCTTCCGGCCATAGAGGGCTTCAAATGGAGCAGCCTTTATGCTTGTGTGATAACTGTTATTGTAGGAGAACTCAACAAGGGGGTAAATGAGTATCCCATGCCTTCCTAAATTCTATCACACAAGCTCGCAACATATCTTCCAAATTTTGAATAGTCCTCTCACTTTGTCTGTCGGTTTGCGGATGGTAGGATGTACTCATGTCCATCCTAGTTCCTAGGGAACTTTGTAGCGACTGCCAGAACCTTGAAGTAAATCTACTATCTCTATCAGAGACAATGGATATGGGAACACCATGCATCCGTACGATCTCCCTAATGTAGGTTCTCGTTAGTTTCTCTATCTTGTTAGTTTCTTTGATAGGCAGGAAGTGTGCGGACTTCGTTAACCTGTCTACAATCACCCAAATGGTATCGAGACCACCCGTTGTCTTGGGCAACTTGGTTATAAAGTCCATCGTGATCTGCTCCCACTTCCATTTCGGTATCTCTAGTTGTTGTAGTAATCCTGAGGGTTTCTGGTATTCGAACTTAGCCTTGGCGCAGGTAAGACACTTACTCACGAAGGTAGCAATCTATGCTTTCATGTTAGGCCACCAGTATAGCTTTTTGAGGTCAAGATATATCTCTTCTAAACCCGGGTGGACAGAATATCGAGTGTTGTGCGCTGCAGTCGACCAGGTCTCTGAAACCACAATGCTTCGGTGTCCAGATCCGGTCCATGAGATATAAGGCTCTGCCACCCTTGACTTCCAAGTTTTTATACATCCCTCTCAGGGATTTATTCGTCACATTTTTAGGTTTCAAGGCTTCTATCTAAGCCTCCTTAATTTGTGTGGACAGATGTGAATGGATAGTCATAGTCAATGATTTGACTCTACGACCACAATTTTCTTTCCAACTTAGGGCGTCAGCTACTACGTTGGCTTTACCGAGATGATAATGAATTTCGCATTCGTAGTCATTAAGTAGCTCGACCCACCGTTGTTGTCTCATACTCAGCTCCTTCTGATCGAATATGTGTTGAAGGCTTTTGTGGTCTATAAAGATAGTACTTTTTGTACCATATAGGTAGTGTCTCTAGATCTTCAAAGCAAATACCACTGCTCCTAATTCAAGATCATGTGTGGTGTAGTTGACCTCGTGTGTATTTAGTTGTCTTGAGGCATAGGAGATGACCTTACCTCGTTGCATAGGCTTTTCTGGGAGGGATAGTATCAGTGCGCTGCATAAGGCTCGCTTTAGCGTTTGGAACGCTTTTTCTTGTTTCTCTTCCCAGTAAAAGGCGACACCTTTCTGGGTCAATGTAGTAAGCGGTTTCGTGATTCTAGAGAAGTTTTGAATGAAGCTACGATAGTAGCCAGCAAGGTCTAGAAATTGACGAAATTCTGTAGGCGTCTTCAATGCTGACCAGTTCTCAATAACTTTAACTTTGGAAGAGTCTATGTGAATTTCTTCTTCGCTAACCACGTGACCCAAGAATTTGACTCTTCGGATCCAAAATTCACACTTTGAGAACTACGCGTAGAGCTTCTCTGAACGTTGAGTTTCTAAGATTTGTCGTAGTTTTTTACTATGCTCCTCCTTACTACGAGAGTAGATAAGTATGTCATCGATGAATACAATGACGAACTTATCCAAGTAAGGATGGCACACCGTATTCATTAAATTCATGAATATTGTGGGTACATTTATCAATCCGAATGGAATCACTACAAACTTGTAGTGTCCATAACGAGTTCGGAAGGCTGTCTTCGGAACATCCTCCTCTAGCACCTGGTGATACCTGGATCTCGGATCAATATTTGAAAAGTAATTCGCCCCTTGCAGTTGGTCGAACAAATTTTCTATGCGAGGTAGAGGGTAACGATTCTTGACGGTAAGCTTGTTTAGTTCTCTGTAGTCGATGCACATACGGAGCGATCCGTCTTTCTTCTTCACAAATAAGATCGATGCTCCTAATGGTGAGAAGCTTGGTCTAATAAAGCCCGTTTTGAGCAGTTCGTTAATTTGACCGGATAGCTCATGCATCTCAGTTGGTGCTAGAAGATAGGGCGATTTAGCTACTGGGGTAGACCCTGGAACTAAGTTGATTATGAACTCGACTTGACGATGTGGTAGCAATCCAGGTAGTTATTCTGGAAAGATGTCGAGAAAGTCGCGTACCTCTGAAATGCTCTTTAGGTCTTTTGTTTCTTGGCTCGAATCGACCACATGAGCAAGGAATGCATGACATTTCTTTCGTAAGTACTTCTGGGATTGTATACTCGAGATGATACGAAGGTTCGTGCTGGTTTGTCTCCATAGATAACTAGAGTTTCGTTAGCCGGTAGATTAAGACGAACGGCCTTCTCGTAACACATGATGTTAGGACGATGAAGACTCAACCAATCAATGTTGATTATGACATCGAAAATTTTAATTGAGACTGGCATGAGGTCGATTGGAAATTAATGGCTGCTCCACGGTGTATTTGAACCCATGGATCCAAGGAAATGGAAAGTCATGACAATTAGGGTTTACCCTAATTGTAACACTATATAAAGATCACACTCTTGGGAAAATCGGCCACTATGAGAAGATAGAAAGGGCTAGCCGATTTTATGAAGTGTTCCAATTTCTCTCAATTCATTCCAAGTGCACATGATGTTGTGTGAACCATTTGAGGTGTCACACTTTGAGCACTAGGCACTCAAGCTTCATGAAGACAAGCTACATCAAACAAAGGTATGTATTTTATCCATTTGATTACCCAAGTATCAAGTATTGTATGCTAGTTAGGGTAATACCTTGGAAAGTTCATATTTGCATGTATAATAGAGAAAACATAGATCTAAGGTATTTAGGGTTGCATGTACACTTAGGAGTGTTAGAATGTTCAAAACCCAACAGTGGTATCAGAGCCTAGGCTTGTTTTCTTGTTATACTTGCAAAATTGGCTTAAAAATCGAATTTTGATGTTGTCTGCATAGCAGACTCGCCGAGTCCAAGTCAAAAAGCATCCAACTCGCCGAGTTGGTTCGTGCACTCAATGAGTTGAACCCCTAGACAACATATATTCGATTGTTTTGGCTAGAAATGGACTAGGAACATTACCCTAAGCTGTTTTTGGACATATAAACTTGTTTTTGATGTCGTAATGTTCATGCTAATCCAATTTCAAAGATAATTTTCAATAGATTGATGTTTTGTATTAGTTTAAGGATTAGACTAATTACATGAAAAATTTTGATTTGAATTATCTTGTTCTTATGAGTTGCTTAGATTAATAGAAAAGTTAATTGATTATGTGTTTTCAATCCATTTTAATCTAAGAGTTGATTCTAAAATGTGTTTTTGTAACTTGTCCTCAAGTTATATGAAAAGTCACATTTAAGTTTCATAAAACTCATAAAAGTTGGCAATGGTTACAAAAAATGAAAGGTCTTGTCCTCAAGTTATGGAGGTTCAAGAGTCACTTCATTAAGTAATAAAATGTGTAACCTTAATTAATTCCATAAGTTACAAAATAAAGAAAAGTTACATTCTTTAATAATTTAAAGTCTTCCATAACTTGTCCTCAAGTTATGGAAGTTGAAGAGTTTTTTAATTAAAACTACTTTAAACACATAAGTTATGGAATTAATTAGTTTTGAATAGTTTCAAAACTTGCCCTCAAGTTTTGGAATTTGAAAAGTTTTCACTTGTGAATACTTTAATTCCAAGTTAGCCCTTAGAATTTTAAAAGTTAAAATTCAACCCTTATACTTTATAATATTATAAGTTAATAATATTTATATATGTATAAGAGTAAAATCAGTCTTACCATTAGTAGGCCTCATTCACGAAGCCGATCTATAAGGGGGTATAAGGTTACTGCCTATAAAATGGCAGTTTAATGGGTGTCTACTCTCACCCACCGCTTCCTTGACTGGTGGAGGGTCGTTAGCCGAACGGGTAGGACAAGGACTATAACTCTCCCTTCATTAAAAGTATTAATGATAAATACTAAGTAACTAAACCTTTTATAAATACCCAATCTTAGTTACTTAGGAAAAAGTGAATAAGGTGCTAATCCATGAAATTACACTTTGCACTTTGTTTAAGTCGTTAGTGTAGCGTGTGTGGTTAACCGGCACACTAATATAGACTTAACAAGGTAGGCAAAGGGTAACTTAATGTTTATCATAGTATCGGTGGAGCGTGTGTGGTTAACCGGCACATTGATTAAGGGGTAAATATTAAGGGTACCAAGTTTATTTGCATGGTTACTTCACACCTTGTTTTGTGATCCTTGGCATCCCAGTCACAAAACCTGAAGGGCACACTCGAGATTGAAACATGCCATTGAAAAGTTCAATGAATCTCAAAGATCTAGGAGTTTCAAAACCAATTAAAACCTAATAATACATTTCATTTATCTTGGTGGAAATTGGTGAATCGTCATTCACCTACCTTCAAATATTTTATAGCTTGGATTACGAAATCCCTCTTCCAAGTTATAAAAGTATTGTGTTGGGTCCTAGCCTTAATATTTCATAGTGGGTGTTATATTAAGGACTTTAAATCAACTATCTTGAATATCTCCCAAAAGATGTCTGGTTTAGACATTTATGATCTTCCCAAATCTCTTGAAACAAGCTTTCCTAAATGAAGATGATTCTGTCACCTCCTCCAAATTATTCTCCCTAACCCACAAGTTCTTGAAAATTTTAAGGTCACTCAAGCCCTATTGGCAAGCAAAGGTCTATATGTGGTCACATCTTGGAGATGTAGTCACATATTGACAGGCCGGGAGAGTTGGGTGTCAAAGTCTTTAGAAAGATGGTGGTTCAATCACTTTCTAAGTCACATAGTGAGTTCCTTTGGGACTCCTATGAAACAGACTATGACAAGACCCTTAATGATCTTATCTATTTACTAAGATCAACTTCCTAAAACTTATGGACATTGACAATAATGACATTGGACATCTAGTAAAGCTCTCTCTTCCCAATGGAAAGGGATCGGCCATAGTCAACTCAATTGACCAAATGGTAAAGAGAAAGACTAAGTATGTGATAGTCCCATGTTCCATTACCAAAGCATCCATATGTTAAATTACCAAAGGAAGGGGCATTGGTTGCGAAGCTGCCAACTTACCTAAGGGTGTTAAAGTCAATAAGTTTGACTCCACTTCAGGTAAAGTCCACTATCTAACTCTGCTAAGTTTCTATTCTGAGATTCCTGATACATGATGTGACTGGGTCACATGGTGATGTTTAAAGAATCAAAGAAAAGTGAAGGAACTTAAAGAAAGAATATGTTGAATCTGATCGCGTAGATGGATTTCTATCGCATAGTTTGAAGATCGGATTCTTGAGCTACTTCTTAGGAGTTATGAGATATTGCTTAGGAATAGATAACAACAAGTTTTCATATGGATTGTAAGGATAAGTTTTTCCGCAAAGTCTTAAAATAAAAGGAAATTTTTTATTTGATTTATTTTATGTATCCTTACAATGGCGTTTGTGGAAAATTGTTTCTTATAAGATTCCACTTATAGCAATATTGGAAAGTGAATTTGATTATCTCATTTCTGGTAATGTCTAGATTTACCAAATAAGGAACGATTCTCGTCACCCAAGTTTTAGTTGGATAGAAACTTGGAATCATGCAAGTTGTATAACATGATGAATGAGAACTTTCGAGCATTAGAAAATTTAAGACTCACTACTTGTTCACATGGATGTGTGAGTCAAGTGAAGGACTAAGTGATCAAGTACACATTCTTGTACACTGGCTAAGTCCACCACAAAAGATAGATTAGACTATTCGTCATAATTTACTATAGCTCAGTAAATATAGTTATACTTACAAGCTTAAGTGTAATTCTGAGACATTGGAAAAGGTTCCAATGTATGACAAAGCGAATAAGAAGAATCAAATTAGTCAGAAGGATAAAATTTTCTCAAATATGAAAAGATGGGAGAGTACTTTAGTATCATCTAATATGATCATCTTAATGATTAAGAGACCTTATCACAATTCATCCTCTAAGTGGATTCTGATAATTAAGAAGAGGAGTTATGAATTGTTGAAGTGGTTAAATCAAGAAGATGATTCATACTTCATTCCAAAACAAGTCTTAGATTCATACTCCAAGACTATAAGTTGAGTGACACATCTTAAAGAAGGTTTTAAACACTTGTCAAATGTAAGAGTAAAAGTTTTCTACTCTTGTGCATTTGAAATTGGTAAGTTGTGATGTTTTGGATAAAACAAAGACCAACTAAGGCCAATTGTGTGAAGTGTTTGTCTTGATTAGAATCCATACTATCCCTTGAATATTTGGCGAGATAGTCTTATATGTCAAGAGGACAATGGGAGTGTTAAAGGTCTTAAAAGTCTCAGGAACTAATCAAGAATAAAACCAGAAGTTCTTCACTAACACACGACTTAAGGTTTATAACCTATCGTGGTGACATATTCTGTGCCTATTCCAATTAAAGTTGGCTTTGCATGTGAGTTCTTATAGTTCTCAATTGGTTGCACAACAACTTGGAAGCAATGGCAGGCCCTTGAGCTGCTAGATGGCAAGAAATTAAGATTGAGTTCAGTCCATATGAGATTGGATTTGTCATTATCCTAGTCTTGTGATTATGGTTTGACAAATTCACGTGGATAAGAACACATACACCATTAAATCTAAGTGTCATAAGGTTTCTCTCCGATTCATGAAAATGATGGTGAGGAAACACTTTCACTAAGTAGATTTTAGCTAGATAGCAAGTATGATATTTGCATTCTCAAAGTCATTAGTGGAGCATGTGTGGTTAACTGGCACACTAAGATGGACTTGTGAGAAGTGGCAAAGGTCTAAACAATTGAGACTACGATTACGACATCCCTTTTCATAGTTCTTAAATTGTTTAGACACACCTGTGAGCTATCTATGATAAGGTGTATGATATTGATAAAGTTTTATCAAAGCAATCTAGTATCAGAAATCTGAACTTTGGTAAGAAAGTCAATAAAGTGTTGATTTCTAGAAGTCCAACTGATTTCTGAGTACATGTCAAAGCTAGTGGGAGCATAAGTGTTATGATAGTAATCATCATGTTAGTGGGAGCATGATAATTATGATAAGTATTGCAAGTTAGCAATGTTAATTATAGAAAACAAAAGGTCTCAATTGGGAAAAAGTTGTTTTACTATAATTAAGGGAGAGGAAATTATACTTCATCTCAAATCTAAAAGCTTAGATTGAGGTTTTAATCGTATTTAATCAAGGATATATATATATATATATATATATATATATATATATATATATATGAATTTCATGTTGGAATGGCTCAACAGAAGGAAATTCTATATATGGGTCCATTATTTGCGTTCTAAAATTCGATTATGATTACGGTATCCCTTTTCATAATCTGAATTATGAGAATTTGGAAAATAGAAATGGAAATGTTATAGCAAAAGACTGGTTTAGTCTTTATGTGAGACATCATGAATCGTGTCCCATATGCTTCGGATATAGGATCGATTACATGTGCTATATTCATCCTTTCTAAAATTTTCCAAATGCCTGGGGCATTAAGAAGAGAAAAGGTCTAGCATTAGATATGACTAAAATGATTAAGTAATTGTTAAGCACAATCTAAGGCTTACCAAAGATTGGTTGCTCAAGGAAAATTAGAAGTATAGTGTTAATTTTGTATCGACCATATTGACATAATCTGTAAGGAGGCAACTCTTGTTCAGATGATAGTCAAAATGGAATCTGGAAATGTTTCAATGTTAGAAATTATTCAATCTGTGTAAGATTAGGAAACTTAATGCAAGAAGGATGTTTCCAAGGATTTGATCTCCTTTGGAATGCTCTATAATGTTTGTTGTCAAGTCCGTGTGACTTTATGCATAATCATTACAAGAGGATCAATGCATATAAGTTTAGAATCTAACAGATTTCAGTAAATAGCATGAATTTGGAATTCTTTCATTTGCAGTAAGGATTTGGGACTGTGAAAAGAGGATCATTAGAGTTATGTTCAATTGATCTAATTCACAAAGTAAAGATCATAGACAAACATAGTATGCATACTTGGTGGATGGCATGACTAGTGTTTAGAAAACATAGTGTACATGCTTGGAGCATGGGACAACTATTGTTTTAAATTCAAGAATAAAGTTGATAGCTAAAACAGTATACAATGAATTGTGTAATCATATGGTGGTAAATAAAAGGTGTTTTATTTATGTTTATAGGTTTGGATACCATATTGGATTCAATTATTATTGTATTTCACTTTGCATGTTTTGACTTCCAGAATAACTAGGTTATTCTTCCTGAATGACTAAGTTATTCAAACCATCCACACTCGGTCATATGTTGGAAGTAGATATGAATCAAGACTATCATGGGTTGGCTTGCAGAGGTCTAAGATGTTGGACAAAGGGCTACAACACTCATGAGTGCTCATAAGTTTTGAGTATTGGATTCAACTCGCGCACATTGGAATCACTTCATGGATTTTATCACAAGTGATCATGAGACGATAATATCTTATATTCTTCAAACCTAGAGATATGAGTTATTACTATGAGTTGGTTGTACATTGATTGCACGAAAACACATTCGGTAACTCGATGTTATAAAACGTGCCTTTGTGTATGATTCAACAGGTAGTAGAATAGGCCATATGAGTCGAAGTTTATCCATTCCTTTTACCTTCGGGATAAAAGCTATATCTGTGGGCCCCTCGATGATTTGATGATGACAAATAGAAGTGCTCGGACGGGCCAGGACTGATTTGATTTGTTCAATTAGTCAGTTGTCATAAATCGGAAATCGGGAAACCACAAATGGACAAAGAGAATGATTATAATCCATGTCTCAATCCATATGATATCTAGAATGGAGGAATATATGATCCCTTATCTAATGGACAATTCATTAACAAAGGTCATAGTTTATCTACAAGGTCAGAGTTCGACAAAAGCTTTTGAGAGCTACTATTGCTAGTCGATTCTTGAAGTCATAAGCAATAATAGTTTTAGACTTATCCAAGTGGGAGACTGTTGGATTAATGTTTAAGTCCATAACTATAATTGGTAAGACTTGACCCGACCCGGCATGGTCCATTTAGGTTGCATGGCATCATGCATTTGGACAGACTATAATGAGACAAATAACACTTAAGGTTTGTTAATTTATTATAGGTTCTAATATATTAATAAGATTATTTAATTACTATTGATCAAGAATTAATCTAGGATTAATTAAGTGATTAAAAGAAGTCTAATTAAATATATGGGTTGATTGTGTAAATCATCCATACTTATATAGTGGGCTAATGCTCCATGGATTATCAAGTTGGTCTAAAACCATAAGATGCTCCATGGATGCTCCATGGTGTATTTGAACCCATGGATCCAAGGAAATGGAAAGTCATGACAATTAGGTTTTACCCTAATTGTAACGCTATATAAAGATCATACTCTTGGGAAAATCGGCCACTATGAGAATATAGAAAAGGCTAGCCGATTTTATGAAGTGTTCCAATTTCTCTCAAGTCATTCCAAGTGCACATGATGTTGTGTGAACCATTTGAGGTGTCACACTTGGGGCACTAGGCACTCAAGCTTCATGAAGACAAGCTACATCAAACAAAGGTATGTATTCTATCCATTTGATTACCCAAGTATCAAGTATTGTATGCTAGTTAGGGTAATACCTTGGAAAGTTCATATTTGCATGTATAATAGAGAAAACATATATCCAAGGTATTTAGGGTTGCATGTACACTTAGGAGTGTTAGAATGCTCAAAACCCAACATATACTGCTAGTGCTCTCAGTTTTTTCATTAGCCATTTCTATAGTGAACGGTTCTCTAAGTGCGCTTGGTTTTTGTTTAAGTAAGTGAGCTAATTTCTGGTTCACGAAACTCCTCTCAGCTCCACTATCAAATAGTATGCATGCATAAGAGTTATCGAGGAGAAACGTACCAGTAACCACTGTAGGGTCGGCTACTGCTTCTTCATGGCTTATAGCTAAAACTCTTCCTACTCCGCCCCGTTCCCTGCCTTCGGGCAGTTCCTTTTGTAGTGATCCACCTCGCCACATCCGTAGCTAGCCTGGCCCACACCAACATCGGGGACTTGGTTGATTGGCCTTGCCAGAGATTTGCAGAAACAGACAATGTTCCCCTTCCTGTTGCAGTTAGAGCACTGCATTTCCCGATAGGGTCCGTTATGTTGGAAGCTGCACCTATCGCATTTGGGAAAAATATTTCCAGCATACTGCTTCATCGACACGGTAACAGTAGGTGTTATCGCAGCATGAATAGCCACAGCATGCTACTTTTTGGCAGATTTATGCGCCGCTTTGTTCTTCTTGTTATCCCAAAACTTCCGCTTGTTGTCAGCGGATTTGTATGGTTCTAGGAAAGTGATGGTTATTTTTGATGGTGTGCAGACTCTGTGATCAATGAGCTGTTGTGCCAGTCGCTTGGCACTATCAAAGGTAGTGGAGTTTGAAGCTAAGGCATTCCCTTGATATGGAGGCACCAGCCCCTAGATATACCTCTCAATTTTCTTTCCCTTAGTAGGGACCATTCCCGGACATTGTGCCACCGGACCGATGAATCTGGCAGTATAGGCCACTATGTCGGAGCCCTTCATGGTTAAGCTCCAAAGTTCCTATTTGAGTTTCTGAACCTCGCCTCTCGGGAAGTATTCTTCAATCATGAGCTCCTTCAGAGCTTCCCAGCCGATAGCATTAGCCACTATTAGAGTAAATGACTTGACATGGCTATTCCACCATGTGAGGGCTCTATCCGAGAAGGTACATGCAGAAAATTTTACTTTGCTTCCTTTTGGAAAGGAGTAGATCTCAAAGATCGATTCAGTTTTCTCAAACCATTCCGATATGGAAATGATTCCACCAGTTCCGTTAAAGTACCTAGGCTTGCAGTTGGTGAAGTCCTTGTATAAGCACTCCCTAAAGCGTACTGGAACATCATCTTGAGTAGAATGTACCGCTGTTCCATCCCCGCTAGTACCACTCGTACTAAATTGAGCTAAGGGTGTCGCAACAGCCGTAGATACCACAACTTGGAGAGCTGCAGGATTGTATTGTAAAGGAGGTGGTGGTGGTTGAGTTGGAGTTATCGGAGGGTTGCGTCTCATCACTCTTCGAGGAGGCATTGTTCAAATAAAAGTTTATAAAGATAAAGATGGCAGTAAGAATCAATTGTGAGTATAATGAGAGTGGTCCATGGACTAAATCGCCATAGCCCAACAAAACAGATGAGAGTATGATTGAAAATAGAGATCTAACAATAGAAAGATGAAAGAATTTGGATAAAGATTTCCCATAAGATTAGATTTCTGGCATTAATTATGTAACAATTTCGGGAAAAATGACCTAGTAGTAGGTCTTACATCAAACCATATAAAGAAAATTTTGATAGCACGAAGACCTTAATAGACTAACAAGTTCAAAGTCTTATCATAGACAGGAAATTAAAACTAGAGCTTTTACATAGACCTAAGTTATATCCAAAAGATAAAGTAGAGTAGGCTCTATTTGCAATGAGAACCACTAGAATGAGTCCTTGATTCTTCCAGACGGCGCTCCATGTCTCTTATGCGCCTTTCAAACATTGCCTGATGAGCTCAAAGTTCCTTGACTTCCGCTTGGGTTGCAATAAGTTCTCTCTGCAGGGCCGAATTCTGGTTCTGAGTTCTTCCATGAGCATTTTTCAGATGGAAAATGCGAACTGTATTGACTCCCAAATCGGCATCAACTTCCATGATTCGGTCGATGGCAGCCCTACCCTTCTCATCAATTCTAGCAACCCTGCGAACCAGGATAGGTAGGACCCTGTCTGTTGAGCCTTCCTAACTCAGATTGTAGAAGATTCGTTCTCCATTTTAGGGTAAGGGTTGACCCTGCTCGTGACTCCATCTGTTCAAGTTTGTTGCCCACAGAGGTGTGGGGCATTGAAATGTCGAACGAGGGTTAGGGTTTGGGATTAGAGCCACCAGTGGTAGATTATTGACTTCTGGCTCGAAGTTAGAATCCTCAGGGAAGTTCTCTGTGAAGTCATCATCCAATGGAATTGCCTGATTCTCTTCTGGCTCTGCGTCGAGCCATCCACCATTGCCTTGATTGGGGAAGTACGGGTCGCCAAGGGGATGGAATCCTGCCATGTTATCTACACAAGAATAGGGATAAAAGAGATAGGTAAAGACCTACTACTTAAGATAATTATAGAATGATCCTTACCAGTTACTTCAATACTTGCGTAGTGCATACCAGTCACATGTAACTAAAACAGAATAGTTCTTCGAATAAGTGACCCTAACTCTAAGTCCACAACCAAACAAGGAACAGGAAATAACCAAAAATCACTGATTCTAAGTCTATAACACCCTAGTCACATATAACCTTAGTGTATCCACTCAACAACTATTGACCTACTAGTAAAGACCTTTTTATTTCTCAAATAAGTAATTTATAGTAACATAAAATACTCCTATAGTATTTTAAGTTTATGTTTTGCTCTAATGTTTTCATTGTAGTAATGTTGGTAAGTTTTTAGACTTGTTGCCACACCACAACCATTCCTAGGCACATGCTAATCACTTCTCGGAAATGGAAAGTCATCAGGCTATATCACTCCCAGATCTGATTATATGTCCCCAAGCCTATTTGTGTTGTCCAACAATCGCAATACTTTTGTTTTGTCCTAGTAGGACACTGATTTTAGTATGAATGCATGTATGTATACTTTGGTTAAATATTTTATTATTTAAAATTGTAACACTTGGTCAGAGTATTTTAATCCTGATGTGTTTATAGTTTATATATCTTTTATGGGTTGATATACTCAATTCACTATAAACAAAACTCTGATACCAATCTGTCACACCACCAAACCGCAATGGTGGAAACATTCAGGGGTGGAGGACGGCATGTACAGTATCATAACAATGCATAATAGTAAAACAAGAACAACATCATCCATTGCATTAATAGTTTAATTTACACATGCGTGTTCTGGATGTATTTGCAAGACACCAAAGATATATATATCAAGATAAAAGATGCGTCTGAAAGTGCTCAATCTTCTCAAAACCTGTCATCTGTACTTGTCTACCGATGACCTGAGAATACAAGTTATTTTGAAAGAGAGGGGAAACATTTAAGCTGGTGAGTTCATAAGTATTTAGTGTCAAATGTTTGAATCAGTTTGAAGAAAGTGTTTGTAAATGTTTGTTGTAAATGTTTGTAAGTGTTTGTAGTAAATATTTGTATCTCCTAGAAAATCCTATATTTTCCAATTGAAATGTAGCCTTCCATCAAGACCAGGACGTTCTGTATGTTGTTTGTTTGTAAAAGTGTTTTTTCCAAGTATGACTATCATTACCAAAATTTAGTTTACATTTCCGTTTATGTGAGAAGATCACAAAGTGAATGCAATGGGAAAAATAATAGTATTATATATAGTAACTCCTATTTTACTAACTACCTTAAACCAATTGTTAATTAAGGTAAAATGTGATATGATTGTAACCATGCTTGATCGACTAGTAAAACACGACGTTCGAAGACATCGAAATGATATGACATCCGTCACCCGTAGACCTCCAGGTCCCACTGTAGCTAGCAGCAAGGTGTAGGACGGTCTGTCCAGTATACATCTATACACAAATTCATGCTCTCCCTCCAGGAGACTCTGGTTACAAAACATGACACAGCAGTAGATTGCCATGCCATGAAGTAGTGGCTCGCATTAATGTTATAGTATTCTTGTATTTGTATAGTATGCTCTATCTGTTCTAGTGTAATGTATGTTCTCTTTGTATAATGTATAGTATGTTCCTCTTTGTTTCTCATTATAGTATGTTCTTTCTGTTTCTTGTTATAGTATGTTTGAACTGATTCTTCTATGTTTCATTGTACTAGAAATAGTGGTGAGTAGACCTCTAAACCATACCTATTATAGTTTACTAGTAATGTTTGAATGACTGAGTATGTTTGTATACCTTTTCTACCCAAATGTGTTGAACTGAAGTAAGAACTTTTATATCTATACACATATACGTAATATATAACTAAGATTTAAACAACCCTCGGACAAACAACCGATACCCTAAGTCCACAACCAAACAAGGAATAGGAAATAAAGCGAGTTATCAGTCGTAAGTCCTTTCAACCTTATTTATATAACTATATCTGTATAGACATGATTTTGACAATATATAAGTTTAAAAGAGTTTGATAAAGAGTTTGCATATAAAAGAGTTTGATAAAATGTTTTGAAACAGTTTGTTTGATAACATAGTTTTGAAGTATGAGAAATCCATTTGTTTGATAGTTATTAATCACATGTGATTGATATAATAACTATAATGTTTCAACTTGTATCACCCCCCCCCCCCCCCCGCGCGCGCGCGCGCGCGCGCATAAAAGCATTTAAAAGGTAAGTTAGGGGTATGAACTCACTTATAGTGAGTGATTTGAATGTAAGATCAATATAGGATGCTAAGTGTCAAGTGAAGCCTCGAGCACAAACGGATCCTATTAAGCATATAATGACACATATTTTGATATAATTACTAATTAGTGTATACAACAACTAATCATGGTAGAGAACCACCTTAGGGACTAGGAAACATTTGGATTGAAGTTTTATAATCACATATGATTGTATTAAGGGGAGTTTACGGCCACACCTTGGAGTTTACGACCACACCTTTGGTGTTTACGGCCAAGGTCAGTTTACGGCCATAGTGCATGTCTTTAAGAGGTGTTTACGGTCCTTTCTAGTATCCACTAAGTGTTTACGATCCTAGGCTTGGACTTAAGACGAGTTTACAACCAAGACATGCACCAAAACAAGGGTTTATGACCATAAAGGAGTTTACGGCCGTAAACTCTTGGAGTTCATGCTTTGGATGATGATTCATGGCTAAAGAAGTTCTTCATAAGGGTTTACGGCTAAGGAAGATGCTCATGGCCGTAAAATCTTATTGTTCTTAGGGAAGAGTTGTTTTCAAGGGGGTATGTTAAGAGCTTCTAAGGAATGACTAGCATATGGAAGATTACTTACGTTTTGAAGCTTGAAGGAGGGGTGTTCACAGTCCAAGAACTAGTATGTGTTCTTGTTGTTCTTGGTGTTAGTGATGAAGATTTGAAGATCTACCCAAAAGAGATGAAATCATGGATGAAATCATAGGGTTTCACTAGATTAAGCAAGGTATCAACTAACAAATGGAAGAAACACTTACATAATTGAAGATCAAGATGAAAACTCTTGATGATAGTTGAGAGAAAATCGAGTTTCTTGACTTGGAAGTGTGATAAGGGGTGAAAAATGAAGGAATATCATATTCATGGGAGGAGTTCACGGCCAAGGAGGTGTTTACGGCCGTAAACTCCACATGATAGAGTTTCCCAGCTTGAATACTACACAATGAACTCTAGAAGATACTTCGTAATTGAATGTACTAGGCTTAAAACACTCAAACAGACCCTTAACAATGCTAAAAGTTAGCAAAAAAAAAAGTTTCACATTGGATTGAATTAACTGGTTTTACAATATATAAATTTCGGCTTGTCACAACGTTCACAAATTATTGGTCGAAACAAACTATTATCCTGATGCATTATGTCGTGGTACCCTACTATATATATATATATATATATATATATATATATATATATATATATATATATATATATATATATATATATATATATATATATATATATATATATATAAAACCGAGTAAAACTCATAGAACCACATAAAAATAACTATGTTCATTTTTTAACATTTTGTATGTTCATAATAGAAGATACATATGTTTTTATTCATTTCCATGGTATATATGAGAAAATTTCATCCACATCCTTTTAAATTTGAAGTATTACGTAAATGTCCTTATAAATTATATATATATATATATATATATATATATATATATATATATATATATATATATATATATATATATATATAGGTAGAGGTTCATTTGAGACGAAGAGTTTTTTGTGAGACATGGGGACAACATATTAGCCTTTGATCAAAATTGATCCTATGGCTCATAAAAAACGTGATTAAGACTTATTAATGTACCTGATTTGTTAATTAAGGGCAGATTAGTCATTGTTAGGTTAAACAGATCATCAACATACCTGTTACAAAAATTAGCTTCATATTCACGTAATCAAGATCTTTATCTCCTTCGATCTTCAAATCTTACACCAGATCATCGTTATGTCGGATACATATTCATTGATCGATCAATTATCCTTCATATCAAAATCATCACATTCAGGAAATCAAGATCTTTATCGCCTTGAATAGGTATGTATTTATACCAGATCAACGTGATTTTGAGATTGACATTCATTGATTTATCAATTATCATCTCCTATCAAAATCTCAGTTATTAAATTCACGATTTTAGTGATTTGCAAGTTCATCTTCTTTATTCTTTATCTGATGATTGTTTGAGTTGGATTCGTTCAATTGTAATTGCAAATATGAGTCAATATCTTCATGATTTTCTTAATCAGTTTTGTTCAATCGCAAATTGCAAACCATAGAAGGATAAGTAAGGATTGATTTTCTTCAATTCATCATTAAGAAGGAACAATTTCTCCATTATAGAACAATTTCAACAACTCATCATTAGTAGCAATTGATATACCATCTATTTGAGGACAAAAGAATTGGAGAAGTATTATTTGATACACTAACTATTCGATGAAATGCCTAAGAGAATAATCATAACTTAAGTTCTAATGCATTTAAACTCTAGACGTGCTCCTAATTAATTGCTATCTGGTAGCAATTTATGGCACTAAAGTGTGAACTTTACATATATAGGGTGAAGATAATCACAATAGAACAAAATCGTTACATCAAGTCAAGTGATTATGCACATTCACTAACTTTGAAATGGAAATGGATACTTATCAAAAGTATTTTTTTTCCTTTGGTTTGCCTCTAAATGATTAAATCATATTCTTGTTGATATAAATGTTATTCTTTTTCCATCATATTTAGACAATTACACAAAATGGTGCATATATGAAAGATTAGTGTAATCATTGTAGGGAAATCTCAGATCATGTTGATGCTTGAAGCTTGAAGATTGAAGCTTGAAACATGTTTCCTTGTTGTTTTTATTATTTTGATTATCTGAGTGAAAGGTTTAGATTAGTTACTATCCTCCTTGTCAGTAGCATGTAAAGTAAATGATGAATTTGGACCAGTTTAGCATGAAGCAGAAGTGGTACTTGGTCTCATTTCATCATATTTTTTATTACATTACATAATACATGGTATATTATTCTGATTAGAATAATTGAAAAACATTACTCATACGTCCTTACATATTCAGAAAATTAAGTTTAGAATACAATTTTGTAAATATTTATACAATAATAAATATTAATGGAATACTTTTTTGTAGGTCAAACTAATGATGGTGCTGACGAATCGCACTCAAGCAATGAACTCATTTCAACAAATGATTATTTATTTTGGATTCTAGATATTCTACATGTACAAATATATAATGTTATAGTCCACTTTGATTTTTATTTGTTGAACTACTCAATTAGTTCCATATTTCGTTTAGAATATGATACATGATATAGTGCACATATTTAATGATATAGTCTATTATTATATGTTCTATATTGATGATACCGATATCTTATTGAAGTTTATAATTCTATTTTTAATAATTTATAAGTGTGATATTCTAATACACATTTATAAATGATGATGTAATTGAATGTGTTTTCTTACTATGACTAATATTCTAGATCTAATTATTGTTATGTGTTATATTATACATTGATATTTGTGGTTGATATAATCAAGTAGTGTTATATTTTAAAAAGCTCATTACGAACTTCTGAAAAATAACAACATATAACATTAGTCTAATAGAATGTTGTACACATACTACAAAATATTTTCATGTAATAAATTAACTTATTTATTTAAAAACCTATAACATAATTCTATTAGAATATTCTACATATACATTTATAAAAACAAATAACATATAATATTATTCTATTTGAATATTCTACATATAGATATTATTTTTATTTAATAAATGGAATTATTTAACAAGAAACTTATAAAAAATTTCAATTAGATTATTAACATCATACATCATGCATTAGATTCAAATAAGATGATCTTAATATTGTGAGGTAGCGAGACCATGAGACCATTTTTTCTAGTGAAATATTCTAATATTTTAGTGTTCATAAAAATATAATATATGTAATATTCTAATTTTCTAAAACATATAACATTATTTCAAAAGAATTACTATACATGGACATATAATATTCAACATATACATAGTAAATAAATCTTATTAACAATACATATATCTATAAATTCCATTTTTTTGTAAAAAGGTCATTACATATAAATCTATAAAAACCAACAAAATTTAACAATATTCTAATAGAATATTCTAAATGTCAATTTTTTTAAGACCGTAAGACCATGAGACCACTTTTCTCTAGTGAAATATTCTAATATTTCAGTGTTCATAAAAATATAATATATGTAATATTCTAATATTCTACAACATAGAACATTATTCAAATAGAATTATACATGAACATACAATCTATAAAATTATTTTATTAGAATATTTCTTATATACACAGTAAGTAAGTTTTATTAACATCACATATATCTATAAATTCTAAAATATTATTATAATAATGTCATTACATATAAATCTATATAAAAACAACATTTAACATTATTCTAATAGAATATTATAAATGTACAGAAAACCTATAACATTACTCTATTAGAATATTGTACATGAACTATAACAAAAAATGAACATTTGATCATTATAGCATGATATTTCAGATTGATCAAAGCATAACTATTTTTGAACCATGACTATTGTTCTGTGAAACATTCACTGGCCATTGAAACAACCATACCTATTGTTCAAAACTAAAAAGAAAAAAGATAACCAATATTCAAACGAACAAAACACAACCATGTCATTCATAATCAAAGACTTTCAAATATTCCAAAAAACTTATTCACGTCCTTCCAGTATGTTTCTTGCATTGATCCATTCTCTCATCATTTTTAATGACCAATCTTATCAACCTTTCCCTATTCCTTTGCTTCGTCGGTCACTTTCTTATGGAATTGGAATCTGATTGGTCAAAGCATAACTATTTTGTATGCTTCTTATTCTGCAGAAAACCTTCTTCACCCAAGTCAATGTTTCACATTTCCACTTACTGTTTCAGAATAAATTTCCATCTGTCGCATTAAGAACACATCAGAATAAATTTCATTAGCTTTCATTGTGTATCAAACACTAATCCTAGCTACAGTAAATAATTTCAAAAATGTTTAACCGAAACTACAATAAAGAAGTTCATTTCTAGCCCAAGCTATAGTGAATCTGGATTAAACACTAACCATAGCTACAATATAAATTTCAAAAAAATAATTCCTAAATTAGAATAAATTGTTTAACTTCCTAAAGCCTATTACAATAGATGATTTAGAATCTACATTATGTAGAATCTAAATCTGAATCAAATATTATCGAACTAAAACATAAAGAGATGAATTCAATTATGTCAGGATAGAATAACAAATTCTCAAAATATATTTTAGTTTTGACTTATCAAAGTAATCATTAACATCTAGTTAATCAATAAAATAACATCTTAAATCAAATTTATGAAGTAACACCCAACTTTACAAATCAGAATACCTAGAATATTAAGTTACCAAAGACTATTTTACTAATATTTTTACTGGATCATCTAACTTATAAAACAAAGTAACATCTGATTCAAATTAAGAAGTATCATATTACTTATCAAACTAGAATACTTAGAATATCAAATCATCAAAAAATATGTCACTAAATATTTACTAGATAATCCAATTACTCAGACAAAATAACATCTAAAATCAATTAGGAAGCAAGTTATGTTTGCATCTACAACATTCTATCATTTTCATTCACAATTTTCTTGCAGAAAATATGAAATCATTACAGAGTGCATTATGTCGAACACCTAGCGGGCGATCACTAAATTTACCAAACACCTAACTGACACTAGAAGTATGAAACTAATAAGATAAACCAAACAAACTAACAAATTATAATTCAAATTCCAAGAATATCTCTACAGACGTTGTGAATAACTTCATTTATGCATAAATAACATAGCTTGGATTGTAGATTTATTAACATTGAAATTGTTAACAGCCAAAGTTGAGTCAATGGAATCTTTTATTACCTGATGAGAAGAATCCTTCCTCAACTAAGAATCATGAGAAGAAGTAGCAGTTGAAGTTTTTTTTTATGAAAACTTAGATCTGGAGCCTTTGATTGAGAATCAACTACTTCTGACGAATCATCACACAAACCAGAGCTAGAATTAGAATCAATTTTAGCAGAACGAGTCACGATTGATGCTCGATTAGAAAAAAAAACCTTCAAATTGGTGTACCTAAGCTTGAAATCTTTTTCATTATTTCAATTTCTAGGGTTTTTGATACCTTCCAATCGAACAAGAAGCTAAGGTTTTATCGACTGATTTTTCAAGATTATCCAATCTAATTACACCTTTTGATAAGAATATAAAATGAAATTTTTTCCTGGAAGATGCTGGGAATAAGATTGAGAGAAATTTTGGATTGAGAAAATTTGGGCGAGAACGATGAAAAAACTTCTGAACGTGAATTGATCAGATATCATCCATTGGAGTACACAATTCCTATTTTACCCCTCCGTGTCATCGAATTAATCCTGAACTTTGATAAATTTTCAAAATTGCCACCGCCTCTTATCAGATTGTATGTTTTGATCTCAGCCTTAGATTATTTTTGATCAAGGGACATCAATAGGTCCCCATGTCTCACAAAATAATGTGGTCTCATATGAACTTAACCCTATATATATATATATATATATAACCGAGTAAAACTCATAAAACCACATAAAAATAACTATGTTCATTTTTGAACATTTTGTATGTTCATAATAGAAGATACATATGTTTTTATTCATTTCCATGGTATATATGGGAAAATTTCATCCACATCCTTCTAAATTTTAAGTATTATGTAAATGTCCTTATAAATTTTAAGATTATGTATATGTCATTCTAATACTATTATATATATATATATATATATATATATATATATATATATATATATATATCCAAACTAATATTTTAATTAAAATTAAATTAATATTATATTAAAAAAATTATCTAAAATTCAAAATTATATATAATATTACTAAAATACCCTTTCCAAATACAAAATTAGAATTAAACCATTCAATTAGGATTAGGGATCATTTAGTATTGAAACGTTTTACTCATCTTCTTCTCATACATTTTTTTCTCCTGTTCTTCCAGTGGCGGAACCAGAAATTTTTATATGGGGTACAAACATTGTTAATATATATATATATATATATATATATATATATATATATATATATATATATATATATATATATATTGTTATCTAGTATCGGGCATTAAAAAACATGTTATAATTACTTTAGTTGGAGGTACAATAACAAGAAACATGTTTATAAACAATATTATATATATATATATATATATATATATATATATATATATATATATATATATATAACAATTTTTTAGGGATACTGTAGTACCCCAACGCCCCATTTAGCTCTGCCACTGTGTTCTTCAATATAAGATCGTTTTTCTAATCAACTAATCATATTGAAAAGCTTCAAATCGTGTTACTCGTCTTCTTATCCTACATATCATGTGGTGTCCTACATATCATGTGGTATGGTTGTGTTAATTGGGGGATCTTGACTTTGGGGGTGTGTGTTTTCTTATTTATGTATGTGTTTGTTTTTGAAGGTCTCATTTCAATACCTATGTGCCTTTAGTGTAGTTGTATGTGATAAACCTTTGCATGTTTTCATCATGGCTTTATCCTTATACTATTTCGGCATGTTTATGCCCTCTGTCGATCGATGTTAGAGCAGTTTTATTGGATGCTTATTGAGCATTAGGTTTATAGTGGAATGACCGAATAACACTAAAGTGCTCATGGTGGTTGCGACTTTATTCAGTCATAACCACCTGGTAAGTGATCCTAAAATCTTATAAAAATTGACTATTTTGCCCCTGTTGATCTGTGTGGCTGTTTTATCTCTTCACAAATGTTGTACTGTTGTATTGAGACTCTAAATGCACTGCATGGAGTATGAATTTCATCGGTGATATCAGGACAAATTTAAGGCCCTGTTGGTGGATGCTTCAGGTGGATTTGGGGAGATTTTGGGTGATTTGTATAGTTTTACCCTTAAGAAAGAAATACATGATACACAAAGGATGAAAAAGCTTTTGATCTGTTTGGAAGTTTCTCAAAAAATCAACTTTTAGATGCATATTTAGACATTGCTATATGATGTTAAGCAATTAAACTTGGATACCTTACAAACATCATATATAATTTTTGACAAAACTGCACAAATGGTCCCTGTGGTTAGCAGAAAATTGCCACTTTGGTCCAAAAAAGTTTGGACTAGCACCAGAAGTCCAAACTTTTCATTTTCTTGCGAGTTTGGTCCAATTTGCTTTAAACATTTTTATAATGACAGTTTTGCCCCTGAATTTATCCTTTGTATTTTCTTTTTTAAATATTTTTATTATAGAAATTAATAAAATACTCTCTCTCTCTCTCTCTCTCTCTCTCTCTCTCTCGTTGAAAGTCAATGAACAAATAGAGAAACTGTAAACTTCTTTCCCTTCTGATCAAAGTAATATACACAAAAATATGTAAACCTTTTTTCTACATAATCCTCATCTTCCTTTGACTAATTCACCATTAACCCACCTCGTCACCACCAACAACGGAAACCACCATCGTCACCATCTCTCTTATCTTTTGACCGGAGCAACCCGAACTGTTGTGTCTCTGACCACCTGATAACACCTAGAACAACATCACCACCACTCCTCCGAATATGTGATGCCGACGAGAGGAGAAAACGGGCAAACACATCGACCACAGTCGATTGTGGCAGTTCTTTTACAAATCGAGTCCAAAGAGCCATTGCTAAGCCCAATTTACGAAACCCTAGTGTTAGAGAAGAAGGATTCTACATCGACGACAGAGAAGGATCATCGCAGCAAACCCTAGCTCATCCTTTTCTTAGATCTTTCATCATCGGAGAAGAAAGGTTATCTGAAAGCGCACAATCTGTTTAATATCTATTCGATCTTCGTCTCCGACTGTGTATCTTTTTTCTTCTTCTATCTCGACCGGTGAGCAACGGGGGTGCACCGATCTTCTACCTCACTGTATTTGTGTATGTTTATCATTTATGGAATTTGATTTGTGTGTGAGTATTTATCCCTAAAAAATCAATTTGTTTGTGGGAATCATATCAGATTCCAAATTCTGATGAAGGAATTATTAGAGCACCTCTAGTGTTCACTGGTTTGTAGAGGGAATAAGGACGAAAGCAACAAGGTGTTAGTGGAAATCTCGACGGTAGCAGGTGGTGGTGGCTGGTTTTTACGTTGGCAGCGGTGGCAATGGGGAGGCGAGTCTGCCTCCGTTAGTTTTTTGTTCGACGACAAATGAAGAGGGAAAAGGGAGGGAATCAATTAGCAATGATCGGAGAAGGTGTGGGTGGGCTAATCGCAGAAAACAGTGGGGAAGATGGGGTAGTGGCATCGGTGGTTTATGGCGGTTAAAACCCGTCGTGTGTGGGTTTTTCTTCAACTGAGAGAGAGAGAGGACATTGTAACGGGGAGAGAGAAAGAGAGAGAGAGAGAGAGAGAGAGAGAGTATTTTATTAATTTCTATAATAAAAATATACAAAAAAGAAAATATAAAGAATAAATTCAGGGGCAAATCTGTCATTATACAAATGTTTAAAGCAAATTGGACCAAACTTGCAAGAAAATGAAAAGTTTGGACCTCTGATGCTAGTCCAAACTTTTTTGGACCAAAGTGGCAATTTTTAGCTAACCACAGGGACCATTTGTGCAGTTTTGTCATAATTTTTTGGTGATATGTCAACATAACTAATTCAAATATAAATTTAATATTTCATTTAGGAAGGGTATTTTAGTAACATTTTATATAATTTTGAATTTAGATATGTTTTTTAATATTATATTAGATTAACTTTAATTAAAAAATGAATTTCGATATACATATATATATATATATATATATATATATATATATATATATATATATATATATATATATATATATATATATATATATATATATATGGTTAGGTTATTTTGTTTTTACTAAGTATTGTGTGTCCGAAAGCACAGATATGGACCAACGGATTAAATTAATCAATGGACATGATTTGAGAGTATATGATATTACAATGGGGTAACATGTATCATATAATCACACAATTTTTAGCAAAAGGGTATTTTGGATAATTAACTACATTTATAAAAGGAAATTTTCGGATTTTTAGGGATGATTCATTCTCCTAATTTAAAAAAAAAAAAAGAATTTTATAATTAATTCAATTTCAATTGTTACCGATTTTATTCCGTCAGAATATTTTTTGTTAAAATGATGCTCTTTTGGAATTTTATTCTAATAGAATATTATTGAATAAAAACAAAATTCTTGAATTAGATGTTGAAAAATAACAAACATTCTAATATATTCTTATAGATCCGAACTTAAATACAAATTCATACATATTCTTACAGACTAAAATCCTTATACATTTTAATATAATTATACATATTCTAAAAGAATATCAACAAAAATGATTAAAATTGTTAAAAAAAATAACGACATTCTTAAATTGTGAGTATGATCAAACTTTATTCATTCTTCAAGTTATTCATATTAGGTCTTCAACGCCTTCTTCTAGCCATTCCTATCACAAATACAACAAAAACCAATAATTGTTAAAAACATGTTACTTGCAATTAACTATCACTTAATATATTCCGGTAGAATACATAGAATATGACAGAATACATATAATACATTATGGCAGAATACATCGATTTTATTCTGATAGAATATATTCTGATAGAATACATAGAATACATTCAAAAGTATTGTATTTACTGCTAATATAATTTTAGATTTCAAAAATACAATAACGAGGGACAATAGAAATTGGAATTCAAAATCACAAATTGAACCAAAATAATACACAGACAAATTAATTATCTTTTTTAACAATTACATAAAACATGTATTGCTAGTAATTCTGACAGAATACATACCACAATGTTAAATTCTTTAAATTCTCAATAATGACAGCTTATCCCTTGGCCAATCTTGAAACCTCTGAAAAACATGAAAAACAAAAATTTTGTTTCTTAGGATTTTTAACAAACAGTTGGTAGGCACTAAATAAATAATTGGTTATTAGTTAACAATGATACATGATTTTTAAACCTAGTACATGGTGTGAATATTTATCTGTAACAGGAACAATAAATTAAAAACAAATGTTAAATGTAATAACAAAAACACAAAACATTTAAAAGTAATAAGCTAAAAATAAGAAAAGCAATAATACAATCACATTTCCATGATGAAGCTTCCAAATCATATGATTATCATGATATATTATTATTTAACAATCAAAGGAATTAAATCTACTTGTTTGTAAATCAGCCAAAAAAGAAATTATAGAACTTACTGTCAAATAAGAAATTCCAGAACTTACTATCAAATAAGGAAGATTTTATGATAATTGTCTCCGCATAGCTATATGATCTATTAACAAAATAATTTTAAATCACTTCTATTAGATTGTTCGAAAACAGATTTCTACATAACTAAAGAACTTACTGTCTAAATACGACATTTTTTAACAAAAAAAAAAAAAAAAAAAAAAAGTTACCTGGATCTGATCGATAGTGTGTGCCATGTGTCTCGTTACTAATCTTTGTAAAAAAATCAATCATATGTCGTGAAGATGATGGTTGTGTTGCCTGTAGTATATGAAGATGATGAAGAAAATGTCAACGACGGCGTAGGGTTAATTATTTGGAGACTTGAAAATGATAGGGTTTATAAAAAAAACTGCACACGTGATTTAAGGGACCACCATTCGACTTCCCTCAATCGTCTGATGCCTTCTCCATCTGATGAAGACGACGATGAGGACCGAAGTCCCTTTCTCAGCCCTCCCTGCAAATCTGTTTGACCCTCACTAGTGCCCTTGATTTTTGACTGTTCCCATTCGATCGTTCCTTATTCCCGATCTGTTGAAGAAGACGCGTCCCCTCTTTGTGCATTTAGGGTTGTGGATATGATGATTTTAAATAAGTCAAACAATAGTAGACGTAATTTAAGGGATATACCAAATATATAAGAATTTATTTTTAGTTTATAAAAACAAAAAGACTCATCTACCCTTTTTTTACATTAATGATTTTTTTTTCTTGAATTCTTATTGGTGCATTTAGGCATACAATAGTTGCTAAAAACATTTGAACCTATATATATATATATATATATATATATATATATATATATATATATATATATATATATATATATATAATAAAGTTTTAGAATGATATATACATAATTTTTAAATTTATAAGGATATTGATATAATATTTAAAGTTTAGAAGGATATGGATGAAATTTTCCTAAAACACAAAAAACAATGTCGATTTATTAAAAAACTGTCCAAAACACAAAAAATTGTCCAATAATTTTTTATCTAATAATTTTCATTAAAATCCGTAATGTGGTTGAATTTTAAAGATCACAGAAAATGCAATGTTTTTTCTAAACATATTTTTATAGGATTTTCGAATATAAATGAATAATTGGTTGGATTTTTTTAAAATTTGCCCTTCATATGATATCTTCATTTGAAATAAAAAGGTAAAACACAATATAAACATTTTTAACACAAACATAATTTAATGAGTTTTCCAAATATAAATATATAATAGGTTTGACTTTATGTATTTACACTATATATTTTTCCGGATCAAAATTTAAGATGAATATATCTTAGCATCTTAATGTAAATGAAAAATAAGAATATATTCTGAAAACCATTATGAGCAAAGCTTCACCACTCTTTTCTGGAAACGAAGAATCAAACAAATTGGGAATTTTTTAAAGCATTATTAGTTCAAATAAATAAAATTCTAGACTCAACAAAAATTATTATACGAACATTCCCAATTTTGGATTGCTGGACACTCAGAATTTATTAATATATTAAAAAAAATCATTTCCCGTCCACCTATAAGCATGAAAAATAGTGTATATATTGTATTAACATTTTATATTAAGATATAAGATGATGTATATCACTCTTCATTTCTGTCGATTTTTCTCTCAAAATTTATCTTCATCTACTAAATTTCATTTTATGTAAATCAGTACAAGTAATATTATTTTTATGGGAGGTGATTTTTCCACAAAATGATTTAATGCTTCCAAGAAATAATTAATATATGGACTATTTTACCCTTCAATTCATTTAATGCATTTAACTAATATATGAATAATTAATATAAGAGCTGATAATATGGGATCTTATCTATTTTTAGGTGAATAAGAATTCCTAACCTAAATGTCAGTTTTTGTTTCAAAAAAAACACACATGTCGCCTTGAAAATCAACAGACGTATGATGATCTTCTCCAGCCCGCTACTTCCGTTCATCTTCAATCGGTAAGCTTCAAAATCATTACTATTAGTCACAAAAAAAATTACAAATAACAAAATAAGATAAGATACGAATAGTTAATTGATATCTCTTTGATTTAGTTAGAAAAATTATTACGTCTTCAAATCACAAAAAAAAATAATAAGAATAAGAATAAGAATAAGAAAAGTTACAGTGACCACATGTGCTTTTAGTTTGAATAATTACAAGTTTTTCAATCGTAATGTTAGTTTCGAATCATGGAAGAAGCAAACATATATTAAATTTTGAATTGGATCGTTTTTTTTTTTTTTTTGAATAAAAGCCTTTTTAATTAATTGTCTTAACAATATCAAATACATGCAAAAAGACAAAGGCACAAATTTTTTCTACTAGTGACATTAAGTTCTTCTCTTTTGTTTATTTTGTTTTTAATTTAAAATTTAGATGAAAAAATGAGCAATACTTAGACTTTTTTTTACCTGAAAATAGCATTAAACAACTGTTTTGTGTAATTGTATTTTAGACTTTTTGATTATGTTAACACCATAAGAAAACTTGAATCTGTTATGATTATGTTAAACTTGAATTGAATATGATTTAAAACTGAAACATGAATTGATTATGATTCAAAATGTGTTAAAAATGATTTTCATTCGGTTAACATATTCATTCAAAATGTTAAACTTTAATGTGATGTGTGATTGTGTAAAAATTAATTTAACAGAAGGAATTGATTCATCAAGTTCTACAGTACAAAATGAAGAACTCTATTTAACTAACTCCAAATTTGAATCGTATGATGAATTACTGAAGAGTTTAAGAGATTTTTATTATGCTAAAGGATATGGAGTATCTATAAAAGACTCAAGTAAAGATAAATATGTCACGTTGCAATGTGATCAAGGTGATTCCTATCGAGATAGAATGTGTATTGGAGATAAAAGGAAGAAAAATACCGGATCTCGTTTGATCAACTGCCCCTTCCAGATTGTAGGTAAAATTGGAAATGATGGTTCTTGGGTACTTAAGGCAAAAAAAACTTGACTCACAACCATGAACCGTCTACTGATATCTCTGGTCATCCATCATTTCGTCAATTATCACCAAATGGCGTACAAAGTGTCAAAAACATGATGCTTTCTGGCATACCCCAAAAGCAAATTCTTTCTTCTTTGCATCAACAAAACCCAAACCTTCCAGCAATCTCAAGAAATATATACAATCTGAAGGCTAAAATCAGCATGCAAAACTTGGGAATTCAATCAACAATTAGTGCTTTGTTTGAAGAGTTTAAGAAAGAGGGTTTTATATATGATATTTTACATAACTCAGTAAGGCATATAACCCATTGGTTCATTACACATCCTTTGTCAGTTAATTGTCAAAATCTTTCTCTAATATCTTTGTAATGGATTGCACATACAAAACAAACAAATATAAAATGTCTCTACTTGATATCATTGGGATTTCATGTTTTAGTACATCTTTTTATTCTGGGTTTGTATTTCTGGAGAGAGAGAGAGGATGAAGATAGTTATATTTAGGCATTAAGTGTGTTTAAAAAGACTATTAAAAACCCTGAACCATATGTGATTATGTCTGAGAGAGAGTTAACATTAATGAATATCATAAATATGGTATTTCCGAACACGACAAACCTTTTGTGTATTTGGAATATTGAAAAGAATGTGTTGGCATATTGCAAAAAGCATTTTGCACATAGAGAAGAGTTTGATCTATTTATGTCAAATTGGAATAATGTAGCATATTCAACAACTTCGGTTATTTTTTAGCAAAATTGGGCCGAATTTGAGTTATTTTATCAGATGAAGAAAGTTGCAATTGAGTACATAAAAAATACATGGTTGCCTTGGAAGGAAAAGTTTGTTAGTGCCTGGACAGAAAAATATTTGCATTTTGGTAATCGGTCATCATCAATGGCTGAAGGTGCTCATGCCAAACTGAAACAATATCTACAAGTATCAACAGGTGGCTTTCAAGATTTTATAGAAAAGATTTGTCTTGCAATCAAACATGAATTCAACGAGATTAAAATGCAACTAGCAAGTGAGAAAATCCAAGTTCTTCATAAGTGTGATGCACCTGCTTTTAGAGAGATTTTGTGTCATGTATCTCATTTTGCATTAAAGGATATATATACGCAATATGAAAAAAATAAAAAATGGTAATATTTACAAAGATAATAGTTTTACATTTGTTGCACAACATTAATTTTTACATTAACCTTTAATATATTTTTGGTTTCTAGGTACAATGACTCCTTGCACAGGTCATTTTATGGCAACAATAGGTCTTCCTTGTGCTCACAAGATAAAACACTTACAAGGAATGACAATTCCATTGGATCTCATTCATCCACATTAAAAGATTGATACATTACGACTAAATTTAGAAGATTATTCACATAATGATGACACTAAAGAATTTGACAAGTTGATCAATGAGTTGTCCTCAAGTTACCAAATATGGCCTCTAAGTAAGAAAGAATTTGCTACTTCTATGATTACTAAACTTTTGACTGAATCTGATATGTTTTTTGAGCCTATGATTCATCAACCAAAGGGTAGACCTCCAAAATCAAAAAAGAAAAGATGAATGAATTCTACAACACTGGAATCTTCAAGATTTGAGCATGTGGAATCATCATAAACACAACAAACTTCAAGTTCTATTCGTGTCTTCCAAAGGAACAATGAAGTGTATGATAATGTTGGTCATATAAGTCATGAAAACAATTTACTTGATCTAAATTCATACCTAACTTTTTCAAGTGATGATATGTCATATGAATAGTTTGACTATTTGATATGTATTGGTTGAAATATTTTTTTTAGGCTACATTTTATTTTATTGTGATTTGATATGTATTTGTTTGAATATTTTTATTCGATAACATTTTATTGTGATTTGATATGCATTGGTTTGAATATTTTATAATTCGATATGTATTGGCTTGAAATTGTATTTTTTGTTAATTAATTTACTATACATTAGTTTTATCTAATTAATACGTTTATAACATCTACTAAAAATAAATGCCATAAATTTGATTCAATGGGTTAATCTAAATTTTGAAAGTGTAAAAAAATAAGAATACCTAAAAAAGCTTTAGTACCCAAACTTCTCTTATACAATTAAAAAATATTAATATTTAATTAAGGTATTGAGGTCGTAGAATCATTTTTGAACCACATATAGGTGTACAAATTTTACTACACCAAAACTGATTTAAAAATCATTACAATCAGTCATTCTCTATCAAAAGCTAGTGCCATGTAGTGTGATGGTGGTGTAAGTAATGAATAAAAACAAAATAAAATGTATGAATATTATATTGGTTAAATATTTTCAAGGAGATACATAATTGTGAGATTGTGAAAACATATATGGTAATGTTATCCGCGTTAAAATGGATTAAAAGTTTGGAAAGATCTTACTTTTTTTATACATTATCCTAAACTAAAATTAAATTAAATTAAGGGGTAAAATAGTCAATATATATTAATTATTCCTTAGAAGTATTAAATCATTCCTTAGAAAAATTAGCTTCCAACTTTTATTTATACATAATGTTGTATTTTTTATCGGTTGACACCTAAGAATAAGCCTTAGTATTTTTAGTAAACTTGAGCTCTACATTCACATACTTACTTATTAGCAAAAATTTCATGTTTTTTAAGAGATAAACTATTATATAAAACCACAAACTAGCAAAGAGCTAAAATAAAATTATATATACAATTAATTTATAGGAAGCTTTGCTACAATATTTTTTAGCTGAAGTGAATTTTTCGGCCTAGCTTTTAATTTTTATCGGCTTACTTTTCAAGCTCAATGTCTCTCTCAACCAATATCTTTAATCGTCATTGTTGGGGTATATTCATCCTTTCTCTTCCTTTGATTCTCTTTCTTCTCCGTTCTTCCACTCTGCTCATGTAATCATCTTTTATATATATATATATATATATATATATATATATATATATATATATATATATATATATATATATATATATATATATATATATATATATATATATATATATATATATATATATATATATATATATATATATATATATATATATGCTTCTATGTATGTTGTTTTAGGGTTTTTCTGGATGTTTCGTGTGTCTTCACTCTCCAATTACTTAATCTTGACATTGATTGTTCATTGGCATCTTAGCCGGCATCTCCACCATCCTCCCCTCCCACTATGATGACTATTTGCACGCCAGCCACCACCTACGGCCGCTGCGTTCGCTTTCGATTGGGCCTAGCTTGTTTCATTTTAGTTTTAGGGTCACATCAGCCACAACAACACCCTAGTACTCACCAACCTTTCTTCATCACCGCTTTTGTTTCTCTCGATCGTTAATGGGATGTTTTTCATGGAGATTTTCTGTTATTGGATATTATACTTATGATTTGACGTATCCCATAAGTGGTCTTGATGTCTTTTTGTTGGTGGCTAAGCAGTTAATATCGGCGATTTCCAGGTGATTTCCAGGTGGGATATTGGTTATCAGTATTTTTCAAAATAGCGATGTCAAATATCGGTCCGCAAATATCGGTGATATTTACCGATATTTCCAGGTGATTTCTAGGTGGAATATTGGCTAAGTAATTTTACTTGCTTTTTTTAGTGTTAAGCCATGGCCTTAAGTCTTATGGATTTAACTTAACTGAACCTGCTATTATGTTAAGTACTTAATTGTTAGTTTTAGGTCATAGACTCATGTTTTAAGTATTAGCCGATTTTATTGCTATGTTAATTGTTACATACTTAAGTGTTAACTTGCTAGTTTCTATAGATTTAATCATGTTGATGTGTTAAGTACATAATTCTTAAATGATGATGATAATATTAGAGTTGATGTGGATGATCTAGATAAAATAATTGGATGCCTTGGTTGATGTGGACTTGGAGGAAGATTTCACGGCTTACGTAAGATTATGTTTCAAACATTGATAGTTTTAAATTTTGACTTTTTATATTACTTTTATATATGTTTTATGTTTATATATATTAATTATGCATGATATAAAAATATCGATATCCCACCGTGATAACCTATATCCCAAATTGTAACATCCCAAAAATACAATCCATTTTTTTAAACAATACTAAAACCATGAAATTAATCATCATATAATAAAACCACGAAACACATGTCTCAAATGTAAAAGCGAATGTATCAAATCAACTGATGTCAAAACATATCAAAACATCCAAATAAAAACCCCCCAGGATAAATTGAAGATGTGGTGTGTGTCATGTCATCATCCCGAACTCTTCCCTTTGCTTGTGGAAGTACCTGAAACCAAAAACTGAAACTATAAGCACAAAGATTAGTGAGCTCCCCCAAACAACCACATACCATGCAAAAACATATAAGAAACTATTGGGCCTTGCCCACTGCATCGGACCGAAGTCCAGAACTAACAAGGGCCTTGCCCACTGCATCGGACCGAAATCCAGAACTAACAAGGGCCTTGCCCTCTGCATCAGACCGGAGTCCAGAAACTACATCGAACCGAAGTCCGGAACTAACCAGGGTCTTGCCCTCTACATCGGACCGAAGTCCGGAACTAACCAGGGCCTTGCCCTCTATATCGGACTGAAGTCTGGAAACTAACTGAACATAGCATGAAATAATTATAACTACTAGCATAGACCCATATACTACATACTGCATCGGACCGAAGTCTGGAACACATAGCACAAATACATGATTGAATCACAAAGACATCAAGCACCATAAACTACTACATCGGACCGAAGTCCGGGACTACTGTTAATTAAACGGGCCGACATTGTGGCCGTAGACCCGTTCCTACCGGAAGGAAAACTCACCTCGTAACGTTGGTTGCTGAGATGCTAAATCTGAAACTGGCTGACTGCTGGTCTAGAACTCCCCTGCTACAAATTCCATAGATACTAAATCAAATAATAATAACTTTTCTCACGGTAAAATCACTAATTTACCCCTAGTCAAAGTCAACCTCCTGGTCAAAGTCAACTTTCAGTTGACCGGGCTCGCCGAGTTGGGCCGCCAACTCGCTGAGTCCCTAACACCTTTTCTAACCTTCTACTTGCTTCAACTCGTCGAGTTATATGAACAACTCATTGAGTTGTCCTTCATCATATGAACACGTCCAGACTGTGATTCGCCGAGTTGTATGAAAACCTCGTCGATTCTGTTCTTGAGGCAAGACGATTGCCTTGGACTCACCGAGTCACGGCGTGGACTCATCGAGTCTCCTGCATGCCACTACTATATAGTCACTCCTAGTCGGTCTCAGTGCATCCAAATCATAGATTTGGGCTTCTAGGGCTGGTTTTGCACGTAAAGTTTCCAACTTTACGTGCATGCACACGAGAATGGGGCTAAAACACCAAAATCATCCAACACTAAGCACTTAGGGTTTGGAACAAGGCTATATTTGCATAAAGGTAGCCATATTGAGTTTCTAGAGCTCAATAACATCCAGATCTATGGTCTCCATCCTAAGGATAGCTCAAATCTCGAGTTTGAATCATATAAGGCTCCATAAGAGACATAAACAAGCAATAAAGAGGGTTTAATGGAAGAATAAGCAAGGTAATAACTTTATTACCATAATATGAAGCAGATGGAAGCTAGTTCTTGGATCTCCTTCCTCTTCTATAGATCCTCTTTCCTTCCTTCTCTTCTACAACTCCCAAGCTATCACAAAACACTCAAGCTCAGCAATGGGGACTAGGGTTTTACAGAGAAATGCTCTAAAGGTGCTTGAGGCTGGGGTGGGAGGCTATAATATCGTTTAAATAGGGTGCATACCTTGGGATTTAGGGTTTCATCCAGACTAGCAGACTCGCCGGGTCCTGGATACAGACTCGTCAAGTCGCCTACTAAAGTCACGTGCAAATCCCGCCTCTACTCGACGAGTTGGGCTACTGACTCATTGAGTACCTCTTAAGAAAGGAAAAAACTTTATTTAAATTACATACCAGAAATGGGGCGTTACAATTCTTCCCCACTTATCGTAGACTTCATCCTCGAAGTCTGCTGCTACCGATCCTAAAAATAACTCCGGGTAGTGCTCCCTCATCTCCTCGTCAGTCTCTCACATCCACTCTGAACCCTTCCGGTGCTGCCACTGCACCTTCACTAACTGGACCATCTTGTTTCTCAAGGTCTTCATCTTCCGATCTAAGATCGCAACTGGCCTCTCGATATAATTCAGGCTGCCATCAACCTGAATATCCTCCAATGGTATCACTGTTGACTCATCCACCAAACACTTTCGTAATTGAGAGATGTGGAAAGTGTTGTGGATCTGGCTAAAATATGCTGGAAGATCCAAACGATAGGCAACCCGACCCACCCGGGCCAAAACCCTAAAGGGACCAATGAAAATGGGACCTAGCTTGTCCCTCTTCCTGAACCTGATGATACCTTCCAAGGTGACACTTTCAGGAGAACCATATCGCCCACCTGAAACTTCAAGTTTGAATGCCTCGTATCGGTGTAACTCTTCTGCCAACTCTGTGCAGTCTGTAGTCTGCTACGGACCTGATGAATCAACTCTGTGGTCTTGAGCACCACCTCGGTGCTCCCGATGACCCTTTGGCCGACCTCTCCCTAACAAATCGGGATCCTACACTTCCTCCCGTAAATCATCTCGAAAGGAGGGCGGTCAATACTGGCATGGTAACTGTTGTTATACGAAAATTCCGCTAATGGAAGATACGTATCCCAACTGCCACCAATATCTAGAACATATGCCTGAAGCATGTCCTCAAGAGTCTGAATCGTTCTCTTGCTCTGCTCGTCTGTCTGAGGGTGGAAAGTGGTGTTGAAGTGAAGACGAGTCTCCATCTCGTCATGAAACCGATTCCAAAACCTGGAAGTGAACTGGACGTCTCGATCTGATACTACTGATATAGGCACTCCGTGTCATGCCACTACTTCACGCACATAAATATCAACTAGCTTCTCGGCCGATATACTCTCTTGAATCGGTATGAAATGTGCACTCTTGGTCAACCGATCCACTATGACCCAAATCGAATCAACTCCACGTGCGTTCGTGGGAGGCTTAGTGATGAAATCCATAGTGATATCCTCACATTTCCACACGGGAATGTCCAACGGCTGCATCTTGCCATGGGGTCTCTAGTGCTCTGCCTTGACCTTCCTGCAGGTCAGGCATCTCTCCGCATACCAACCTACGTCCTGCTTCATGTAGGGCCACCAATAATCGAGTCGAAGATCTCTGTACATCTTCATCGCCCCTGGGTGGATGGAGAACCGAGACTTGTGAGCCTCGTCCATCAACACATTCCGTACTCCGCCCTAGTACGGTACCTAAAATCTCCCATGAAAGGACAACAATCCTCGACTGTCATAGTCAAAGGAAGCTACTCGGCCAATAATCCTCTCACACTTATGCCTCTCTTCCTTCAGGCCCTCAACCCGTTCCTCTCTAATCTGCTCCAATAATGGAGTAATCACTGTCATTCTCAGACATATATCCCTGATCGTGGATGCTATCGCCTTGCGGCTTAGGGTGTCGGCCACAACGTCGGCCTTGCCCGGATGATAAAGGATCTCGTAATCATAATCCTTTACTATGTCTAACCATCGACGCTACCTCATGTTCATATTCGGCTGATCAATGAGGTACCTCAAACTCTTATGATACGTTTAAATGGTACAACGGACCCCATAGAGGTAATGTCTCCATTGTTGGATTAATGTCTAAGTCCATAACTATAATTGGTAAGACTTGACCCGACCCGGCATGGTCCATTTGGGTTGCATGGCATCATGCACTTGGATAGACTATAATGAGAGAAATAAAACACTTACGGTTATTAATATATTATAAGTTCTAGTATATTAATAATAAGAATAATGAGATTATTTAATTAGTATTGATCAAGAATTAATCTAGAATTAATTAAGTGATCAAAAGAAGACTAATTAAATATATGGGTTGATTGTGTAAATCATTCATTCTTATATATGTGGGCTTGTGATCCAAGATTCCTTATGTTGGACTAAGTCCATGGGGTGACCCATGGATACTCCATGGAGGTTAAAATCCATGGAGCATAAGGAATGGGTAAAATCATGAGTTACATGGTGTAACCCTAATAGCCACCATATAAAAGAAACCCATGGCTCAAGAAATCGGGACGATAACTAACACTATGTGTATGTATGAGGGCTACACGATTTCATGAAGTGTTCTAATTTCTCTCTAAGTTATTCCAAGTGCTTATGGTGTTGTGTGAACCATTTGAGGTGTCACACTTGGGCACTAAGCACTCAAGCTTCATGAAGACAAGCACTATCAAAGAGGTATGTATTCTATCTTGTTACATCCATTATTTTGTATGCTAGAATAGGATAATACCTTGGATGTTCATATTTGTATGTATAATAGAGAAAACATAGATCCAAGGTATTTAGGGTTGCATGTACACTTAGGAGTGTTAGAATGCTCATAACCCAACAGTGGTATCAGAGCCTAGGCTTGTTTTCTTATTATACCTGCAATAGAAGCTGAAAAATCGAGTTTTGATGCTGTCAGCCCAGCTGACTCGCCGAGTCCATGAAGGGACTCAACGAGTCCAAGGCAAAATGCATCCAACTCGCCGAGTTGTGTTCATGCACTCGACGAGTTGGACCCCAGACAGCATATCTTCGAGGTTTTTGGCCAGAAATGGACTAGGAACATTACCCTAAGTTGTTTTGAACTTATAAACTTGTTTTTAATGTGGTAATGTTCATGCTAATCCATTTTCAAAGATAATTGTCAATAGATTCATGTTTTGTATTAGTTTAAAGGTTAGACTAATTACATGAAAAAGTTTGATTTGAATTATCTTGTTCTTATGAGTTGCTTAGATTAATAGAAAAGTTGAGTGGAAAAGTTGTTTTCAATCCAAATTAATCTAAGAGTTGAGTATAAAATGTGTTTGTGTAACTTATCCTTAAGTTACATGAAGAGTCACATTAAAGACTCATAAAACTCATAAAGTTGGCAAAGGTTACAAAAAAGATGAAGAGTCTTGTCCTTAAGTTATGGAGGTTCAAGAGTCACTTCATTAATAAATAAATAAATAAAATATGTAACCTTAATTAATTCCATAAGTTATAAAATAAAGAAAAGATTAATTCTTTATTAGTTTAAAGTCTTCCATAATTTGTCCACAAGTTATGGAACTTGAAGAGTTTTTGGATTAAAACTACTTTAAATACATAAGTTATGGAATTAATTAGTTTTGAATAGTTTCAAAACTTGCCCTCAAGTTTTGGAATTTGTAAAGTTTTCTCTTATGAATACTTTAATTCCAAGTTAGCCCTTAGAATTTTAAAAGTTAAAATTCAACCCTTATACTTTATAATATTATAAGTTAATAATATTTATATGTATAAGAGTAAAGTCGGTCTTACCGCTAGTACGCCTCATTCACGAAGCCGGTCTATAAGGTGGGTATAAGGTTGTTGCCTATAAAATGGCAACTTAATGGGTGTTCACTCTCACCCACCGCTTGCTTGACTGGTGGAGGGTCGTTAGCCGAACGGGTTTGACATGACTATAATTCTCCCTTCATTAAAAGTATTAATGATAAATACTAAGTAACTAAACTCTTAATAATTCCCAATCTTAGTTACTTAGGAAAATGTGAAGAAGGTGCTAATCCATGAAATTACACTTTGCACTTTGTTTAAGTCGGTTAGTGGAGCGTGTGTGGTTAACCGGCACACTAACTCGTATTTAACAAGGTAGGCAAAGGGTAACTTAATGTTTATCATAGTATCGATGGAGCGTGTGTGGTTAACCGGCACATCGATTGAGGGGTAAACACTTAAGGGTATCAAGTAATTTGCATGGTTACTTCACACCTTGTTTTGTGATCCTCGGCATCCCAGTCACAAAACCTGAAGGGCACACTCGAGATTGAAACATGCCATTGAACAGTTCAATGAATCTCAAAAGATCTAGGAGTTTCAAAACCAATTAAAACCTAATAATACATTTCGTTTATCTTGGTGGAAATTGGTGAATCGTCATTCACCTACCTTCAAATTGTTTTATAGCTTGGATTACGGCATACCTCTTCTAAGTTATAAAATAGTTTGTTGGGTCCTAGCCTTAATATTTTCATATTGGGTGTCATATTAAGGACTCAAAGATCAGCTATCTTGAATATCTCCCAAAAAGATGTCTGGTTTAGACATTTATGATCTTCCGAAATATCTTGAAACAAGCTTTCCAATTGAAGATGATGTCCCATGGATATCATACTCCTCCTCCAATTATTCTCCCTATCCCACAAGTTCTTTAAAAATTTAAGGTCACTCGAACCCTATTGGCAAGACAAGGTCTAGGTGTGATCACATCTTGGAGATGTAGTCACATATTGACAAGCCGGGAGAGTTGGGTGTCAATGTCTTGAGAAAGTTGGTGGTTCAATCACTTTCTAAGTTACATAGTGAGTTCCTTTGGGACACCTATGAAATAGACTATGACAAGACCCTTAATGATCTCATCTATTGTTAAGATCAACTTCCTGAAACTTTATGGACATTGACAATGGTGACACTGGAAATACAGAAAAAAAAACATTCTCTTCCCAATGGAAAGGGATCGACCATAGTCAACTCGGTTGAACAAATGGTAAAGAGAAAAGCTAAGTCTGTAATAGTCCTGTGTACCATTATCAAAGGGTCCATATGTTTATATTGCCAAAGTAAGGGTCATTAGTTGCGAAGCTGCCTAATTTACCTAAGGATGTTAAAGTCAATAAGATTGACTCTACTTCAGGTAAAAGTCCACAAATCTAACTCTGTTAAGTTTCTATTCTGAGATTCCTGATACATGTTGTGACTGGGTCACATGGTAATGTTTTAAGAATCAAAGAAAAGTAAAGGAACTTAAAGAAAGAATATGCTGAATCTGATCGCATAGATGGATTTCTATCGTGTAGTTTGAAGATCGGATTCTTGAGCTACTTCTTAGGAGTTATGAGATATTGCTAAGGAATAGACAACAACAAGTTTTCGTATGGATTGTAAGGATAAGTTTTTCCGCATAGTTTTAAAATAAAAAGAAATTTTTGATTTTATTTATTTTAAAATATCCTTACAATGGCATTTGAGGAAAAATTGTTGCTTATATGATTCCATTAATAGCAAGAGTGGAAATATGAAATTGATTCTTTCATTTGTGGTAATGTCTAAATTTACCAAATAAGGAAAGATTCTCATCACCCAAGTCTCAATTGGACCGGAACTTGGAATCATGCGAGTAGTATAGCATGATGAATGAGAACTTTCAAGTATTGGAAAAATTAAGACTAATTACTTATTCACATGGATGTGTGAGTCAAGTAATGGACTAAGGGATCGAGTACATAGTCATGTGCACTGATTAAGTCCACCACAAAAGATGTAAGGCTATTCGTCATAATTTACTAAAGCTCAGTAAATATGATTATACTTACAAGCTTAAGTGTAACTCTGAGACATTGGAAAAGGTTCCAATGCATAGCAGAGCGGATAAGTAGAATCAAATTAGGCAGAAGGATAAAAGTTTCTCAAATCTGAAAAGATGGGAGAGTACTTTAGTATCAGTTTTGTGATCATCTTAATGATTAAGAAACCATATCAAAATTAGTTCTCTAAGGAAGTCTTAGTTCATTTTTATGACTAAGAAGAAGGGATCTTGAATTGTTGAAATGGTTAAATCAAGAAGACGAGTCATACTTCGTTTCAATACAAGTCTTAGAGTCATACTCCAAGATTGTAATATGAGTGACATGTCTTAAATAAGGTTTAAAACACTTGACAAATGTAAGGGTAAAAGTTTTCTACTCTTGTACATTTGAAATTGGTAAGTTGTGATGTTTTGGATAAAACAAAGACCAACTTCGGCCAATTGTGTGAAGTGTTAGAATCCACACTATCTCTTGGATGTTTGACAAGGAAGTCTTATAGGTCAAGAGGACAGTGGGAGTCTTAAAGGTCTTGAAATTCTCAAGAACTAATCAAGAATGAAACCTGAAGTTCTTCACTAGCACACGACTTGAGGTTTATAACCTATCGTGTTGACATATTATGTGCCCATTCTAGTTAAAGTTGGCTTTGCATATGAGTTCTTAGAGTTCTCAATGTGTTACACAACAACTTGGAAGCAATGGTAGGCCCTTGAGCTGCCAGGTGGCAAGAAATTAAGATTGAGTTCAGTCCATATGAGTTTGGATTTGTCATTATCCTTGTCTTGTGACTATGGTTATGACAATTCACATGGATAAGAACACATACACCATTAAATCTAAGTGTCATAAGGTTTCTCTCCGATTCATGAAAATGATGGTGAGGAAACACTTTGACTAAGTAGATTTTAGTTAGATAGCAATTGTGATGTTTGCATTCTCAAAGTCGTTAGTGGAGCGTGTGTGGTTTACCGGCACACTAACTTGGACTTGTGAGAAATGGCAAAGGTCAAAACGATCAAGACTATGATTACGGCATCCCTTTTCATAGTTCTTAAAATTGTTTTGACACACCCATGAGCTATCTAAGGGAAGGTGTATGTTTTTGATAAAGTCTTATCAAAACAATCTAGTATCAGGAATCTGAACTTTGGTAAGAAAGTCAATAAAGTATTGATTTCTAGAAGTCGAGCTTTCTGAGTATATGTCAAAGCTAGTGGGAGCATAAGTGTTATGCTAATAATCATCATGTTAGTGGGAGCATGATAATTACGATAAGTATTGCAAGCTAGCAATGTTAATTATAGAAAACAAAAGTTTCAACTAGGAAAAAGTTGTTTTGCTATAATTAAGGGAGAGGAAATTATACTTCATCTCAAATCTATAAGCTTAGATCGTGAGGTTTTAATCATTTAGTCAAGGATATATATGAATTTCATGTTGGAATGGCTCAACATAAGGAAATTCTGTATATGGGTCCATTATTTGCGTTCTTAAATTCGATTATGATTACGGCATCCCTTTTCATAATCTGAATTATGAGAACTTGGCAAATTGAAATGGAAATGTTATAGCAAAAGTCTGGTTTAGTCTTTATGTGAGACATCATGAATCGTGTCCCATATGCTTCGGATATAGGACCGACTACATGTGCTATATTCATCCTTTCTAAAATTTTCCAAATGCCTGGGGCGTTAAGAATGGAAAAGGTTTAGAACTGGATATGACTAAAAAGGATTAAACAATTGTCGAGGACAATCTAAGGTTTACCAAAGATTGGTTTCTCAAGGACAATTGGAAGTATAGTGATAATTCTGGAAGGACCATATTGACATAATCTGTAAGGAGGCAACTCTTGTTCAGAAGTGATAGTCGAAATGGAATCTGGAAATGTTTCAAAGTTAGAATTTTCAATCTGTGTAAGATTAAGGAAACTTAATGCAAGAAGGATGTTTCTAAGGAGTTGATCTCCTTTGGAATACTCTGTAATGATTTTGCCAAGTCTTTCTGACTTTGTGCATAATCATTACAAGAGGATCAATGCATATAAGTTTAGAATCTAACAGATTTCAGTAAATGACATGAATTTGGAATTCTTGCATTTGCAGTAAGGATTTGGGAGTGTGAAAAGAGAATCATTGAAGTTATGTTCAATTGATCTAGTTCACAAGGTAAAGATCATAGACAAACATAGTATGCATACTTGGTGTATGGCATGACTATTGTTTAGAAAACATAGTGTGCATGCTTGGAGCATGGGACAACTATTGTTTCAAATTCAAGAATAATGTTGATAGCTGAAACAATATACAATGAATAATGTGTAATCATATGGTGATAAATAAAAGGAGTTTTATTTATATTCATAAGTTCGAGACCATATTGGATTCAATTATTATTGTGTTTCACTTTGCATGTTTTGACTTCCCGAATAAACTAGGTTATTCTTCCGGAATGACTAAGTTATTCAAACCATCCACAGTCGGTCATATGTTGGAAGTAGATATGAATTAAGACTGTCATGGGTTGGCTTGTAGAGGTCTAAGATGTTGGACAAAGGGCTACAACACTCATGAGTGCTCATAAGTTCTGAGTATTGGATTCAACCCGCGCTCATTGGAATCACTTCATGGATTTTATCACGAGTGATCATGAGACGATAATATCTTATATTCTTCAAACCTAGAGATATGAGTTGTTACTATGAGTTGGTTGTACATTGACTGCACGAAACTGCATTTGGTAACTCGGTGCTATAAAACGTGTCTTTGTGTATGATTCAACAAGTAGTAGAACAAGCCATATGAGTCGAAGTTTATCCATTCCTTTTACCTTCGGGATAAAAGCGATATATGTGGGCCCCTCGATGATTTGATGATGACAAATGGAAGTGCTCGGCCGGGCCAGGACTGATTTGATTTGTTCAATTAGTCAGTCGTCATAAATCGGAAATCGGGAAACAACTAATGGACAGAGAGAATGATTATAATCCATGTCTCAGTCCATATGATATCTAGAATGGAGGAATATATGATCCCTTATCTAATGGACAAGTCATTGACAAGATCAGAGTTCATCTACAAGGTCAGAGTTCGACAAAAGCTTTTGAGAGCTACGATTGCCAGTTGGTTCCTGAAGTCATACGCAATAATAGTTTTAGACTTATCCAAGTGGGAGACTGTTGGATTAATGTCTAAGTCCATAACTATAATTGGTAAGACTTGACCCGACCCGGCATGGTCCATTTGGGTTGCATGGCATCATGCACTTGGATAGACTATAATGAGAGAAATAAGACACTTACGGTTATTAATATATTATAAGTTCTAGTATATTAATAATAAGAATAATGAGATTATTTAATTAGTATTGATCAAGAATTAATCTAGAATTAATTAAGTGATCAAAAGAAGACTAATTAAATATATGGGTTGATTGTGTAAATCATTCATTCTTATATATGTGGGCTTGTGATCCAAGATTCCTTATGTTGGACTAAGTCCATGGGGTGACCCATGGATACTCCATGGAGGTTAAAATCCATGGAGCATAAGGAATGGGTAAAATCATGAGTTACATGGTGTAACCCTAATAGCCACCATATAAAAGAAACCCATGGCTCAAGAAATCGGGACGATAACTAATACTATGTGTATGTATGAGGGCTACACGATTTCATGAAGTGTTCTAATTTCTCTCTAAGTTATTCCAAGTGCTTATGGTGTTGTGTGAACCATTTGAGGTGTCACACTTGGGGCACTAAGCACTCAAGCTTCATGAAGACAAGCACTATCAAAGAGGTATGTATTCTATCTTGTTACATCCATTATTTTGTATGCTAGAATAGGATAATACCTTGGATGTTCATATTTGTATGTATAATAGAGAAAACATAGATCCAAGGTATTTAGGGTTGCATGTACACTTAGGAGTGTTAGAATGCTCATAACCCAACATCCATATCTTGAGGGCAAACACTATTGCATCCAACTCTAAGTCATGTATCAGATAGTTAGCCTCGTTAGGCTTCTACTGTTTAGAGGTGTAAGCTATCACATGGCCTCGCTGCATCAAAATCGATCCCATACCTGTGATCGAAGCATCACAGTAGACTACAAAATCCTCTACTCCCTCTGGTAGAGTAAGAATTGGCGCCTCGCACAATCTCTGTCTGAGGGTCTCAAATGATGTCTGCTGCTCAAGCCCCAGCGAAACACCACCGACTTCTTGGTCAGTCAGGTGAGCGGAACTGCTATCTTGGAAATAACCTGGATGAATCTCATGTAGTACCCTGCCAGTCCTAGGAAGCTCCGAATCTCAGATGGAGACCTCGGGACCTCCCACTGCATCACGACCTCTATCTTGGTCGGATCTATTAGTATACCCTTTTGGTTGACGAGCTGTCCAAGGAACTGCACCTCGCTCAACTAGAACTTGCACTTGGAGAACTTCGCGAAAAGACTCCCTCCTCAGCGTCTCTAGCACCTCTCTCAGGTGCTCCTCATGCTGCTCCTGAGTCTTGGAATAAACCAAGATGTCATCAATGAACACTATCACTGACTAATCCAGCATCAGCCTGCATACGTGGTTTATGAGGTCCATGAACACGGCTGGAGGGTTGGTGAGCCCAAATGGCATCACCACAAACTCATAATGACCATAGCGGGTCCTAAAAGCGGTCTTCTGCACATCCTCATCCCTGACCCGCACCTGGTGATATCCAGACTGTAGATCAATCTTGGAGAACCAAGATGCTCCCTAAAGTTGGTTAAACAAATCGTATATCCTCGGGAGTGGGTAACGGTTCTTCACTGTTACCTTGTTCAGCTCCTGGTAATCTATGCACATATGGTGCGACCCATCCTTCTTCCTCACGAACAGGATCGGGGCTACCCATGGTGAACTACTCGGCCTGATGAAACCCTTGTCTAGCAGCTCCTACAGCTACGTAGACAAATTTTGCATCTCTGGAGGAGCCAACCGATATGGTGCCTTGGCTATCGGAGCTGCACTCAGAACTAGGTCAATCCAAAACTCGACTTGTCTTTCCGGAGGTATCCCAGGTAAGTCCCCCGGGAATACGTCTGGATACTCTAGCACTACTGGTACATCGTGAACTGTCGCCTTTCCTTTCTCCCGGGCATCTATAACATAGGCGACGTACCCTGTGCAACCCTGCTGAACGTAACGTCTCACTCTCGCTGCTGAACAAAGGATCGGTCCACGCTGTGGCCTCTCGCCCTGAACCACTAACTCTCGCCCACTGGGAGTGCGAACTCTCACTAACTGCAGCTCACAATCAATCACGGCTCCATTGGGGCTCAGCCAATCCATACCCACTGTAATCTTATTCCCTCGCAGGGGAATAGGAACCAAGTCTACTGAAAACTGCTCATCAAATAACTGCAGCGAACATCCCCTATGTACTCTCGCAACCCTGACGGTCCTGCCATCCGCTATCTCAACCTCAAGTGGACAATCCAGTTCCCCCAGAGCTCTACTAAACCTCTTGCTAAGCGTAAGTGAAACAAATGATCGAGTGGCCCCCGAATCAAACAATATTGTAGCTGAAATGTCGTTCACTAAGAACGACCCTATACGTAAACATATAATCATGAGAAACAATCAATAGCAATAAATATATAAGAGGAAAATACATACCCGTCACCACATCAGGAATCACTCGCGCCTCCTCTGCTGTCATCTAGAAAGCTCTACTCTTCGCCACTAGCACCTCACCCCGGCCCTGGCGGCTGTCTGTAATCCTCAATGTAGCAGGGGCAGGTGCCACCATAAAATCAGATCAGATGTTGTGGTGGTGGTGGTGGTAGTTTTACAATCTCTACTCATATGCCCGGTCCAGCCACACTTGTAGCAACTGAGACTCCTTGCCTTATACGCCCCATCGTGAAACCTCCCACACTTGCCACACCGACTGTGACTTTGATGTCCTCTAGATCTTTGATCCGATACCTTAGGCTTTTTTCCCGAACTCCCTATGCCAGATACCGCCTCTGGCTTCTTCTTCTTCTCAATCTCCAAATCTATCCCTCTCTCACGAGCCCTCGCAATCATATCATCCAACATTTTACAGCTGGACCAGCTCACAAACCAATGTATATCACTCCGCAACATCTCATGATAACGGGCCTTCTTCATTTCCTCATCACTTGCGTACTGAGGAACTAGAAGAGCCCTCTCCCTAAACTTGGCGGTAATTTCCGCCACTGTCTCTGTAGTCTGAGTGAGATCCTGAAACTCCCTAGCTAACTGTTGCACCTCAATAATCGGTGCAAACTCAGCTCTGAACTTGGTAGTAAGTTAGCCCATGTCATCGCATCAATAGATGCATCATCCCCAATGACATGCCCGATCTCCACCCACCAATCTCGTGCCCTGTCCTTCAGAAGACAGGATGCTAGTCTGACCTTGTCCCCCTCGGGACATCTGCTGGTGCGGAATGCATTGGCGATATCTGCCAACCACCTAGTACTCTTTATGGGATCCCGTGCCCCATGGTAGTATGGAGCTCCACATGCTCTGAACTCCCTGAAAGTGAGGCTATGCGACCCTATCATGGTCGCCACCTCAGCACGAAATGTGCTCAACCTCTCGTCCATCAGCTCCAAAATACCCTCCTTGATCGAACCGGAGATTACATGAGTCTACTCAAGTATGATACAAGTAACCTCTGAAGAGGGGAACTCCCTGGTCTGCTCATTTAGATGCTCGGCCCCCGAGCCTGATCCTGATCCGTCACCGGCTCCTAAATTGCTAACTGCTAGCCTAGAGCATAAAACCACCATTCTAAAAACACATCATGACAAACATCAGAAACATTGATATATCTCGAGGGATCACTACTACTACAGGTATCATGGTATCATCTCAGCCTTCTTCGATTCAAGTACGGATCCTATGCTTTCATTATTATAGTCCCATACTACCTTCCACATCTATCCGTACTTTCCTCAAGAACTGCCCTGACTCCACCAAGTCGCGTCTACTACTACTGATCTCTACTACTCTCATAATAGGCTTGCCCTAGGGAAATCTCTGACTCTCCCAAAAACCAGTCCTCAGATGTTGAAGGCCTCATTGTAATGCTAATTAGCAACTACATGGATACCATCACATGCAACGAGGCTCAAATAATCCTTCAAGTAAGGGACTCATCCCTACAACGGTTACGAATCAAACAAGAACTGCACAATAGGGTCAAATCCAAAATGCTGAGATTATTCAACCCTGATTGCATGTGACTTAATGTATCCACCTAATAGCTAACTCCCATCACTCCGAGCCCTACAAAGCAAGCAGTATTCAGACAAAGGAAACTACTCAAGCAAATCTATCCTTATAACAAGAACTGTACTAGCATACAATGTTAAGCTCAATATTAGCATGCAATCTTCATAAAGCTGAAACACACATAGCAGGCACATAAGGCATCCTCCTAGATCCTTAGTCCTATTCTAGCATGCCGTTCTACTGAAACTGAAACTGATAATCATAACATAAACTTGTATGGTTAATTTGGGAATACTTACTTGAGCTCGACTGATCGCATGCACCACACGTTTTTCTTTGCTTTTTCAAAAACTCTTTTCTTTTTAAGTTTCTTTTTCAAAAGTTTCTTTCGAATTTTTTTTTATTTTGAAAGCCTTATACCAATTCCTGAGTTTGAATTCAGACACACCCGAGAGTGTGCCCGAATCCCTCAAACCAAGGCTCTGATACCAACTTGTAACATCCCAAAAATACAACCCAAAGTTTTTTTTGTTTTATTTTAAACATTACTAAAACCATGAAATTAATCATCATATAATAAAACCACGAAACACATGTCTTATATGTAAAATCGAATGTATCAAATCAACTGATGTCAAAACATATCAAAAGATCTGAATAAAAACCCCCAGGATAAACTGAAGTTGTGGTGTGTGTCATGCCATCAAACCGAGCTCTTCCCTTTACTTGCGGAAGTATCTGAAATGAAAACTGAAACTGTAAGCACAAAGCTTAGTGAGCTCCCCCAAACTACCACATACCATGCAATAACATATAAGCAAGTAATGGGCCTTGCCCACTACATCGGACCGAGGTTCAGAAACTGCATCAGCCCGAAGTCTGGAACTTGCCCTCTGCATCGGACCAAAGTCCAAAAACTGCATCGGATCGAAGTCTGGAACTAACCAGGGCCTTACCCTCTGCATCGGATCGAAGTCCGGAAACTACATCAGACCGAAGTCCGGAACTAACCTGGGCCTTTCCCTCTGCATCGGACCGAAGTCTGGAAACTAACTGAACATAGCATGACTTAATTATAACTACTAGCAAAGACCCATATACTGCATACTGCATCTGACCGAAGTCCGGAACACATAACACAAATACATTCTTGAATCACAAAGACATCAACCACCCTAAACTACTGCATCAGACCGAAGTCCGGGATTACTGCTAATTAAACAGGTCGGCATTATGGCCGTAGAACCGTTCCTACTGGAAGGAAAACTCACCTCGTAACGCTGGCTGTTGAGATGCTAAATCTGAAACTGGCTGACTGCTGCTCCGGAACTCCCCGGCTACAAATTCCATAGATACTAAATCAGATACTGATAACTGTTCTCAGGGTAAAATGACTACTTTACCCCTATCAAAATCAACCTCCTGGTCAAAGTCAACTTTCAGTTGACCGGACTTGCCAAGTTGGGCCGTCAACTCGCCGAGTCCTTAACACCTTTTCTAATCCTCTACTCGCTTCAACTCGTCGAGTTTGGCAACAAATCGATGAGTTCTTCCCCCGAGTTAACATTGAATCTAACTTCATCCGGCCCGCCAAATTGTATGAACAACTTGTCGAGTTCTCCTTCATCATATGAACACGTCCAGACTGTGACTCACCGAGTTATATGAACAACTCGTTGAGTCTGTTCTTGTGGCAAAACGATTGCCTTGGACTCGTCGAGTCTCCTGCCTGTCACTACTATATAGTCACTCCTAGTCGGTCTCAGTGCATCCAAATCATAGATCTGGGCTTCTAAGGCTAGCTTTGCACGTAAAGTTTCCAACTATACGTGCATGCACAAGAGAATGGAGTTAAAACACCAAAATCATCCAACACTAAGAACTTAGGGTTTGGAACGAGGCTATATTTTCATAAAGGTAGCCATATTGAGTCTCTAGAGCTCAATAACATCCAAATCTATGGTCTCCATCCTAAGGAGAGCTCAAATGTCCAGTTTGAATCATATAAGGCTCCATAAGATACATAAACAACCAATACAGAGGGTTTAATGGAAGAATAAGCAAGGTAATAACTTTATTACTAGAATATGAAGCAGATGGAAGCTAGTTCTTGGATCTCCATCCTCTTCTATAGATCCTCTTTCCTTTCTTCTTTTCTACAACTCCCAAGCTATCACAAAACACTCAAGCTCAACAATGGGGACTAGGGTTTTACAGAGAAATGCTTTAAAAGCGCTTGAGGCTGGGGTAGGAGGCTATAATGACGTTTAAATAAGGTTTAAACCCTGAGATTTATGGTTTCATCCAGAATAGCGGACTCACCGAGTCCGGGATACAGACTCGTCGAGTCGCCTACTAAAGTCGGGTTCAAATCCCGCCTCTACTCGACGAGTTGGGCTACTGACTCGTCGAGTACCTCTTAAAAAAGGAAAAAAAATATTTAAATTATATACCAGAAATGGGGCATTACACAAATATCGGTCCTTGATCGATACTTGATTTCAGACCGCTATAACTGCCAAGGTTGGTGGTGGTGAATATGTAATTTCTTTTATTTCAATATATTTACTTTGAATAAATTACAATTTGTATCGTCCGCAGATTTAGGCTAGTCAGTTAAATTAAATAAGATATAAAATTAACTTTTTATAGAAGATCATTTAGGATAAATAACCTCAACGATAGTTGTAGTGTATGTCACAATGGTTTCGTACATATAAAGAACGCTGAAATCCGAATTTGTATGAAGCAGATATGCTTCTTTGAAGTTCGTGTATCGTAAAAAGTGAATTTTCAATAGATTACTTTTTTAGTCTAAGTAATGTAAACGAAAGTCGTAGTAATCTTTAAATAGAGAGTGTCTAAATCTGACTTCGTTAGAGGAAGTTATTATTTTCGAAGTTTCAACGCAGCAGTATACGACTTAGAACCCGAAATAGAGATCGGTTGGTTTGTAGAAAAAACAATTTAAACGAGATTTGAAGATATTGTCCATATGATTCTATCGATATAAATACAGTCGAGGACGGAAATCATATGAGAAAGTTATAAAATTTTAACGGACGCTAACAGTCTAAGACTATTAAAAGTATAGCTTTAAAAATAAAATTCAAAATTAGCCGATGGAGACTAAACGAAAATTGTAGATCTCATTAAGAGCTTTCTGTGGATATAAAGAATATCGAAAATGGAGCTTGCATGAAGAAGTTGCTACATTTTGAAAATCTAAAAATTCACGCACGCAAAGTGCATCGCGCGCATCAATGACATTGCACACTTCGAGGCCGGCACGTGGTAGTGTCAGACGCCCCTCTCTTTCGATACAAGGTGACATGGTCCATGGAAATGGTGAGACATTGCACCATGAAATGGCGACACGTGGTGACTTCTAGAAGAACAAGGTGTGGACGGATCAGCATGCGATACGTGTCCGGAGGCTAAAGGAACCAGCAAGGCGACCATGTATGGCACGCCCTGAACCTTGAGCGGTGCGCCTCTTCTGGATGGCTATAAATACCTACGAGTTCTTGCCCATTTTCTCACCATTGCACTTCCAACCACTCTCAAAACCCTTAGCTATGAGCCCGAAATCACAAAGCTTTCAGTTTCAGAATTATGTCCGCTCATTTTCTTGGTTTTCACTTAAAAGTTGTGTAAGTTAAGCTACACTCTATCTTTTTTAGTATAACTTATATTTATAATCCTAAGTCGTTATTATAAACCTATAAATAATGTTTATCATCAATTCAAATTTGTTATAATGATTGATCTACCTACACGAGAAGTGTCATGTCGGCTTAGTTATTGGATTTCAGAAAAGCTATTATGCCGAAATGATCATGCCGCCCAACTATCCTGCCTGGTTGATCCTTAATTGATAGATCTTGATGTAGACATTGGGATTAGTGAGTATCTAGATTATTATTAGTCTCCAGGATCATTAGACTAAAACTTCGTAGTAATTATACTTAAGTCACGTCAAGAAAATATCTAAAGTGTTAGGCAAAACTATGTCCAGATCATCAGTTACCCACCTAATTCAGTTGAGTGCATAGTCTATTTCATGAACATGATTTAATACAAGTATTAATTAAAATATTAAATATCTTCTGGAAGTTGTATATGAATTATGTGTTTATTGTAGGTATTTTATGTTAGGATATATAACATGCTATGCGTGAACTAGATATGGTTCTATTTTATGCTAGGTTAATCGAATAATATTATATAATGATATTAAAAGTAGAATTATGAGAAGATAAATGATTAATAATACCTAATACTATTATGGAATAAATATACACTAAGATAGGTCAGCGTCACCCAAGAATAGATTTGGTATTAAAAGTTGATTATAGGCACTATAATCTAGTCTAGGCATAAACTTGTACTCAAGAAAGATACCTAGCTCAATTAAGTTTGATATTAGGTAGTCTCATTAGGAGAATGTTTGTAACTTAGGAACGAAGAGTAAAGTTTTGTTCCATGACACTATAGGGATCCACAACCATGGAATTTGATAGAGATTCAGTATAACAGAATTTGCTAGGGAATCACCACCACGAAATTTGCTAGGGATTCATCACCATGGAATTTGCTAGGGAATCACCACCACAGAATTTACTAGGGATTCACCACCACGAAATTTGATAGGGATTCACCACCATGAAATTTGATAGGGAATCATCACCACGGACTTTGCTAGGGATTAACTAACATAATTTCTGATGGAAGAACTACCACGGAATTTGTCATGGAATCCTACTACAGAATACACGATGGAATACCATCTACAACGGATTTCATTATGTTGTCCCTATTGTGGAAGAATAATTGTTTCCCTAGAAAACTCTCACCATGGGGTTTTTTGGGACAGAAATCGTTCGTCATGAATTTCGCCGCTATCCGTCTTTTGCAATGGAATTTCAGCTTTTCGCAATGGATTCATTCCGTAGCAAAATCGCATTTTTCTTGTAATGAGATATTTTATGATGTTTTGATAGAATTGTTCCACTTGGGACTTGTGATGATGTTTATGGATATTGTTTTTATTAAGTGAAAAATGAAATTTTTTAGGTCTTATTTTCGGGACGTTACACAAACTATTACTAAAGATGTATGAACAAATTATAACTCTAATAGAGAACTTAAGTTACCGAGAATATATATAGTTGTAAAAATAAACAATGACATTTATCCACTGTGAAGGGATTAAATAAACAAAAGATATACAACTGACCACCTATAGTCTCTTCTCTTTCTTCGTGTACTATGTCATCTCTTTTAGTTTAGGCTTTCTTTACTTTTAGTCCTAGTATAAGGCAAAAAAGTGTTCTAGTTACTTTATCCCATCATTAAGTCCAGCCAAACACTCTAATTTCTTAATGTATCTAAACACTAGTTCATATGATCAACATCCATTCTAACATCCCACATATCTTTATCTACATAACAAACAAGCCAAAATAACATCTAAAGTATAAGTTGGATGATTAAGAAATATCCTCTTTAAACCTTTACTTTTAGGAGGGATGAAACAATAATAATTTATCACAAACATAATTATGTTGTATGCAACTTAATGACTTGGTAAATATATCAGATAGTTAACTGCGGTACAATCCTCGTGAAGAAAGATATGATGCCTGACTGCGGTGTGGAATAATCCTCATGAAAAGAATAAAATTCTTCTAATATAATCAGCAAGAAGTAATCCAGTGTGACTATCAAAGGTTGGGTTGTGGCAAAAATTTGTATTAAAAAAATTGGTTTTAAAATAAGGAGGGGGAGGAGGAGGGACAGCCGAGGATGGAGGAGGTACCGAGGAGGGGTACTGAGGAGGGGGGGTCTGCGGTATGAGAGAGTCTCCGGGTATGAGAGGCTTGCGGGTATGAGAAGGTCTCCGAGTATGAGAGGTATGTGGGTAGGTTTAAGATTTGGCTGCGATATGATTGAGTGTAGTCTTTGGTGCGAGGTGAAGAAGTTGAGGGTGAGGCCGTGGTTCAAAGGCAGGAGCTGTGGTTTGTACGAGGAGGTGAGGTTGTTGTTACGCGAAAGGAAAGAGTTTGCGGTCATGGCTTGGGTGAGGTCTTTGGTTAGAGCAGGTCTTCGGGTAAACAGGTTGAGTACGTCTCCGGTACCAAGTCTGAGAGGGGTACCGCAGTGGCTTCTCTGTAGACTTCGATAGGGCAGTTTTTTGGTCTCCGATTCTGGGAACCGATGAGGAGTGTGCTGATGATGAAAAATGTCATTTTTCATGAAAAAATGATACTGAAGAGCCTATATATTCAATTTTATCAAATGGAATCTTTCCTAAAGTATGTAGGGTCAAGGTGGGGTGTTGGGAAGGTAAAAAGTAAACAAACGGTGAGGGGACAAGGTATGGGTCAAGAGAAAAAGGTGGAGTATGTAGGGAAATTAAAGGGACAAAAGGTGATGGGATGGGTCAAAGTCACATGGTTTTTACTTAGAAGGGAAAATAAATGTGGAGGACTCTTTCCAAAAAGAGTAATGATATTACCATATTTATACATATTTTAGGCAATATTTAATTACGTTTTGATTAATACTTTGGTTATTTGCATAGATAATTGGTACTTATAAGGTTAAATTATATTTTGCAGCAAAAAAGAAGACATTTTGAAGAAAATTGACTAAAAGTGTTAAAGATTGGAACTTTAGAGGATAAAGGTTTGAATTATGTAAAATCCAGCAAAAACATGTATTCACATCGTGAGAAGTAAAGGTTCATGTGGACTTTATAGAAGATAGACATTGCGAAGCAAGAGTCCGTGTTGAATACGGATAACTACTGGACTCACGACGTGAGACGTCTATGATCACGACTTGAGTGGGGATATTTCGAATATTATATAAATCCTTGAACCTTATGACTTTGAGGAGTTTTGTTGGCTGAAAAGAGGTTCCGGAAGTCGAATTCAGAAAGAGAGAATGCTAAGAAATTGGTTTGAATACCAAGAAAGAAGGAGAAGTTCATAATTACTTTCTAGTTTGGTACTCTTACAATGCTTTCAACTATGACTTGTTTGAGTTTATTTGTTAGTATGAGCAGCTAAATCTAGCTGCTTCTGTTGGCTAGATGAAGCTGGAACTCATGGTTTGATTATAATAACTTAGATTTTTCTTATTGGTTAATGTTTTGTGTTTGATTGATTATACCTAGTGTGACATCACCATTTTCACGGCCATAAAAGACTGATTTGTTTATTCTTTGTTTTATAAAATCAGAGTACTTCTTTGATTTAAAAGAGTTGTGGAATTTGTTCCCAAAATAAAATATGATAAAATAAAATTTATCAAAGCATTTCTTAAAGAAATGTATTTTCATTAAATAACAAAATCTCGGGATGTCATGTTCCGATACAGTCCAAAAGCATAAACAATATAAAATAGACCTTACAACAGTTATTTATAACTACGTATTTATAATCCAAAATCTCTCGTCAAGTCCAACAATTTATACTCTTGTGCTATTACCTGTAATGCAAAGAAAACTGAGTGGGTCAGGCTTGGGAGCCTGGTGAGCATATAGGGTTTTCAACCCACAATAATAAATTTATTATATTCAATTATCAAACAATCAACCCAAATACCCATCCCCATATCTCCTTTATTTTCTCTAGGGTTTACCCTAAGAACCAACTATCCTTCATTCATTCATTCCTAAGGATTTACCTAAGGAACTAACACAATGTCCATTTGCTACCACGGTTTATACAAGAGGCACTACGTCACATAGTCATCAGGGTTCATACGATAGACACTACGTCTCATAGTCACCAGGGTTTACACAACGGGCACGAAGCCACATCGTCACCAAGGTTTATTAAATTGGCACGAAGTCTCATCGTCACCAAGACTTACTCAATAAGCACGAAGTCGCATCATCACCAAGTATTTACTCAATAGGTACGAAGTCGCATCGTCACCAACTATTCCATCTACCCATGTTCTACCCAACATTTTTGTAGATATAAATACAAACACAGTTTAAATCATTTAACACCCGTATAAAAACAGCAATTCCAAGCCCATATCAAATACACAAATAATATATAACACATAGCACATATTTCATTGTTAATACTTTATATTTATGTGTTAGAAGAAAGTAACTATACAATCACTTGATCAGAAGATGATCGGACAACACTACGGCTTGTAGAACTAGTATTCTTCGGTAGATCTGGAAGATCTTCACAAAAATTGGCTTCTCGCGGGCAGAGCTTCGACTCGGGAATTTCACTTCTCGGGATCTTCGGGGCTTCGGGACTTGCTTCAGGTCTCGGGAATGATACTGTGGCTTCGGGGTATTTCTTGCACGCAAAATGAGGTAAAAACACGAGAGAAAGGGAAGAATGGAGCACCAAAACTCAGCTGCTATTTATAGGGTTGAAACCCCGAATTACGTTGGGAGTAATCTTTAGTTATGCTAGGCGTAACCTGGATAAGGTCGCTGACTCCCCCCCCCCCCCCCACCCCACCCCTTTGGATAATATCGAAATTTATAATTAAATTTAATATTTTAATTATTTAATAAACTTCAAAAATTCACATCTTCCTCATACGAACTCTATTTTTGACGTTCTTTATATCCACACGTAGGTGAGACTACGCTCTACAAATTTCGTTTAGACTCTGTCAGCTAATTTTGAATTTGTTTTTATTATTTATTTTTAGTAGGCCGGGACAAGAAAACTCCGTTATAAATTCATAACTTCTTCATCCGACATCCGTTTTCATTTGTCTTTTTATTGTTGCACTACTATCAACAAGATCTTCGATTCTCGTTTAGATTGTTTCGGCTAAATATCGCTCAATCTCGTATTCGAACTTCGGGCTGTACACTGCTAAGTCGAAACTTCGAAAAATCATAACTTCCTCATACGAAGTTAGATTTGGGTGTTCTTTTTATTCACGATCTCGGTTTAACGTATTCTACGAATTTCGTTTAGATTTGCTAAGGCTAAATATCGCTCTAACGTAAATTCACTTTTTACGTCATTCAACGTCGTGTCGGTTCTGTCGCGAAACATTGGCAGGTCATAACTTCTTCATTATAACTTCGATTTTTGTGTTCTTTATATGTATGGAATCTTTGTAACATATACTACGACTTAGTTAAGATTATTCCTTCAAAATAATCTTCCATCAAAAATTCATTTTTGATGCTTATTGTCCTTAAATTGACTAGCCCTAATCTATGGGCGTTACACCTAGCATGCTTAATTTGGTACTAGATTACTTTATACTCTTATTCTGTGTAGTTAGTGACTATTAATCTGCATGAATTCGATGACCTAGTAATTTAGTGAGCATTAGATTATTAAAGCAAAGTTAGAACCAATCTTAGATAAGTAATTGAACTATTACATTTGGTTGTGCTAGAGAACTCATACTATGAACATAATTGTGTTTGTCGACTCAATCTTACATAGCTCCAATTTTATTTAATAGTTAATTATGTGTTAAATTATGTGTGACTATGCATAGATCTACATGAATTAATTCAACATTAGTTAATTTGGAACTGAATTGCTAATAATATCTTAATTGGTAACAAACGAGAATTGTCATAATTAATAAGTAAACCATTGAGGGAAAGTGGATTCGAACTAACAAAAGTGTTTTATAATATTGAATAGTTATCGACAAATTAAGTTCATCTAAACTTGCAAAATTAGATATAAAAAACCTTTTTAATTATTGTTTGATTTTAGATTAATTTAGAGTAATTGTTTTAGCTAATTAAAACTGTTCCTTGTGTTCGACCTTGACTTACTTAAACTACATTACAATCCGACTAGTTACACTGCCTAGGTGCATATTAGTTAGTTGAGTTAGTTAGGTTATAAATTTAAAACTAGTAGGTACTTTTTGTGCACATCAAGTAACAAGGAAAAAGGTCTTTTGTAAACACCTTATGACGTCCAAAATCTCTATCATAAAGATTTACAACAATATTTAAGTTGAAAGGCATGAACATCATACATTTATTTATGATGAACTTAGGAACACATATGCTGATCACGAAATCTTCAAAGAGAATTCTCTTCTCCACTTTCTTCAATAAACCCAAGATATTGTATCCATTTTCAAAGCATAAATAAAATGCCTGGAACAATTCTTCAAATATTTTTAGATAACAAATATCTTCTTCACCCTTTTTCTTCTTCTTCTTAAACAAAAATAGAGAAATAAATACTACATGAAGAACATGAGTTGGGAGAGATCACTCTCCCTTTGTTGGATAGATCTCACCACACTCTATCTCACTAGAAACTAGATTGTGCACTCTTAAATAATAATACATATCCAACTCTCTCTCTATTTATAAGGAGAGAGAAACGATACAATACAATAAATGGAATAAAATAACCTAACTATCACTCATAATTTGTAGAGCATTCCCATAAGTTTTTAAAAGAGAATACTTTTATTCAGGAAAACGATTTTTTAAAAAGATTTTATAACATTTGGAGGATGTGATACGTACAGTCGGTCGGAGCTGAGGAAGTAAGTAATTCCCAATATACCCATATGATCTTTTATTTGTGCTATGAATTGTTATGCATGCTAGAATGTAGGTTGTTGATTTGCTCATGAGTAGCATGATAGAATTGTCTGATATCTCAGATGCCTTATAGCCTAGGGAATTATTTTTTATGTGCTACTTGAGGTCTAGATTGATAATGTTCATTTGCTAGGCGTATGGTGCAGATTTGTACACGATTAGGATTATACAACCTTAGAATGATTGATTTAACCTTATTTGATGTTCCTTGTTTGGTTGTGGACTTAGCGTAGAATCACTTATTCGATAGTCTATTGGAACCTGTATTATGTATAACTTGCATGCATCAGTGTTGGTAGAGATTTCTAGCAAATACGGGAGCGAGAGGGAAGGGAAGAATCCTAAAGAGAGATTCTAGGAGGTATAGTATTATTCATATGGCTAGACATATGCATGTGTGTGAGGAGTTTAGCAGAGCGTTACGAAGTGACTTAAGAGTCTTGGAATAGTCCTTAAAACAAGTATGGATATGTAGGGATATTATTCGGGTCGGAATCGAACCGAACCGACCCGAACCCGAATAAACCAAAAACCGAATAAGGGTAATTGTATGAACCGAAAACCGAACCAAATAAGCAATACAGGTTCGGTTCGGTTCGGGTATTATTCGGTTCGGTTCGGTTTCGACCCGAATAACCCAAATAACATGTAGAAGATGATTAAGGAGCCAAATAACACGAATAAACCGAATAACATTTACAAATAACATTTACAATGTGATTTTAAATATTGTATGTTGTATAACTTGAATGGAGTTTGATCATAGTAGAAACTAGAAAACAACGATGATGAGACGATTATTTTTTCCAGACGCAAGGGCTGACTTTTTTTTCTTATCGTGAATGGACTTTGAAGTTTGAACTTTGAACCGGTGATGATCGATCAATGAGTCCAGGTTATCGTAAGTCGCAAAGGCAGTAGCCGCAACTTTTGATCAAAGAGTAATGTCGCAAGGATGAGAAAAACCTCAATCAATCAAAGAGTAATGTCGTCGACTCGTCAATTTGGTGTAATACGGATGATCGAATTCAATTGCGTTGATTTTTTGGTGTATTAAATGGGTTTTGTTGGGTAATGATCGATAGAAAAGAAGATCGAATAAGCAATAATGTTAGGGAAAAAATGTGACTTTTCATATTCGGTTCGGTCCTTTTGGACCGAATAAGCCCTTATTCGGGTAACCCGAACCGAATAACCCGAAAACCGAATAAGCCTTATATAGATACCCGAAAACTGAATCGAATTGCTTATTCGGTTCTAATTCGATTTGGTCCGGTTTGGTTTTCGGTTCGGTTTGGTTTTTCGGGCCAAATTCTCATCCCTATGGATAGGTATTAAATGTAGTATTAGGTTCGTACTACTGAAAGCACAAGATCCATACCTGGGTCAGTGGGTGTTTCAGGAATACCAAAGAATTTGTAGGAGGGTATACATAGTGTGGGTTTGCACTGTGCATTAATTCTAATGTGAGCGAGGAATGCTTAAATGCTATAATTTCAAATTAAAATTAAAAAAGTATTGTCTCTAATAAGATTTTAATATATTTTGGTAAGTAATTTAGAAAGTACATTTTGTACATACTTTTTCCGATTACCACCATTTGCATAAATAATAATAATAATAATAATAATAATAATAATAATAACTAGATTCGTTACCCCCGCTTTGCGGGGGGCAAAGGGATCGGTTCTAATTTTTCTGTAACATATTTCGTACTCTCTTAATGGAGCGGATGATTATATAATGGAACTGGTTTAAAAGATGTTATTCATTCGAAACAGTGATAAAAGACAAAAAGATAATGTGATAAGCATCAAAAGATATCATTCATTGCTTAGTGTTTCATTACAAAAGTGTCCATTCATTAAGAGGTAGCTACTGGACATTTGATTACAAAAGAGTTGGGTTTGGTTCTTCATGGGACTTGGTGGTCGTTGATGATTTTCTTGCAAATCTCGGTTGTTGAAGCCATGTTCTCCTGCATTGCCTGGAAGATGTCCAGCATGACCACCGTGTCTTGATCGAGTTCGTTGATGAAGGTTTTGGTGACGACGACATGCCTGTATGGCATTTCCACTGGAGCTTCGTTTATCATGTTTTTCCTTGTTTGGTTGATGCAGGTGAATGTGTTTTGGACGATGGCAACTGCTTCCTACATTCTGTCGAGTTGGTTTTGCAGTTTCTCCTGTGTTTGGTGGAAGGATGATCTATCTGGGGTGGTATTTTATAAGGGAGGATTATGGTTGTTGGACTGCATTTATTGGAAGTAATTAAGAAGTGTTCTGATTTGTTATAGATGTAGGGTGACGGCTACCATTTTTTTCCTTTAGTAGATGGATGTGATTGTTTGGCACAAGTGTGATATTAAATTGGTGATATCTGGGGAGATCTTTGACCACACAGGATATCCTTGTTTTGGAAAATGGGAAAATATGGTATTCGGGATTGGTATATGTGCTTTATTCAGGAAGTTTTTTATTATGTTTATCGTTTTCATTATAGAATCATTCCGGGTAAGTTATTCAAGTGTATAGACTTATGGAATTTTTGCCTGTTTTGGTATGATATTAAATATGTATATGTCATTGTATCCATAGTATTAGATATTGTCGGGTGCATGTTTGGAAGCCTATTATATATTTAAATAAGTATATATGGTTAGTTGTTTTGTGAAATTCTGGTTGTGTGCAAGCATGCAAACGGTGTTTGTTTATTATTGTTTATATTACATAGAATAGCTATTAGTGTTGTTTACTACAAAGGGAAAATTAGTATCCAAATGAAAAGTTGGACTTCACGGTCCTGTTTGTTGTTACTCATTACTTTGTCGTTCGTTTCATAAATGTTGTTGTTGGTGGGCCTGTGATAGAAGAATTTAGAAAGTATTAGTAATGGTTTTTGTAATTTGGTGTTTCCTTTTGACATTATTACATTTTCTTTTACCTGGTGGAGTAAAGGTCAGGGTGCGTACAACAGGGCGTGCATAATCACTTGCCTCAGGTGTTTCGTTATCCGATCGGATTCTTTTCGTTAGTGTTTGTCCGGGTGTTGTTGGGACGGGTGTCTCCGGTGGTGTAGTTGATTGTTGGATGTCGATTATTATGAAACATATATTGTCAGGAGTTGATTCCCTTAGCATTTGGATACACATGGTCTTGGTTTGTTCTTTTTGATCGGTCATGATTGAAGGCAAGGTGTTCCTGTTAGTCAGCGGGTTGTCGGATATGAATTTTTCGATTGATGATTTTAATAGCTTACGACATGATGTTTCAAACACTATTGCAGGTATGGTATTCGTTGTGTCGGCAATGATAACAGTAAGTTTGTATCTATACACATGAAGAATTTGTAAATAGTATGATCAGCGAATAGTGGTTTATTTGTGTGATTTGGAAAATGCTTACATGTAGCCTGGCATTTCAATTAGTCCATGTGCATTGCAATACCACTGGGGGCCTCTTCTGAAAATAGGATATTTGCAGATTGGACATATTGTTTGGTACCAAGTGTTTTAGAAGTGAAATTCCTTGATTGAGGCCTCTACTATGAAAGTTTTGTCCTATAAATAGAAAGTAACAGAACCTGACAATGTAAAACGGACTGTATTAGTAAATACTAATATCATTGTTATCGTCTTACCAGTAGGTCGGATTTGGTTTTCAGTTTTATTTGATATAAGGTTGTGGGCGTTCCCGGTAACGCAGGCATTGGCCTTGAGGGTCCTATGAATCTGTAATGTCGTTGGTATTGGTCTACAATTTCATTGATATATATCGTAAAAAAGTCCGGTAATTTATGTGACTTATAGATCTATGAGTGTTGTTGTCTCCGATATATCGGGGTTGACATAGATATGTGTGGCATGTGACAATTCGTGTCTTAATACTCCTACACCAATGATATTTTATAGTTAAGGGTATTAGGAGATGTGATGTGATAATGGTGATGCACACACACACACACACACACACACATATATATATATATATATAGGTTTGCAGAAGATGGTACCATAGGATTTTGATGGTTTTAAATTCGTTACTGCAACAACAGTTGTTGCAGATGGGTGATTTAGGGAGGCACGGTTGAATTTCTACGTATATGTTATACATTCCTTCCATAGATTTATTGCAAGTTCACTGCCACTAATGGAATATGATTTTGTATGTGGTTAGTTAGGGATGATGGGATTTATGTGTGTCTTTTGGTGGTTACTATATATACCTTTCGTCGCTTAGTATAAGCAACACAAATGGTTCTCCATTTGCTTTTGTGCAATCCCTTATCTTCGAAAGAACGCCAATGAAGTCTGTTTGTAAGTAAGTGTATAAGCTGTTGTCAGGGTTAACAACTATGAGAGTCTAAGAAATCAAAGGAAGAAAGCCTAGTAAGTAATTTTTTTAAAGATGGAAGTGGTTATTTATGGGGTAATTTTTTTTCAGTTTTTCATTTGGCTTTTTTATTTAAAAATGTGACAAATGTACCCCTATATTAGTTGGTAAATAACCAACTTCTGTCATTTTTCATATCAACCCAATATATTCAGCCAAATAAGAAAAAATTACGGAAGTTAGTAATTTAGTAGTAAAAAGAAGTTCAATATTCTATACAGGTAATGTGTAGTACATATTTCTATTTTGGTTATATGGATAACACAGTGAAAACCTGGATAGTATGGTGGTGCTTCTCCGAGTTCAATCAGCTGTGACTTTGATACGAATCGAAACCAGGTTTTTGGAATTGTGATTGTGTCTGGAATTCGTTGTATGCTGGACTTCAGACCAACATCAATATAGATATCGTTTTCTAGAACCTTTTGATACTTGTCTAATTCAGGACAGCTATAATCCGATATAATGTAACATTCTGAAACATTTAAAACAGATTCAATGTAGCTCTGGTTTGTTCGCTGTCCAAGAATTTGGATTGCATCTGCCTGTAGAAAGATATTATCTTTACATTAGATTCAATGGTATTACTTGTGTTTTTGTTTTTTTATAATTGCATCATCCGTTGAGAAAACGTGTTTATTTCGGCAAGAAACCAATGTGTGAACTTACGTATTTGTCGACAGCCAGGTACCAGGTTTCTTATTGCCGGATATCGTGTTTCCATTTGCGTAGTATTCTAACCTGTAAGGGGCCTCCAATACCGTCAGCTTTGAGCTCAGAAATTGTCGTCATTTTCTATTTGCGTTCCCTAATATAAAAAAATGTATACATGTAAGCTCTATATTTGAGTGTGAATATAAAATTAAAAAAATAAGTAGGAATTCTGTAAATAAAAAATTGTATATGAATAAAATGAAAAGTAGTAATAATGTTCAAAAGCTGGACAGGGAGTGATACTGTAGACCTCTGTTGAAGTAACTTTATGTAGTAAATCTCTGTAAACAACATTTTTTGTTTCGTTGGATTTACATGTCTCAGTGTTGTTTAGCAGTATTCTTATCGAATACGGTGATGTTGCTTGGGAGAGGGCAACATAAAGTTGTCCATGCGCAAAAACGGGCTGTGACAAATAGATTCCAATCTTACGTAGTGATTGACCCTAACTCTTATTGATAGTCATTGCGTAACAAACTTTGACTGGAAACTGTTTGCATGAGAATATGAACGGTAAATCTGATGACTTGTGTATGAACTTTATGCCTTTATGCCTGGTATATACACACGTTTTCCGATCGAGGTGCCCATTATGATCGTTGCTTCAATAACGGTTGGTAACAATTGTGAAACAATCAACCTGGTACCGTCGCATAAACCTTCCTTCTGATTTATGTTTCTTAAAAGAATTATTGGGCAGTCGACCTTAAGTAGAAGCTCATGGGGATGGTATTCCTGGAAAAGTTAGTTGGTTTATATATTCGATTGGATAGAGGTCTTCAAAATCTGATGTGTGTTTTCCATTGGGTTGCATGGCGTCAGTACTATTGTATACCCTCACAGGTGTGGCGACCATTTTGAGAACTTGACAGTTTATCTCATCTGCTGAGTCGTTTGTGGGACAAACTATTGCTCTTGCTGAAAGTTGTGACGCAGTCGGCTGATTAAGTGTATCGTCCCCATACACAAAATCTATTAAGGTCTGTAATGAATTAGGGGAAGGTGATATTAGGAGTGAAGATGGGATCTCTATCCAGCTTGAGTCTCGTGGATCATCCTTGTCAGGCACACCTATATGGCCATCACCAATAGCTAAGAGCCATGTGGCAAATTCAGATAAATTCATTGAGGAGTGGGGTATTGTATTAGAGGGTTCAAGTCTCATGTTCGTATGCAGAAACTGAATTTTAAAATATGGCCATAAATACGAACTCGGTAGACTTAGCCCTATAATTTCTGAACGTGTGCTTCTTGGTACAACGGGTAGAGTCTGACGGAAATCACCACCAAGAAGGACCGATATTCCTCCAAATGGTTTTTCTTCACATTATAACACATCTCTAAGTGAGCGGTCCAAATATTCAAAGCATCTTCTATCACTTATTGGTGCTTCGTCCCATAGTATGAGTGTTGTTCGTTGTAAAAGATCGCCAAGGAGGGTACGCTTTTTGATATCACATGATTTTTTGTTGTTTAAATCAATAGGTATTTTGAACCTTGAGTGTGCGGTTGTACCGAACGGTAACATAAGCGATGCTATTCCGGACGCAGCAACAGCCAAAGCGATTTTGCCCATAGATCTCAAATAGGAAAGAATGGTCGTCCATAGGAATGTTTTACCAGTGTCACCGTGCCCATAAACAAACATTAGTACCTGTTTTTTGTTGTCAATGGAAGAGACAACATTGTTGTACACTAATCGTTGGTGGCGATTTAGCTTTGGTATAAGGTCACTGTGTTGTTTCTGTAGCTCTTCCTTATCATAACTCATTTCTTCCAATAGTAGGCGATTTTGTAGAACACCAGTGACATCGACTGACAGAACAGGAAGTCCAAAGTCTCTCATTGATTTAAATGGCACAACGGACCGGAGCATGTCATTTAAATCATGAAGTAATTTATGTTCAACAATCCCAGCCATAGAGGTTACTGCCTTATCTGCTACCTCAGCGCTTAGGGTACGTAAGTAGTCATCTTTCATCCTATCGCAGGCAGTGTTCCACAGCAAAAGTGGATTGCTAACTTCACAGAAAAGGAGTAGGTGATAGAAAAGTGATCGTAGTTGTGATGTGGTTGCCCATGCTGCAGCTTCTGTAAAACACGTCAACCACTCAGCATCATCACCATCATCACCTATTAATCGAAGTGCATTACAGGCAGCTCTGAAAGTTGGATACACAATTCCAGCTACAGTACGCAAATCCTTAAACGACGTACATCCTTTATGGTGACACAGTAGCATCCGTAAATAGAACAGCTCTCCAGAGCTCAGCTCAGGTGTACGAATACAAGGCGGCCTACCATTTTTGATGATTCATAGACACTCCGATCCCAGGATTTACTCGACTTATCCTATTTGTAATTTTTTGGATAATCCATGTATGTCAAATCATGACCCTGAGGGTCCCTTGAATTGCTTTGACACCAACCAAGGAGGGTAGTAGTGTTGGCATACGGATTAGATAACACCTCTGGTATGGAACTGTCCCCATTGAAGACCAGTTGTTGCATATTTTCCTCTTAAACTATAAGAACCTGAACCGGTGGATATCGATGATGTATGTGAAAGTCCAATATCCGCCATGCTGCCTCATGTGGACAGATATACCGCCCATCCAAATAATTATGTACCTCATTTATTGGACGACAATCATGATTCGTCGCTTTCTCATGAGCGGCGGTAGGCACTGAGCTAGATGCGACATCGGTATTTCCCTATTTTTCGATAGTATATTTTACACGATCTGCACCTTTGGAAATATACTTAAATAGATACTTAATCATCGATAGTATATTTTACACGATCTGCACCTTTGGAAATATACTTAAATAGATACTTAATCATCGATAGTATATTTTACACGATCTGCACCTTTGGAAATATACTTAAATAGATACTTAATCAACATGCTCCATCCACAATACTCCACATTTATGTGTGCACGGAACCGTGAACAAGGTCTTTTGTTATATGGTACAACGTATCCATTATCAAGAATCTGTCCAAATTGAGTAGTGTGGTTTGCAGTCGAATTACGTTTGTAACGTACATATCCATCTATGTCAAAAAATGTACCATCAAGAAACGGTTTGGGAAAGTGTTTATTACATTTTCCTTCCTTCATACATGCTGCCTTTTGGTTAAGTGGTCCGCATGGACCGTGGATCATGCAGGTCGTTATGGTATTGTACAAATCTGACTCATTAACTGGATCCAGCAGCTCGGCTGTTATATAGTTATCAACATCACTCGCAATTTTTATATGGTCGTTTTTTGATACCCACAGTAACGTATGACAATGTGGAAGGCCTCTTTTCTAGAATTCAATAGTGTAAAGATCTACAATAATGTACATTTAAAATGGATAATGAATATTGGATATATATCTTGTAATGGATGATATGGGTAAGAAGTCATGTCGTCGCTAATAATAAAGTTAAGCATGGAAGGGCAAGAATAGTAGGTTCTTCATCAAGGGGCATTTTCGGTACAACATATACGTAGGAAGAGTGGAGGTTATATGTATACACAAAGGTAAAAAAAAACAAATAATATATATTTGTTTTGATTCATTGGGAGCAGAGCAGTCAATAATCAAAAAGTATAACTGGATTTTAAGGAATAAACAAACAGCGGATAAAAGGGTAAGATATATATACACATGTACGTTTGAAAGTAGTTAGAAAACTGGCCAGCAGATCAATATGGGTTTAAGTATGAAATTTTGAGTAAAAAACTACATATTATATTTTAATAAATAAATGATAACAGAGATAATTTTGCAACAACATACAACAAATTTAAATTGCTGAAGTCAACGGAATGAGCTCAATAAGGGGGTATATATCATACAAAAGATATTGAAAATCAAATAAAATTTTGTTTACCTAACAAAATGAAAATGATGAAGAAAGCAAAAACTACTCGATAAGAAGATATATTTTACAAAAAAATATTGAAAACTAAATAAAGTTTATTTCAGTTAAAAGGCATAAAACAGTCATATTCCAAAACTACCCCTGCAGTATGTATGTGTGTTTGTGTGTTTTAGTTTGTACATAAAGAAGAAGGTTATGGGATGAAATACGTGAGGTGATAACAAAAATGTATAATGGGTACATGGTGAAACAAAGCATTTCATTTTTTAAAAAAATACGATACATGAGACTGCAGCAAACCGGAAGCATCAGAAACACAAGGCTGTAGCATAAGAAAAGTCGGCATACAAGCCCAACAACAGTAACCTTTTTTTACACAGGGGTAGTTTGGGAACAACATGTAGAAAGTAAAAGTGGTCGTCACATGTACAGCTACAGGTAAAATAATAATAATAATAATAATAATAATAATAATAATAATAATAATAATAATAATAATAATATATGTGTTTTTGTTTGTTGCAATCATAGGAATCAAAAGGGAAAAAAACGATAATTACATGAATGAAGCTTGGAAAGAAAAGAATATGAATTTAATGAAAAAAACAAACAGTGACATAAACGATAACATGTGTATGAGTAAAGACTTGTTTACCTAGAAGGGCATAAGAGGGTGTTATTCCAAAACCACCTCTGCGGTATGTATGTGTGTTTGTGCGTTTTACTTTGTAGGTAAAAAAGAGTATAATGGGTTGTGTAATAGAAGTCAGCATGTAATGGCAACAAAATTAATTGTTTTTAACCAAGGGGTAATTTGGGAACAACATATACAGAATAAAAGTGCAGGTGATCTATGTAGATACAGTTAAAATTAAAAAAGGGAAAAAAATTATGCTTACAGCAATTAAACTTGTAACTAAGGAATCTCAATGTAAAGAAAATACATACAGTCACAAAAAAAGGTAACATGTGTACAAAAAAAAAATGGAAAAAATGAATTATATTTTTTTCATATAGCAGTGTTGTTAGAAGATAACACCTGCAGTGTGTATGTGGTTTTGTATGCTTCATATAAAAAAAATATCAGGATTCCATAAAAAATTATTTAATTAAAAATTCAAAACACAGAAAAGGGACATGTGATACGCCTACTGGAAATGAAAGGAACAATAGGTGAAATACAGTTTCTCTGCCTAAGGAAACATACAACAGTAGCGAAATAATAACAATTGAAGTAACTAAAAAAACGTACAATATAGAAGAAATCAATTATATTTTTTTTCATATAACAGTGTTCTTACAAAATAATCCTTTCATTGTATATATGTGTTTGTATGCTTCATGTTGTAAATAAAGAAGAATAGCATGAGATCAAAAACGTGAGGTTATAACAGAATAGGACAATGGGGACAGGGGCAGTCAATCTACCCTATAAGAAGGTGTATATCATGTAAAAAAAATTCCACAATTCGATAAAAGTTTATTTAATTAAAAATCATACAACGGCACAGGGGCATTGAGAATGTTTTTTTATAAAAGAAAATAATAATACGTTTGGTAACTAAAAAACCAATTTCAATTATATATATATATATATATATATATATATATATATATATATATATATATATATATATATAATTTAAGTACATAAGTCATAAGGATCCTGCAAGCGGATGAACCTGTTAATGAGATAAAAAATTTCATAAAGAAGCCATGGATATCAGGATATGTAAACATATATAATCTAGAAGAACTGAAAATAAGGTAAACAGAATGCATACGGTGCGAAATGTTGAGTATAAGAAAATGAATTTTATATAGAAGATAGAATATATATATATATATATATATATATATATATATATATATATATATATATATATATATATATATATAGAATCAGCATACAAAAACCAGATGGAAACATCACATACATATAAAAAAACTGATAAAATACAGATAACATCAGATGAAATGAAAAAGAGTAGCCAAGTGGGGAACATACATGCTTCAACATCGCCAAAGGTTTTGTCCTCTTTAAGAAATCGGATGAACTCACGAACTTTTATATTGAACACTCGACCAATTATGTCTGCTCTACTATGGATATCGGTTTGGTGATGTGTATCCATATACCGGGTGATCTCTAGCTATTTAACGTTACATGTAAAGGTGATAAAGTACTGTGGATTACCATACACCCTACATATGGATAGAGCATCTAGCTATATAATGAATGTACATGAAACGGGGACATCCAATGAATGATGCTGGCAAAAAAATCCGTTTTCCAACGGACCCTGCATCTTTATCACCCTTAGAAAGCGTATCGTACAGGCCACTAACATAATCCGAACGAAGATTTGATTGATGTCTGACAATGTAATCCAACCGACTTTCCTCTATACACGTATACGCAGCTACCAAATATTGTTGAAAGAGACGTGATGAGTTGATAATTGGAGACCATATATGCTAGCGGGCATGGATATGATATGCATAATACATATTTACCGTAAGATTTTGAGCATTTGCACCCCTCTAATTGGCAAGCTTCAAACGGGGAGACCAACCCTCCTCACCAAAAGGGAACAAAAGCGGGTATTGTATAGGCATGTAGCTGGGATGCAGCTTACTGATACGCTGTGGATGACCTCACTGCGAGTGAATAATTATGTCATATGTGGTAGATGTTGTATCATCGCCAGCTACTATACATCCTAACGACCCAGGTAAAGGTAAGTCATATCTACGGTCCTGAATGTCATTGAATAGTCGGACAACATACGATTCCAAATCCATTCCTTCAGCCATCTGCTTTGCAGTCTTGAAGGTCCGAACGTATTCATTACTCTCACCTAAAAACCGGCTCAAATAATTGATAACAGTCGAATCCAAAGTCGTTGGTCTGGGACCATCAAAAGCCCTCAACCGATTTTCAACTTCGTGATCTGTATCAAATAAGTAAAGCTGCAAAAACCTCGGTCCTTTTGCAAGATCTGGAGAGAGGGACCCAATTTTATGACTAATCTTTCCTGAGACCTTAAAAACATATGGGCCACGACTATCATTCATGTCCTCATCGATATTAGCCCCAAAAGAGGTCATGGAAAACATACTATTGTAAGCCCTAACATCCTTTAAAAATTTTCGACTTTCATACAAGGCAATAAACCGAGACGGAAACCTAGAAGGATACGGAAGAACAACACTACCACCTCTACAATAATGGGTATACCTTGGGTGAGCAACTATCGACATATTAAGAGCCCTCTCCACGTACCAGAAAAATGCACCGCAATACTCACACACCCGGCTACAATCACCACAATCAATGTACTCAGGAAGCACTGAAAGCCCATCGAAACGTCGGCACTTCCGATGACGACCAATCTGAACAACAGAAGACGACGAAGCACCGTCGTCACGGGTCTGCTTGGAGGAACCGAACATGACATAGATAAACGACAACACAACGGAAATAAACAAAGCAATTAAATCAGAAAACAGGAAAAATAAGAAGGGACGCCAAAATTTACATTACAGAGAGAAAGAGGGATGTCGATGAAGGAAATCAGTGAGCAGAAAGAAACACAAACGGAGAAGAAAGAAGATTACCAAAGAAAGAGAAATATGCATAAATTGACACGTACATTCGATAATACCAACAAATAAACAACTTTCAGCCACGTTGACACTGCTGGCAAAATTTACAAAACACCCCTTGGATACGTAACAACATTAGAGGGACCATACTTGGATAAAATTTCAAAAGTTTACTGTTGACATTGATCACAAGTTTAATATATATATATATAT